>NW_020454092.1:16344523-16516171 GCF_003342845.1 Nothoprocta perdicaria | reverse complement strand
GACATTCTGGAAATATCAGGATCGTAAAATGAAATCTTCATTAATTTTCCTGGAAGATCTTTGTATTGACAGCAGCTACATCTACTGAATTCAAAGTATTGAATCCTTAATGTAAATCATTCTATCTTCAACATATTTGAGTTATACTCAACATTTTTTTAAAAAATGTAATCAGAAGTTCTTTCCTCTTGCAATATTTTGCTCACTTGTGTTCTTTAGTTTCTGCACAGTCTTGCAGAGTGCAGACAAAAGATAAACAAAGAAAAGAAATGGAATATCTAATGTTTAAATATAAACAAGGATAAAAAAAGTAAAGAGTCTTCAATCCATATAGATGATAAATACATAGGAGGATGGCACAAATCCATATTCAGAAAAATAATTTCTTCCTCAACATTTGCAATGAAGAAAGTTGTCAGTCATATTAGTTTTTGTGTAAATTTGCCTAAGCTGATGAATCATAACTGAATAATTGCCTAATCCTCTTGGTTTTGGCCAACATTTCCTTTTTTTTTTTTTTTTTTTTTTTTTTTTGTTACCTCTTTTTTTTTTTTTTTTTTTTGTAATTGTTTTTTAAGAGCCTGCTCTGCAGCCCATTACTAACAGTGAAAATAAGGGGGCTACTTTTTGAGAGATTTTCAGTCTAAGACATTAAGAAGTGGATGCAAGAGACAGGGATCAGAATAAGACAACACTAGTCACCATGATAGACAGTAATCTTGGCACACAGCTGACTATTCATTATCATTCCTTCGGTAGACAYCAGAGGATAGGAGATTTTGGGGAGGGATTTGAAGGAGGAAAATTAGGTGAGTAGGAGTGAGGAGCAGCAGTGAGGGAAAGCACGAAGGCGCTGGTTTGAAAATGTAACAAGTAGAGAGTTATTACTGAATGAAAAGTGTAGGGGGAACACTTTGGGTTCTCTATAGGATATTGAAAGATGATAAGGTGGGAATAAGCTGTAAAGAGCCTTAAAAGTGAAGTAGCTTTTGCTTGCTAAGTTTTTGATGGAGAAGGGATACTCTGGAATAGGGATTGTGGCTGAACCCATGCATGTGGGTGATAACTAGTACAGCAGTGTTTTGCAGTGGTGTTCTCTTAAGAGCACCCTAACATATTTTCAGGTGCTCTCCTGATTACCATTATGCTCATTCTTCAGTCCTTATTCTGAAAATTACACCATTCAGGGAGCGCTTTTCAGAAGAAGTTTCTATAAGAAGTTTCTGGTTCTTTTTCCTAGTCAAATGAGCTTATTGTTATTGGATATCTATATTTATATTGTTACCTATATTTAACATCACTTCAGCTTGGTGAAGTGACTATACCATAGCACTAAATTCAGACTGAAAAAAAATGAGTGTGACATTTCTATTTTTTTTTCAGCTGTTAGCTCAGTAGAGTTAATTTGCCTGAAAAAAAAAAAAAAGTGCTTTCTAGATGTCTTTGATTTCAATGCACCTTGTTGCAGGTATCTGAGTTAATGGAATGGCAGATTAATGCAAAAGGCCTTTGGATTGGTATTTGTGATCACCATAGCAGGGACTCTTTCAGAGAAGTGTGTGCATAAAGAAGGTCACCTCAAGAACTGATATGGAAGGTTTCTCCACAGGCATTTAATTCTTAGAAATTTACAGATGAAAAATGCAATATGAGTATTAATAGATAGGAATGAAATATGGATGAAAGGACACTAAAGCTGGAATAGCAAGTAGAACAAAGAGTATAAGGGGACTTGAGGACATGATAAGAAATCAGACTGAAGCTGCAAAATTGGACATAACTGTATGAGCTAGAAAAAAATGGAAGTTTAGACAAAGGAATGAAGTGCGTAGTATGAGAAAATATTTTAAGGAAGAATGGAATGTGGTTATGAGGAAAGCAAAGAAAGCCTTGATATAAYGGACGTGATAAAAGACTAACAACTGAAGCAGATGAGGTCTTCATTTTGGAGAGAGAGAAAAAGAGAAAACAAAACTTGATAATGGGATAGACAAGCAAAGGAGAGACAAATAATCAGGAGCTTTTGGTGACAGACAGGTTGGAGCTGTTGTAATGCACATACACAGAGACACTCCGGGAGAGAACATAAAGGTTTGTGTCTACTTTAGGCTTGATTTGGTCCTGATGATGCTTCTTAGTGGATGTGCAGGATATTTGCTACAAACTAAGAAATGAGAGGTCTGGATGGATAGAGTGAAATACTAGAGCACATGCAGTGTCTTCTGAAGAGAGCTCTCCCAGGATCATTTGTATGGAAACAAGGAAGAAAGCTTGGAAAACCAATGGAAAGATGCCTCTGCCCATGGGGAATGTTTTAAGGCCACGGATAGTGCCCCTGGCACACCGCCTTACACAGGCTTGGCCCGGGAGCGTGGCTGCATCTGAGAGCTCGTGCCTGTGGCTGCAGTCATTGAGAGCCAAGGGAACGGGACTAAACAGACGGGAACACGGCCAGGGAAGGAAGCGCGGCGGCCGCTGGCCGCTCTGCGCCGGCGGTTTCACGGTGCCTTGGCCACACGGCGGGTGTCGCTGCCAGGCCTGGGCGCTGCACAGGGAGCCCCTCCGGGGCGGGAGGCAACAGGGCCAGAGCCAGAGCCACCCGCCGGGACCCCGCTCCCGGCCGGGCCGCCTCAGCCCGTCCCGCTGCTGCGGGCCGCGGGGCACGGGGCTCCCGCACGCCCCGTGTCCTCCCGCAGCCCCGGCAGCGCCGAGCGGGGCTCGCAGCCCCCCGGGCCGGGCCGGCCTCCCTCCGCGCGGCGGCCGTTGGCGCTCGCCCCGCCCCGCCCCGGCGCGCCTCCTCTCCCGCGCGGCCGCCTCCTGCCCGTCCCGCCCGGTCCCGGCCCGGCTCCCGGCCCGCGGCTCCCTTCCCGCCTCCCGTGCCCTCCGCCGGGCTCGCGGCGGGGCTGGGAGGGTGCGGGGGGGGCTGGTGCAGGCGGGCGCTCCCCCCTCCCCGCGGCGGCGGCGGCGCGGGGCGGGCGGGGGAGCCCGGGATCCCCCCGCCGTGACGTGGGTTGCCATGGCGACGCGCGGGCAGCGTCTCGCGCCGTGTGGGGGGGTGCGGGGATGACAACAAACATGGCGGAGAGGAGCCGGGCGGCGGAGACGGGTCAGTGGCGGCCGCAGCGCCCGGGGCCGGGGGAGAAGCCGCGCGGGCCGAGACCTCCCGTCCGCGGCGGGGCGAGGGCGAGGGGAGCGGGAAGGTGCCGGCCCCGCGGGGAGCGCCCTGCAGCACGCGGCAAGCGGCGCCCGGGCAGAGCGGGCAGCGCTCGGGCCTGGCCCCGCGGCCGGCAGCGGGAGGCGGCGGGAGCCGGTGGCCCCGCAGGGCAGCGCGGCCGGGCCCGGCGCCCACGGAGCGGCTGCGGGCGCGGGGCCCCGCGCGCAGCCTCCTGCCCCTCTGTGCCCGCAGAACCGCCACAGGAATGCTCCTCGGGGAGAAAGCCGCACCAGCTCCGTTCTGCAGAAACCAAACCCCAAACGCAGGTGAAGACACGGGGCTGGTGCCCCGCGGGCTGACCCGCGGGCGCGCCCAGGCCTCTGCGTGCGAGGAGCCTGGCGGCAGCGCGGCCGCGCGCTCCTGCTGCCCTCGGGGACCTCGCTCCCTAGCCAGGGTGCCCCAAGCCGCCCCCGAGGCGCTGACGGGGACACGAAGAGAAGTTTGCGGGTGGAACTGGAGCTCCGYGTCTCTTGGTGGATGACGGCGTGTGATGGGGGTCCTTCCTGTTGGAATAAAACAAAGCTGAGGTGTTTCCTACCCTCCATGAAAATAAAGCTCCCCCCCAGCAATCTATGAGAATTAGGGATGCTGATGCATTGAGGGAGAAACTAAGATAATGCTGGTTTAACGTCCCGTAGCGCCGCTCTCTGAGCGCCTTSGCCCAAGTGTCCTTTCCTGGCCGGCTGTGGTGGCTGCTGAGCACGCGGTATCCTCTGCCTCCCAAGAGGTGCCCTGGAAAATCGGGATGCAGTATATATTTGTATATATATTTGTATTTTTGGGCTATTTAAGAAGGAAACAAAGGTGACAAAACGCAGTTGTGCTCTGGAAAAGGGTACCGCAGGCTACGTCTCTGTGGATTGGCCGCAAGGCCCTCGACGCCGCTGTTTTCACGCGTGCTGTGTATGACCCSCTGGACTCGCTCTGCAAAGCTCGCTGCTCGCCGAGGCTGCCCATGGTGCGGGCGGCGTTGCCATCTGCGGCGTGGTGCAGCACTGCGCTGGGCACTGCCGGCCAGGAGTGTCCAGGGAGGAGATGAAGCCGGCGGCGCTGGGCTTTGGGAGCCCTCCTCCTTGCTGCCCACACACACCCGAGTTGCTTTCAACCCTTCTGAGCCCTTAGAATTGGTACTAGGCTCTTGTACCCAGCATTATTTTCTGTATCACGGGTTAAGCCAATCTGTGTTTTGCAATGAGGCTGAGGTTTAGTTTAGGGGGCAGATTATCTCGCAGCTGTCTACTGTGGAGTTCATATTCGGCTGCTATCTGCTTCGGCCTGCATGGACATCTGGCCTGATAAATCAGTTTATATCTCCTAATGCTTGGGAAGAGGGCTGCAAAGTCAACGTGCTTTACCCTGGATTGATGAGTTTCCCACTGCAGTTGGCTCCTAAGTCTTGCTGATTTCTCTAAGTTGTTGCACCAGCTTTCTGTGATATGCAATAACTTTGGATATTTCCCTACTTGGGTTCCCAGAGTGAGACCCCCATCTTAATCTTCACAAATGGACCTTATAGGAGAATTCTGTGGATATTTGTATACATTCTGCAATGTTTTCTAATTTATTTTAATGTGATTGGGCTGAGTTTAAACTATTTTGAAAAGGTAGTTTCTAATTATTCTTTCTAAAATAGTAATTATACTTTTAAAAATATTTAAGTACATATAGTTTTAACTCATTCTAATGCCAAGAATCCCATGACTTTAATTGTTAAATAAAAAGCCTGACTAAGACAACCAGTTCTGCAGTCACCAGCTGATTTTTCTTTAAGCCTTTTTGATAACTGGAATTTCTCATTCACCCGATTTTATCATGAGGAAATACAACATTGGAGAAATCAGCTAATTATAGTAGCTATTATTTAATCTTAATCTTCTCAAAATTAGCATTTAACATCATTGGCATTTTTGGTTCTCTAGGCAAATTTAATCAATGGAATCATTCTTTCTTAATTTTCTTTTGGATTTCAAATGTATAATAACAATATTCTTTATTTCCTAAACTGCACAGATACATAGCTTTGCCATTTGCTGGCCTGCAGCCTAGCAAAATTCCAGTGTTTTGGAAAAGCAGCGATAGTCCTGGTGGAGAATGGAGAATGGCATCTGCCTCCTATGTCTTCCTTATAGCGACAAAAAGTCTACTTTATAGAGATTAAAAAAAGTCATGGAAAACTGTGCGCTCACTGGGCTCAGCCTTGTTGATATTCTCGCTCCATGAAGAGTTCTGTTTGCTCGCTGTTGTTTATAAAACACGGCAGGAGCTATTTGCAACTTTAAAGGATGCTTTCTTCAGGAAAGGGATTTGCCGGCACTGACTGGCAACATGGATACATTAAAACGTGTCCACTAAAATGTGTCCGTGCAGCTCAGACAAAAGTCTGTGGGACAGGAGGGGAAAATTGTTGGTGAACTGGCAGTATGCTGTAAGGCTGTGAACTACTTCGGTTTTTACTGTGTTGAGTTGAAGGGTTCACTGAAGTGATTTACAGAAGGAAGTTAACTGCAGTTGCTGCAGAAAAATAATTATTATATTCTGTTACCATTAGATTGATATTTGAATTATTACCAACTTTTTCTATTGTGCAGTGGAAACAATCACCACTAGAAGAATTTGCTACTAATATATTTTTGGTGCTTATAGCTTTGATCACCTTTCTATTACATGATTTGCCATGTTTTCATATATTAATGAAGACTTTTTTTCAGTCAGAAGATAAAATTTCAGAAAAAGAAACAGGAATGTTCTGGAAATTCCAGTTGCCCCTTCTTAATGGTTTACCATCTCCTAGCCATTTTCAAACAGTTCTTTCCTTGACAAATAATCAAAGCTTTTGAAAGCTACTTATCCCAAGCCTCCCAACATTTTTTTTCCTTTCACTGAAGTTCAAAGCACCCTATTAATTATCATCACTTGTGAGAGGAGGTTTATGAATTTGTAAAATGTAAAATGAGACACAGTGAGAATTTTAATAGTTTTTTTTTTTTACTGAAATTTGTAAAACAGAAGTTTCTGCAAGTTTCTAAAAGTGTTACTATCACTGTATGTTGATACAGTGTTGGCAGAAGTCTCATGCAAAAATCCAAACCAACCTCAGGATCCACTTATATGGCTTAAATAGCATTTCTAATTCTCCAAGTCGGACTTTATAATTACAGCGCTCATTAAAATAGTTTTTGAATTCAGCTAGCTAAATTAAAAGGTAACTAGCTTGATCTCTGCATGGAGCCACTAACAGGCAGAGATAGATCTGCAGCACGGGCCTCATTATCAAATGGGATAGCAGCAGCAGTGATCCTTCTCAGCAGAGAGGGGCAATTTGGCCTATGCTTGAAGACCTTTTGCCTTCCACCTGCTTCTTTTGCCTCCAGCAACAGCTGCCTAGAGACCAGGGCAATATATATATGTATATATATGTATTAATCATTGGAAAAATAAWGAGGTAGCACACCCTGATTACAGAAGACATCAGACCATTGATAAATGAGGAGAAAATAAAAAGCAGATGAAAAATATTAACTTTTCACATATGGATCCAGCTGGATCCATGGAGAGGAATTTAGTAAAGATACTTACTGCTATGGCACTTAGGTCCGGTGCTGCCTCATCTGCAGTCTGTCTCCTGCAGACCTGCTTAGATCTTTGCATCAGGCTGCATCACTTTTATTTCTGGAGGGTTATTTACACTACCAGCTTCTAGAACTACGTGGATCTTTAGCAACCAGCTCAGATTTCCCAAGTAATTCCTCAAAGCAGTTGTCCTGCAGAGCCTTGATACAGAATTGCTATGTTTATTAGATTGCATTGCACCTCAGCTACTCCTTCCAGACTCAAACTGTCTCTGCAATTAATCTACAGTAGAGCTGCAATTAATCTACAGTGGAGATAATCCAAATTAATCGTAACTGGGAGCTGGTTGTCAGCACACATCTCATGTGTTCCATGTCCCAACCTCTGTGTCACATCACTCCCACAACTTATCATTTTCTTGCCACAGAAGCCCAGTTTGCCACTTCATAACTCTGGAGTGCTATATATTTTAACCCTAATTTTTTATTTATATTTTCTSAAGTAATTTTTCCATTCATATTTTGGAAAGGTTTGAAAAACTCTGCCCTACCAAATTCCATTTTTATTTTGCCACAGGCTGTGCAAGTCCAAAGATATGGACTTTAATATTAAATCTAGGGCTCTGGTGCTGCAACTGCCAATGAGTGTGAAATTGCATTGAATTTGATGTAACTGCTCATATAAGTAAAGCTATTCAGGTGTCTGTGCGTTGTGGTGCTTTCATGATTGCCTCTGATTTAAGACAAGGAATATGAGGCTAGAAGTTACACAGTTTGATACACATGTTTTCAAATATACTTATATGCCCCTGGTATCACAGTATGGTTAATAGACCAATTTAGGAGAGMTGGAAGAGATGTGAAGGCAAAAAATCATTCTTAAAGAAAGGGAGTGGGAGGAAAAAGTGGTTGTCTTAAGGAATTATTATCAAACAAAAAAAACGACTGGTATAATTATTCTGRCGCATTTTATTACTTCCTAATTCATAAAGTGACTGACTTTGTAGTTGGTCTCCCAACCATTAGTGAAAWCTGGGAGGGTTTTGCTCTTACACACTGTGTCATGATCAGCTTGAGAATAACTGCAGCCTGAGTATGCACAAAGGCAAGCAGAACACAAATTCCCAACAAAACCCAGAGCGGAACAGCGCCTGTTTGCCCCTGTGCTACTTACCTGAGCCCATGGTGTGCAGCACTGCTAAATCACAGGTATCTTGTACCTATACAGAACATGGCCACATCAGCTGGTTATGCTATTTCTAAGCAGGAGTGGTAATCAGGAGTTTGATTTCAGTTTTCTCTCTACCCTTGTTGTAGACCAAATTCTTAYTTGTGTTTTGAATACCAGAAATATTTTTGCATGCATTTCGCATTCTTCTCAAGATCCTGTCAACTTATCRCTTGCTTAGCTAATAGAAGGTATATATGGTGTATTAGTAGTGGAGCTAAATTCCTGTTACTGTGTTTCTGATGCACGGGTTTCAATAGATCTTTTGCTTTGCTAACATTATTAATTTAGAATAGAAGGTCTGAAGGGACTCTGTTGTCCTATAAAACTCATAATTTGTGAGGAAAATGGATGACCTCCAGCATCTGATGATTTGCTATGAAATACTAGTTTCTGTTAAAATGCTTATTAAATAAAGGGTAAATTCAGCCCATCTGAGAATGGAATGGTTGGTGGAAGAAATTAACAGTGCCTTAAATGACTGCTTTTTGGAAAGGACTGTTTCAGGGAGTAAAAGGAAAGAAACTATTCCAACAAAGTTGACAACAACAGTTGTTTCAATAAGTAATTATAATTATGCTAGTAATTAATAGTGCAATTAATTTCAACAACCTCAGTGAACAAATTACTACAAAACTAGTTCTAAAATTCCAAAATTATTTTAAATATACGCCAGTCTAAAAGATTTTGACTCCAAAGAGAAGAAATTAGCTTCTTTCACTCCATTTCTGGGACTACTGTTAGTGGACTTAAATTGCTTAAATTGACTGGCAGAAGACATGCGTACACCTAAACAAAAAGCAAGGAGCAAGTAAGGGAAAAAAAAGTTTAAATCAGATGTATTCAAGAACCGCCCCCTACCCCAAGATAATTAAAAAAAAATAGAGATTTAGTTCAAAGAGGTGCGCATGAAATAGAGTGCACAATATAGAAGTCTGACTGTCAGGTGAAAATRCACGGCCCAATTTCCACTTTTCTGGCTTCCTCTTCACACTCCTCAGTGATGGCACTGGCTGCTGCTGCACTGCACCCCTTCTTCCATTTTGTGATCAATTCTGAAATTTGGGGACTTGAACAGAAAGGTGCCAGGCTGGTGCACAAAGCTGCTCCCCAGAGGCTTGGAGCCCACCTGGAAGACCCACCCTTCCATGGCACAAGGACTCGTTATTGGCATAAGGGTGACAGGAGTCAGGAACTGAAAACAGGTCTCCCAACTGCTAGACTTATTCCCTGGAAACCAACTGTRTTTTTCCTCTGGACAGATGCATCCACAGCAAACAGTCCAGCAGCCACTCCGCAGACAGCAAGAAAGCAAAATATCTCTGACTAATGGGTTTGGTCCCGCGTCTGTGCTGAGCGCAGGGTCAGCGGGCTGATTGCTTCTGGGGAGTACGTGGGAATGAGAACAAAGCCAGACCAAAGTGGAAGGCACAGCTGTATTACGTCAATGCTGAACCTGAATTAATATGCATAACATAGCTTATTATCTCAGGCACAGCTTCACTGCTGTGGCTGTTTCCCTTCAGCCCTGTTTGGATCGTAGCAGATAAGCTCATGACGTGCAAAATGCAATATAGACGCCTCCTTAAATACGGGTCTGGAAAGACCCTGCTCAGTCAGCAAACATATCAAGACATTAGAGCTGTAATCTTCATACACAGAAACAATGCTCTTTACATGGCTCTCACCTGACCTCTCCAACATCTTGAAATACTTCCATAGTGCTCTGTGCATCATACTTACTGTGGGCAAGCAATTTGAAAGTGATAATCAGGAGTGAGAGCTGCGAAACCTAAGACAACTAAAATGAATTTAGTCTTGGTCTTTTGAGAAAGACCTACTTCTCTGTTATATCAGCCTACTTCTTATATAAACCTACTTCTCTTACATCAGGATCCTCTTCTGRGTCTCCTCAGACTCTCCTGCTTAGTATAACTGATAGTTTGGCTCTGTGTCCTGTTCTTGTTGAATCAACACTCCATGCTTACGGCAGCCGCTGGAGCTCTASTGTGTAACCTTCTACCCCCTTTCTCCTTCCTCCCCAACATCTACTGCAAAAACAGGTTTGTAAATATGTTTTGTTCAGGATTTTGCAGGATGAGAAATATTTACAGCATTTTGGGATGCTAACAGTGAATACTASTGTGTCCCGCAGCCACTAACCCCTTCTGCCTTTTAGCAGATGCATTTTTGCTGCAGAATCTTTTGCCAACCTTTGAATTCCTAGGCACCCCCTGACTTGTTTTTGACATCTTTTTTTATTATGCAGACCTCATTTTCCGAACTTCATCTTATCTCCCAGACAGGTTGTGCTTGCTGATACGATTACCTTTTTTTTTCAGATGCAGCTATGAGGAATAGCTGAGCTYTCTGTCTATTATTTACTTCTTTTTCTGCTATTGGGGATGTATATGATGCATCATATTTATGTTTACAATTTATATGTTTTATGCCTTTGTTTTATCTGTTCTTTTGTTTAAAGAAGTATTGCTACTATAGCAACAGTTGCATCATGTGATATCTTTGATATCAAGACACCAGATACTTGTTAAAGAACAAATCCGTGTGCTAGATGAAATTCACTACCCCTTAGAATGTTTTAAAATAAACATTTTCATTTAATGTATTTGGCACCACTAATATTTCAACATATTTTAGTATATATATTTTCAGTATATAAACCACTCATCTAGTGTTTTAGTGGAGCGACTAGAGATTACAGAGTACAGTAGAAAGAGTAATGGATATTCTTTTCTGTTGCTTACTGACTGTGGAGAACTTATTGTTACTTTTTCTTTTTTTCCAGAGGAAAAACTGTTCAAACCTGCTGGGACATTTTGGTGTTCACTAGAGTGACACACAAAAAATCCATTGCCAGTTCCTTCTAACAAGAAGGCTCTGCCTTTTGAGACTGTGATCTCCAAGGGCATCAAGTGGAAGCAAAGCCCTCTTGACACTACTTTGAAAGCTGGCRTTGCCATTGATAACTCGATCTGGACTGAGTGTTTTTGAGAGGACTGCATAGGGGACATTTCTCCTCTTCTTTTCATACTTACGTAGTAAATGATTTTGTCTTGGCCTAAGCACCTTACGTACTTTTCTGTTCCTGCTTATCCCCATGGTGCCTGGTTGCTGCTGGCTATGARCTTTTAAGCAAAACGTTCCCTTCAATACTACCAAGCCTTACATAGAGACCCACGTGTTTTCTCATAGGCAAAAAGGACGGATTTGGGTTCGGGCTTCTTGTTTTGCTTTGGCATGTTTGCATAGAAAAACAAGATTATTTTTTCCAGTCCGAGCTTTGATTGGAGAACTGTGCCATGCTTTCTGCTTGAGTAAATCAGTTTGGACATGTATGTCTAAAGACATATGAGGTACTTAGGCATGGTTATGCCTTTTAACCTGAAAGGAAAAGTTAATGGTGCATTACCCCAAAAATTGCATTAGGAAGATAAAAAGATTTGTTGTCTGGTAACCTCTGTAGAAACAGTAACCTGTGCAGTAAAATTAAAGGAAATGACAATGTTTCCTTCTTCTTTGTATAACCTGCCACAAGCTTTTTAAAATCCATCACAGGGATCTTGCACTTTATTTTTCCCGGGTAATTTCGGAACTTCGTGAAGCTCAGAAATTACCCGATCACTTCTGCTAAAATTCTTCTTGCCTTTGATTCTACTGTAAATATCTTCTTATGGTTTTCATGCAGACGTTTGACAACCAGTCTGGTGGCCAAGGTGTGGGAGGCAAATAAATGAAGAGACAATTCCTGCAAAGGTGCTATATCTCAAACTGGGTTTCTAAATACCAAAACAGTATACTGCTAATTTGTCGATTTAGAGCAGGCTGTCTGAAAACGCTGGTTTGCTGTCTGTGAAATGGTCTGCTTGTTCTGCCTGGCCTTTGAAGCAGGCAATGGTGACAGTATGGGCACGGTAAGGGCATGTGAGACAGCAAGTGTGGTTGGTACCATGCTGGCTATTCTTCCAATCCTGAGGAATTACTGTCTTAATATATTTTTTTCCATTTCTTTTCAGTTCACAGAGATTGCAAATTAGGATAACTTCAGATTAATTCTCAACATTACTGTCTGCTGTGTATTTAGATTCTGAGGGTGCTMCCAAATTTTTCTGTAGGATGAATATTTAGGAAGTTACAAATGCTAGTTATTTTTTCTTATTTCCCTTAGTATTTTTGAAATCTGTTGAATGGAAATTCCAAGTACCAGACTGCTGCTGACAATAGGATTTTTAAACTGTCCGTAGAGCATTCAAAACACATACCATACGTAACAGGTCTTTCTGCATATCTGTATTGTTGCAGCCCTGGGCATGGATACAACAGTCTTTGTTTTGAAAATTAAAGGACAGCAGAACTTAACCTAAAGCTATTAGGAGTATAGAGATTTCTTGAAGTCTTCCTACCTTTGTAGGTATCAAAGAGTTTTGCTAAAATTACACACATTTCTGGCAAAGTACTTTGCACTTTTTTGTTGGTGGAAGACACCATTCCTGATATATCCTCCACAAATGCTGCCAGTCCAAAAGATGAGCTGAGCGGTGTTCATGTAGAGATTTGTTATATTTAAGAGCTGATAGGAGTTCCTAAGTTCCAGAAGTTCCTTATCTGAATTTATCCTGATTGCATTTCTGTTTTTTGCAAACTTTACTGACAGTTCAGATTCACTCCTGTGTGTGGGGCTACAACAACTATACTGCTCTTGGATGATAAGGCTTTTTGCTGGGGTATCTGAGAACTTCGCATTGCCCCTGGAGGATGAGAAGATGGATATCAGATCCATAAACAATGGAAATTTTCTATCTTAGTTGGCCAGTATATGTAAAGGGAATGAGCTGCTGGCAGAGTTGCATTTTAAAATCTCTGCTTCAAAACACAGTTAAAACCACTTTTATTCCATTTAGAAATGATTTAGTTATAAAGAAAATACATCATCAAAGTTTAAGCAATTTGCTTATTTTCTGTAAAGAAAATTATGTACGTGTTTATCTGACCATACAGAAGAGGTGAAGTTAAAATTACCAAAGTCAAGGGACTGTTTTTCCTCTTTGTTTTCCCTAATGTAATAAACGGTAACGTGTTAATGGCAGTAGTAGTTCTGCTTTGCTAATGATAGAAAATCAGTAATAAAAATATAACCTATTTTTGTTCTAAAATTAATATCTGATAACAGAGTAAGTTGAGAGACTTCTTGCTGGAATTTGTAATAATTAGAGAAGACTTTGAAATTGCGTTGCCGTTATCCTATCTCCTCGTGCTGCCCTTTCTACTTGGCTTCCCTTATTAGGCAGAAAGTCTGATTATCCGAGTGGTGCGGGTTTTCCAGGCAAATTCCCTCTGTATTTTTCTATGTCTCTTTTAATGCATCTGTGCTTTCCTTCCAGCTAATGTAGCATGAGCGTAGCTGCTGGCTGGTAACTCCATGGATTCGGAAGTCTGTCACAGCTGGAAGTGGACTTGTTGTTTACCCATTTCAGAGAATAACTATTGCTTGCTAAAGAGAGCGATCCCTCCAGAAACTCTGCAGCTTTTAGAAAATACACTCCTACCTAGATTTGCATAATATTTACTGTCTGCAGCAAATACTATGTTTTCATCTTTGCTTAAATGAAGAAAAAAGAAAGAAAAAAACACCCTTGGCTTTATTTTTTTAATTTTGGAGAATAGTAAGAAGTTCTGGAACTTCCCAAACTCTTCCTCTGCAGAGCACTTGTTTCTTAGAGTTGATTTGTTCATTTTCACTGCTCTGATGTGAAATAGATCCACGATGACAACCCCGTGATGAATGTTGATACCAGAAAACTCTGTTCAGGTCTTATTTTAAAACCTCATATAGTACCTTATATAGATTTCAGACACCTGCAGATTTTATGCTTGATAGAAAATTGCCATTAACGTTTAATACTGTGGTAAAAGTAAATCCAAGGGATTTGCTGGAGACTCTAGGAGTTTAAGCTATGAAGAATTAGCATAAAATAGCTGGGTGACTTCCAACCTCTTAAAAAATGGACAAAATAAGAAGTAGAATCAGAGAAAAGTTCTTTATTAGTTTTTTTTTGCCCTTGTTCGTCTTATATAAYCCTTCCTCAAAGAAGAACCCGATCTCCTTTAGAGTAATGAGCAGTATGTGCTGCAGCTGATTCTCTTTCTGCCCGTTAATTTTGTTTCCGATGGAAGTCCTGCTTCCTTTCCCCACAAGATTCCCTCGTTCCTCTTGGCCTTCAGTCAAGAAAATCTACTTGGGGCTCCCCAGCTGTGAGGACAGTGTCTCTGTRTGAGCCAGAGCTCTCATGCCACAAGGCACCGTCCCTGCTTGTGTCCGCGTGGAGACCGTGGTGCCTTCTCGGCACCTCCTGCGTCTGCTCCATGCACACGGAGCCTGCTCTGATAACGGGCGTGTGCGGGGCCTGCCCGTTGCACCTGGGCTCTGTAATCAYGTCAAGCTCAAAGGCTGAACTGCACTTCTGCACCTTTAGAGATTAGTTAGATCTAATATGCTACGAAATAGTACATTTTTCCCCCTGGATATTCAAAGTACTGTGTGATAAAGAGCCTACAAGGGGAGATTCGTATTATTAAGTGACTTTGAATTAATGGCTATTTGATGGTTTTCTTCTCACTCCTGAGTGGAAGACGCTAGGCCAGGGAGAAGCAGGTGAGACACTTTGCTGAGCCAATTTGCGCCTTCCTTCTGCGTCATATAGGGACTCCAGGTGAGTCTCCAGGGCAGCGGAGATGTAGCTCTCTCTTTTTCCAACTTCCACACTGTCTTGTGGCAGTATTATGAATATAATCTCTCTGCATTTTTTCCCATCTTTTCATAAGAAGTATTTCCCAGCTGCCTTTTAGGACTTGCAAGCGGCCTAGTACTATAAGCTGGCATTTAGGAGTGAGTATTGAGCAGGAGAAGGAGATGGCTCGTCTCACTCTGTTTGCAGGAGGCTCCTTGGCTCCCACTCTCACTGTGGACCTTGCCAAGTCTCCCATCCTTGGGGCAGATCTGCAGGTTTTCTCTAATTTCTCCCCGTGCCCTTGGCTCTGCGTGTTGAGCTGTATGGCCCTAGGGCTGCCCCGACCTCCTGCTCGGGTCTGAGGTTACCTGCAGTGCCAGTGGACTTGGGGAGCCTGTATCAACAGTCCTGCCAGCTCCATGGGGTGGAAACAGAGAGCTGGAAATAGCACCAGTAAGCAAGTGGCTTTTGCATTTGAAGAAACAGTCTAAGTGACCCAGATTTCTATCTATGGGTAATCAGTCTAAAACAAATACCTTGAAATCACAAATAACTGTTTTGTGAAAATAATAGCACAGTTCAACTTGTCTTTTTTTTTGTGGGGGGGGGGTTGGTGAAAAGTAAGAAAAGGTGCAAGTTCTCTTTGTAACTTCTCCCCTTTACAGTAGTTCTCAAAGAGAATAAAGTTTCAAATTTCTTTCCTGAGTGGGAATTTATATGCCAAGTGTTAACCTGGATGTACATRTTTTTAATTCAGGATTTATATATCTCTGGAAATATGGGTGTATAATAGAAAGCCTGACAGACCCTTTAGCTGTGGTGTCAGTAATACATTGATATAATTTGTTACCTCGGCTAAGGTGTTTTGCCTGAAGAGGTGGAATACATTTATGTATGGAAAGGTCAGTTTTAATTAATAAGCTGTTTTCATCATTCAGGGCCAGTATGAATTGCTTGTAACATTTGTGTGAAATAGTTTTCAATATAAAAATAAAACAAATTGAGCTCTATGTCACATTCATCATTCCCAGTAACCCATTTAAATGTCAAAAAATCAGTACAGACCAAAAGTCTATTTCTAGGGGCCTCAGTAGCCCTATTTATCAGAGTGAAATAAGATATTATCATCCCATTATTCCATCATATGGCTTCTACACATTTCATTTTCTCTAACGCAGAAGATAGTTTTTCCGTTGTTAAATATTTGTTTTCCAAACAGTACAGAGAGAAGAAAGTGCTGAACCAATGTCACAGGGATAAATAGTTATATTTATGCATTTCTTCTGTTATTTCATATTCATCTATAATAAAATATGCAAATGATAACTTGTTTTCTTTTCCCACTCTATATTTATCAAATATTTAAAAAAATCCCTATGTCATTGTGTTTTTCCATCCCTATTTGGAAAAGCATATTTTGGGTATTGCRGTTTGTTAGACAAAGCTTTCGATATGTACACTATAGACCTATTTTGGGAGACATCATGTAGTAGTATAAAAAATTTCTTTCCTCATATATTTTATTATCAAATAGAGAAACCTTTTTTCAAAAAGTTTCTTCATTCCTGTTCTTTTTTCCTGAGACTTTTTTTAAGGAAGGCAGGTAATCAGTCTTTCGTACACCTCTATGAGTGTATGTCTCTCCTTTTTAATATCTTTCGATTTCCAAATATTGGAATAGTGGGAGTTACAGTCTCAAAAGYTCTAAATTTGTTTAAGATTCATGAAATCAGGCAGCTGGGTAGAGCAGAAGGATCCTGTTAATGCCCATAGTGAGCAAGAGGCTGAAATAGGGATCCAGCTCCCGAAATGCTGGAGAACCCATGCCCAATATACATTGGAGAGGGCTCCTGTGAGAGAAGGAGAAGTCCAACTGAAGATGATGCTTTATTGCACACAGCAGGTATGCAGCTATGCTTAAGGAAAAGAGGAAAAAATATTGGAAAGATGCCCATCACTAAAACTTAACAATTACAGAAGTTAAGATGTTTAGGTTCAGGAGGCAAGAAGTTGGCAAATTGCACTGTGCTTTAATTTAGCTTTTTAAACTAGTCTTAAAAGTTTATCAGCAGGAAATTGGGAGAAGATATTTCCAGGAGAGTTTATAGGAAGAAAAGGTATGAAGCAGAAAAGAATGAAGCAGAAAAAGAAAGGAAACAAACCCCTGCACAAAAAGAGAACAGAGGAATCATGCTATTGTGTCTTCAAAATACGTTTAAAAAAAGAGGAACAGAATAATAGAATTGCCAATAGATTTCTCAATAAGATTATTTATCTGATATAAAGAAAAATTAAAAATGGATGCAATGTGTGAATGTGCAAGAAAAAAAGTAAAATTAAGGATCAGAATTCCAGATGGCTTTAAGCAATCTAACAGCCAGCTCTCTCAAACACCACTTAATAATACAGTCCAAGCTGTCTACCAAGGCAGCTAGGGATAAACCCGGAAAAATAYGTAATGTTTCTCTCTCCTTCCCTATCCAAAATAAAATGAAACCTCAGTGTTTCCTCCCCACATCACTGACGAAGTTCACATTGGGGCACTGCAGGTTGTGTGACAAGTCTGTGGTTGCGCAGCTAACGGGACGAGGGTTTTGTGTGAGGCTGCTGACTGAGGGAACATCTTGAAAGCTGCTGTCTCCATAACCTCAAGTAACAACCCAGTTCTTATTGTTAGCAACAACTTTACAGAACAGAGTAAAATATTTTGATTGTGTCATGTGCATTGTCACGAGTGCAGACYAAAAGACTTCCCTGAGATGCACTAAGGAAGGGACATGGGCTGGAGCCGAGTCCTTGGCTCTGGAGGATCCTGTTTTCAGACCTCCAGGCCCATTTAAAATCTTATCATCCACATCACTGTGTGTGTTGTATTTAAACCACCTCACACTGCTTCAGTAAAACCGTTCTGTTTTCTCTTTGAGTTGAGTGCTGATGGGAACGTATTGAAAACTAGAGGAAGGGTCCAAAAGTTTGAAAAGGGGGAAATGTTGTCTCTCCCTGATACATCTCTCGCTCCTCCCCACTGTCAGCAACACAGTGCAATGGGGACTGGCTGCAGGAGGCATCCCAAACTTCCCCTTTTTGCCTCTTTCTCTCACTAAAACAAGGACTTAAAGGGAATATTTGCATGGTTTTGCAGTTACAGAAAATTTAATGCATGTACCAGTAATATATAGAAATTGGGGTAAATATAAAAAAAAAAAAAAAAAAAAAGAATGCCCTAAGAATGCCCTTGCTTGTGTCTATGTTAAATTAGTTCAAATTCCTTGTTATGTGGAAAAGCATTTTTCAGTGTTTCTTATAGGTTTTTTTTGTTTGCTTCTTTTATACTCACGTTTGTCACGTTTGTTTGTTTGTTTGCTTGTACTGCAGCAGGTGACGTGGGCGGTGATGATGTTATAGCAGGGAACGTGAGCAAGCACACCGTCCTGCCGGCCGGTTCCTGCGGGCAGCCTAAGAAGGGCCACCTGACTTTTGACGCCTGCTTTGAAAGTGGTGAGAGTTTTCCCTGTTTTCATTTGTGTTTTAGAAATATTCTGGGGAGCCTAACGTGAGAGTGTGCCAAGTCTGTCCTTGGTCCTGTCCTTGCATAGTTAGAAGATTTTACAAATATATACTTCGTGTCTTTAAATATATGCTTTATTTGCATTTCTGGTGGCCTTATTCTGTGCTGCGGAGGTTATTGGAAGTTCTAGCTCTCATGTCAATGGGAGCAAAATTGTATTTCGGGAAGCTAATGCAGGTTGAAAGAAGGCTTTTTTTTCAGTGTTATAGTTAGTATATTAATCCAAAGAATATTTAGAATACTAGTTTTATATATGTTATGTGAGTATGTAAATAAATATATATATGCACATGTAACACGATTTAAATTTTTGTGTTACATATATGTGTGTTTCCAGATTTTAGCTGAAATCTATTATTATTGGCTTACAGACTTACCAAGCACTGTTAAACACCATATGTACAAAAGGCATTTGGCAGGATAAACTRTAGTTTCCAGGCTGGTTTTTGCAAGAGGTGCTGGTAATGCCAAAACTACTAGAGTCTCTTGTAAAATGAGCTTTTTTTAATGAAAAAATAGATCCCTCAGGGTGGAATACTGGCTGCCAGTTCCTGGATAAATATTAAATTGAGTTATTTAAATCCTTTGATTACATTATATAAAAGGTGTAAATGATGCAGTGAGTAATAAATAGTATCTTATTTTTAGGCTGTTTCTGGAAGTTCAGGCAATGCTTATTTATTTTTAAAAAATATTTGGGATGCTGTTTCACAATAGTTATGATTTTTGTGTCAGAAAATAGCTTATAAAATGAATCAGATGGCCAAGCTGAGAAATCTATTTTATTATGTGAAGCAACAATGCTACAAAAAGGAACAGTAGCACCCATCAGATTATTCATGAAGTAACGTGGATCATTGCAAATCTRTTTAATACCAATTTTGAACAATAAAATTAATTTTGTTTTAAAAAGGTCCAAAGGTAAATTTCATACCTTGTGTATTTTGACAATAATATCTCYGTGTTTATTTAAGCATGATGAGGCTGTGATGTTGCTTTGCATATTCAACCATCTCCAAAAGACAAATATGAATAAAATTAATAACTTCATTTACTTTCTAATTAAAATAATGTATTGGCAAGAGTGGTAATAATATTGTGTATGCTTCGTTTGTAATTTCACTCTCCTTTGCTACATGTCAGCCAAGTGATTGTTTAGGGCACCGTACCTGACCAAAGCAATTWAACTAATTATTGAATATTTTACTAAATTATATTACTGCTGAAATCCACCCCTTTGTATCATCCAAAAGTAATATACAACGTTGCATAGAGTGGAATATTGCTACACTTTTGAGTACCACCTTAACATTGATGTTAGCTCTGCTTAGTCCATCCTAAGTGGTTGGATTTACCTTTTTCAAAGAAGAGATTACAAAAAAGACTTTTATTTTTAACATATAATCCTGAAATTCTTCTTATCTTGTAGTCTTAAGTATCCCTAAAGGAAATAGGCCAATATGTCCAGACTGCTGCTCTGTCTTGCATTCTGTTTCTGTGAAATTATTAAAAAGCAGAGCTAAACTGGACATTGAAATGGATATTCTTCTTCTGTGCCAGGAGACAGATTATTCCTTTCTTCTTTTATTTAATGGAAAACTCTTAATCATATCTTCCCTTTGCCTTTCTCTCCTTAGGTTAAAGAATTACTATTTTTTTTYCCCATATTTTCCCACCGGTCCTATTTTCCAAACTTCTACTCATTCTCCTTGCTTCCTTCTGGCCTCTCTCTCATGGTTGCAAGTCTTGCCTGACGTGCAGCGAACACGGTACTCAGATGTTCTGGTGACGACATGTTGCAGAGTTTGTTACATATTTGCTGTAAAATTATTGAAATTAAGAATGCTTGTTGAATCCTTTATCCTATATCCACAGGTGAAGGGGCAAAGGAGAGAGAATATATTTAGTTTGCAATTAGCCCGGGAAATTTATGTCTCCCCTAGTCTTAGCTAATGTTCTAAGAACTGGCACCTTCCATGTTATCTCTATTCATGCTTAAGAGTATGTAAGACCAATAGAAACTTTTTATAACTTACCATTAGCATAAAAGAAACTGATGAAAATTCAGATTTAGTGCATACCACAACATAATTTTGGATTATGTCAGTTTTCTTAGGAAACCAGGAGATAGTTTCAGGGGAAAATGGAAACTCAGTTATCTATGCATAGAATCAGTCAGAAGGAAATAAATGTCACTTTTGAAATATATAAATTTGGGTCAGTTATAATTCCTTTTTTTTYCCTATTATTCATTAATGCATTAAATTATCAGTGCAGAGTCGGTTTAGCAGCAACGCAGTGCTCTACAAATATTCATCTCTCATTCTATCTGCTCTGGCAATAGTGGGAGTTTTGCAAAGATAGAGCTCCTGGGAAATGGGTATATTTACTCCTGCTGTACAAACAAGCCCTTCCTGATTGTGTCAGGCCCAGACTTTGATGTATAAATATTCTTTAGGGAATCTGGTGTCTTTACATACTCAGGGTGAATTGGTATTTCAGGCGTTTTATTTTGTGTGCGTCTAAATGACTTTAAAGTTCAGTCTGGCCAGTTGCCCCTGCTTTCTTTTGTTGGCTTAGTATGTGCTATTTCTGAGGGGCTCAATTTGATCAGCAGCCTCTTCAGTGCTGTGCCTAAGTTTTCTTTTTATTTGCTTAACTATTTTTTTACTGCATCAGCAGGTTTTTTTTAGATGATTCATGTTGAAAACTTTTAAATTTTCCATGAGTTTATATAACTGAAAACGTTTACCTTCTGCCTGAAGAAATAATTAATATATTAATTTTCACTGAAGCCTTTGCGTCTCTTTGGCAAGGTGGAAGCAAAAACCATAAAAGAGAAGATGCCTCAGTCCTTACAAAGAGAACAGTACAGGTATGGTCATGGCGTGGCCCCTTGTGCCAAGAGCCATTCCAATCTCTGGGCCACACAAAGTGGAGATGAATTTTGGCAGTAACCCCAAATCTTGGCAATTTAGGATCCATCAGGAYCCAGAGGAAATAAAGGATCTGTAGCTGATTGTGATATCACTACTTTCTTTCCAAGCTTAACTGAGTAGACCAGAAAGCAAGAAGCTCCGAGGGCTTAGAAACACAACAGAGAGTGACTCTACTACAAACTCACCACAAACCACAAAAAAATTTTGGTTGTTTCTGGTGCTTGTGCCTTAAATTGCTTGTTTTGTCAAGTTTTCTAAGGCTTGAAGGAAGAGGGTTTACTCACAGAGGTTCATAAATCTCAGCATTCATACTGTTAAATAGAAGGGCTTTTTATAAGGCTTTGAAAATATATATTTTGGCTTGTTAGTCAAATAGAATGCTGTTTAAGTGTCAAAAAATACTGTGTTTCTTGAAATTAAAAATGAAGCTGCCGTCTGCTTTTATTCTCATATCAACCAAAAAGTGGAACTCTGCCAAGAGTCATTAAATCTTCCATTCTTTGGATGAATTCTTATTTTTTTATGAAAAAAGATGTTATGATTGGGTAATTTGTGTATTGTGGTTTATGTTCAAAAGGTTGTAATTAAAGATTTGTAAAATTTTAGATTCAACCTCAATTACTGTAAACCTGATATTATTCTGTTGATTAATGCTCCACCACCTCAAAGTGAAAATAACTGATAAACTTTAGTGAGTCCCTTCCTATGGCAAGTGCATCAAATATCACATTTCATATTGGAAACCTGATAAAAAAATCAGTGCCGATGGCATGCAAATGATATAATCAGTTGGACTAAGTTATCATCTACAATGTGTTAAGAGATCTTGTGTGACTGATAAGCACCCTCGTATCTTTCCTGTTAAACTTTGAAATATCTTTCTGTATTTCAAAAATAGGATAATGCACTTATATAACACTTGGCACAACACTCAGACTTGCAGTAAGTGATTGTAATTTCACTGATCTCATTGTAACCACTTACAGGCGTGAAATAGGCCATTGAGCTTCGCCATGGAAGATATCTTTYGAACAAAAGCAGAGATAATATAGGATGAGTTGCCCTTTGGGAGTGCCTAACTCCCAATTGCTAAGACTAGACTGTAACTTTAGACAACTACTATTAGGTAAGATTAATCTTACTTGTGATTATAAAATACTGTAAATTTTGGATTGCAGAACTTTTCTGAAATGCACACTCGAAGCAAAATTTCAAAATGGAAATTAAGATAATACAGAGAGCAAGGCTGCTAACAGTATGCTCAAAGAAATATTGGAAYTCGCCCTAGAAAAAAGAGGCATTTTTGTCTGTTTAAATGATCCACTGTTGCAATATGCTTCCAAAATGGTTAAACAATCTGATTCTGACTGTATTTCCAGTTAGGTGAGTAGAAATATCCTTCTTCACCTTGATTTCAGTAGTGCTACTATAAAAACCTGGAACAGATTTGTGCACTGGCTGTCAGGACCACCCCACGCCAGGGACAGTCCTGGGCCAACGACTGTAGGTGCCTCTGCTTGAGCAGGGTGRTTGGACTAGGTGGTCTCCAGAGGTCCCCTTCAACCTCAACCATTCTGTGATTCTGTAACAGGAATACAACAATAAAAGCAGAAATAATAATGGCAGAGTAATAGAAACAGAAAAAAGCCAAAAGAAAACCCCAAACCCYACAATGTTTAAAGTTATTTTCTATCAATTGTATTTAGGTCTTTTTAGTCAAGTACTAAACTGCTGTGTGAAGTCAAATGTGATTTTTATACCAGAATTCCTACAGTAGGTTATTTTTAGCTGATATGACCAAGTTGAATATTTTGGCTTTCATGTCATGAGGAGAATACTCATACACAACGCAGAAACAACGCAAATGAATGTTATTGTCTTATTTCTGTAATGATATCTGTTTTCATCCTACTTTTATGGCATCAAAGTGTGTCTGATTAATGAAATATTCTTACTATTGGAAGTATTTTATGCCATATTTTGCACAGAGATGTTAAGTGGTTATTGCTACCGGTGGGGATAATGTAACCAATGTTTCCCTTTTCTGAAAATGTCTGTTTGAGGTTCAGACCAATATTATTCTGTAGAAAAGTATCTATACCTTGGTATTATTGCAGGTTAGAAGTCACAAAAAAAAACCTTAAGAATAAAAGATTGATTTAATTTTTTTTGTTTTCTAATGATGACCCTGAGCATAGATTAATGGATACAGCATGCACAAAGTGATATCAGTTAACATATATGACATTACTCAGATGTCTCAAACTCCGGAAAAAGCATGTGAATGATTTATGGAATTGATATTAATCTCTTTCCAGTAAATGCATTACTAAAGTTACATGGGAAATTGATGTTACTGCTGTAATGCCAAATTAATTTCTTTCTTGCTAGGTCAGCATTGCAAATGGAACTAAATATTAACCTTTTAAATATCCAACCAGAATACTGTATGGCAGACATTTTTACGAATGGAGGAGAGCTTAGTGTTGATGTGATTTCAGCTAACAAATACAGCATTAGTCAAGTGTCTTAGCTTGTGGGAAATGGATATTAGTGATTTATGGAGCTAATGACATTGTGAGAAGAATTATATAACAGCATCAGTTCAGATTTAGGGTGTAATTCTGTTTGGTCTGCTAATTATCATCTTCATAGTTTACCTTCTGATTATCATGCTGCATTCCTCTTCAAAACCTACCCTTTTACTCCTGCAGGATATTTGCATCYCCTCAGCTGGGGTGCAAACATGTAAACTTTTGATTTGCCATTTGACTGACCTGAAGATGGATGGGATAAAGCAACTAGAAACTRATGCAGAGGCTTCTTAGTTTGAAAAATTTTCAGTTCAGAGCAGACATTTAAGAGCCTCCTGTGAGGAAAAAACAGATAGAGCAGGACTCCTCATCCTGGAAAAAAAAAAAAAAGGCAGCTAAGGGATAATACGTTAGAGGTCTATAATGCAAAGATTCACATTCAGAATGCCAGTGCTTGTRTGTAAAAACTGAGTTTCAAATGAAGATAGCAATTAACATGTTCCAAGCAAACAAAAGGAAATGGCTCTTCTCGTATCATTTAGGTAAACTGTAGAGCTCCTTTCTGCGGGGTGTTGTGGATGCTAGAAGTTTATCTGTGTCACGCTTTCCAATGAAACAACTGACAAAGAGAAGAAAAATCAGTTGAGAGCTACTAGACAGAGATGCCATCTCTGGCTCAGAAAGTTCGTAAATTGTATGTTGTAAATTGAGAGGTTATTCTGGGGAGGTATCGCTCTGCTTTCTTAGTTCCTGTGCTCTTCTCTAGGGATTCATTTCTGCCACTGTTACTAGGTAGACTTTGATTTCACCTGATAAATCTTGTTTTATGTTATCCTTTGATTAAATGATTAGTCATTTTTAGTTGCAAAGATAATATTTTTGATTCTTCTCTTCTCTAAAAATTGGTTACCAGTTATCCTTTCAAGTCAAAATTAACATTATAAAAAAAACTATAGTTTGATCAGATAATAGGACAGAAAAAATATAATTAACGCTTCCATTCAAAATTTTTTTCATGGGAAGCGAGTGGTTGAAGATGCTTTGCTGACATTAGCAACACTTGTCCAGAAACGTAACCCGCTACAGACCCATTCTTAAGATTTAGCCTAAAACATTCCTCTGAGTTTCTAGTAACTGCACCAGACTTTCAGCTTTTGGTGGGATTTTATCTAAGTTTGCTCTTTGGTAGACAATGAATTAATATAGTAACAACAACAAAGATATCTTATCCAAAGACAATTAAGTCATTTTCGAGAATAACCAGAATGATTTTTATATATGCCAGGTCCTGTGATAAATTTTCCAGTTCCCCATTTCTCTGGTTTGGTTCAAATTTTAACATCTCAGAAAAGGATAGTGGGAAATATAAGAAAGAATAGCAATGTCACTGCCAATATGGAGAAGCATTACATTACACTGAACAAATATCCTTATCTGAATGTACAATCACTGAAATAAATGCAGCTGTGTTTATTTCAGCATAATCAGATATATTTGAATATAAAATCATTGACATAAATGCAGCTGTGTTTATTTCAAACGGCACATGTTAATATGAACATGAATATGACATCAGTTAATCACTCATGGATATACAGGGGTGAATATATAGAGCAGCACAAGAGACACCTGTGGCAGTAGAAAGTAATAAGACAGTCTAGCTGAGTTTGTGGTGCACCTAGAAGATTTTGTAGTAGTATTGGAAATTGYTCATGAGAAGATCCAAAATTCTTATCACGTAAAATCTTTGGACTTGCATAAATCTCTAATTTTTCTTTACAGAATCAAATGACCTATTCTGAAGCTACTGACTAAGGAAATAACTTCTTTGAATATTTACTTCTTAAAATTATGAAAATCAGGTTAGTTTTCAGTGGTTGGTTAGTCCAGGTCAGTCTATTCTGATGATATTTGTAGTATCAGAGACCTAAATTTACTTTAGGTTTCTGTCTGTCTATGAGCCTTAAAATRAATTTTTAGCTACCCTTTCAGAATTTCAGATCACTGGTTACTCAAATCCACTCTAGCAGTGAAAAGGGAAAATTTTTAGCATCATTCGTTTTGTCRGGGATGCCCCTCTTGCTCCACAGTAGTCTCTGGCTTCCCTATCTTGTCTATATTAAATTCTGTCTGCTTTGAATTAGARTATTGAAAACTTGAGGAAATTATCTTCTTCACTCTGTTTGTTCAGATGGTTCTGTGTAGCTCAGAAGGAATGGTCATACTCAGAATAAAGTGGGAATTGTCACCAGAATAGTAAATATTTTGGAGCTAAGAGGTATTAGAAAGGCTTTATTTTCACCTAGGAGAAGGCTGAAATTTTCTGCTCGGCTAAATAGTGGTATTTTGTTCAGTTAGTTCAACTATGCTTATAATAACCTGTATTATTATCCCTATTTTGTAGAAGACAGCAGCACAAAAGACAGAGTTCTTGACTGTGGAGCACTTTTTGTAGTAAATTTCAGCAGTGTAAAATGAGTGGAGAATGGTTAAGAAAGGTTTAGTGTGCTTGGTATCAATTTCAGGTGAATCAAATGATGAAAGAAATTTAGAAGATTTTATCTCTTATGTCTACTGAGATTTGATCAGCTAGTGATATTATAGGGAAGAAAGGAATGGGAGGGAAGAAGCTGAAGCAAAGAAAAAGCGGGATGAGCTGAGACATTGGCTCAGGTCCCATCCAGGGATGTAGGCGGGGTTGCCACAGCAGCGTGTCCTGACTTACCTGTTCACGTGTGACATGCAACATGAGGTGCTACTGATCTGSTCAGTGCATGGCTTATGCCATGCTAATAGGGAGAATAACAGCTCTTCTCTTTGCTTCTCCGCTCCAGGTAAATTAATATCTTTGYTTGATCCTATTTTGTTTCGTTTTTTTCATAATACAAAACAAAAGCAAACAAACAAAGAGCACCAAAGGGGTGGTAGAGTCTCCATCCTTGGCGATATKCAAAACCTGACTGGACACAGTGCTGAGCAACCTGCTCTAGTTCACTCTGCTCTGAGCCAACCACTTGGACTAGACAGTTTCCAGAGATCCATTAGAAATTCCTTAGAAAGCAACTTTTTTTTTTTTTTTTCCCCTTTGAAATTAAAATGCACTTCAAATAGATTCACTTTCTATCTTATTTTTCCTTCAAATTGTTTAAAAATTTTCAATTATCTACAGCTGGCTTGTGCTGTCACTCTACTGCAGGGTAGGGAGACAAGACACTCTGAAATATGTCATGCCTCTACTTTTAGAAGAATCTTGCTTAAAAAACACATTTTGGAAGATGAGTTTCTGCATATGCTACCAATACTTTTATTTGCAGAGTGATATTATCTGTTTTCTTAGGAGAAAACCATGTAGAAACACCTTTCCTGCTCAGCTTAAATATAATTTGGGTACCAATTATTATCTTGGAAACATGCATTATTTTAGTTACACATGTAGCTTTGTTTTGCATTTATTGATTCTGTTTAGTGACCTAATTGCCTTCTATGTTCAGCCTTTAGCATGCTAATTTTGATTTAGTGTTTGTATTTCTAAAACCAAACTGGAAATAGACTATATATTATCACTCTGTGTTCTTTAGAAAGCTGCTGGAATTCCAGAATCTACTACAATAACATAATGTGAAGGTAAATTACCAGAATATATTAAGGATATATTATTATATTCTAAGAATTTCTGGCARACTCACACCTCTGTTTCTCTCATCTGAAGCTGTAAGTTAACTTCTTGTTTGTAAGAAGTATGATTTACTCTGTTTATGAGCATATATTTTTGAATGTTTATTGTTGTTACTGTAGTGTATTATGAATAATTCATTTTTAGTAGCCTTTTCTAAGATTGCAAATGAACGTCAGATTTCTGTTGTGAAAAACATTTAAGACTTTTCCATGAATACCGTTCAAAAATATGCAAAGCTACAGAATAATTTTGTTTCTTTCAGCATTTTGGTGGTCAGCCTAAGAATTTGTTATCACAGTGTGCTTTGAAGCAATTGAAGTAATATTATGGACATTTATTTCTGCTTTTTTGTCTTTTTCTTTTTTTCTTATTTGCCGTTTTATACTTACCTATATTCAGTATTGCTTCTATAAGGCTTTAGCTTTACCTTTCCTTTTAATGTTCCCACTGAATAAGGAAGCATTTCCCATGCTCTAAAAATCATGGGATCCCATGCGTGCCTGCACAGAACTGCCTGCTATGGTTGTAGCCACGTTCAAATCAGATCGCACAGCAGCAGGAGCCTAGCTCCAAATATCCTGAGCCTCTGGAGAAATGCTCAYGTGGTGACCTTGGGCTGAGCTGCTGCAAGTGCTTTGCACCCAGTACACCTGAGCTAKCTGATTTATGTATGGGTTGGATAACATGAAATATGATGCATGCATTAACCTAAARTGCATTGTAGACACCCTCTTTACTAACTTAACCCCCTTTACTGAAGTTAACACAAAGAATAAACGGTATTGTTACAATTTGCTTGTGCTTTCATCTGAAAAATGTGATGGTAAGCTGTAAAGTTCAACTCTTGATCATTGCTATATGTATTTCCTGTGGTTCTTCTGTTTTGGTAGCTTTAAAATTAATTAATTCGCCCTTATCCGAATTCTTGTCATTCTCTTTCTTGATTACCACAGTCTTCTTCGGTCTCTCATTTATCTTTTTTTTATAAACTTTTGCAAATGTTATTGCTGAGGTATCTGCTTTTCTGTGCTGAGAAAATATAGTGCTCCACTTCTTGAATCTGTACATTGAATACTATATAAAATTAGAGCTTGTTTTCCTCATTTGCAGGACTCTGTGTTATCTTCCTTCCATTAGCATCTGTTTTGTTTTTCATTATTCCCATCTGTGTGCTCTTCTTTATCCTTTTGGATTTAGAGATCCATTTATTTCCTTCTCTCATATTTGCATTTGCATTTTCATCAGTAAACATTATTGTCCCTTTTTTTTCAGTCATGGTTTCACATATTCACATGGTTTCCTATGCAAAAATTCTTAAGGCAGCTCCTTGAAAGACTTGCTTTAACCCATCTTTCCACAATTCTCTTCAAAAATTCCTTCATTTTCTGTTTATTACTTTTCTGATTGAACCATTGAATCTGGAACGGTTGTTCTTATTTTTGGTGGTTATTTGACATGTTYATCTCCATCTTACAGTTTGGAAAACTAAGACTTACAGAAGTTAAGAGAATTGCTCAGTGTTATATAGTTACCAGTTGAGGCATTTTGACATTATCTGTTTGAAGAACACTAATTGGATTTAAGCCCACACACCTCTGATTATTCTTTAAAATTGAAGTAAGTATGTGTCATTCTGAATTACCAGGATACGATGGACTTCCCTTTGTAGGTACAATAATTTAGAGTCTTCCATGCTTCAACAGATATTATTATGAATAATAGGTATTATTTCAGATATAGCWGATAAAAATAGACATTATTTTAGCAATATAGTAATACCTCTATCCTGTTGGAGAAACTGCGTTATATTATTTCCGTTGACTCAGGCTAATGAGGAAAGAGCAAAGTGAAAAAATACTAGATGAGGAGATAAGCAATGTTGCTGTGTTGGGAGAACTGCACTAAGGTTTGTTAAGTGACAATAATAACTGGAAGATCTGTGTTGAATGGCTGACTCATAAGAAAAACAGACAAAAATTTATATTACTATAATTGGTTAATTGTAATTTAATCTTTATTCTCTATTTGGCTTCACAGTGAACTAGCAAGTATAGAATAGCATATTTTTGCAAATACACAAAAGTGTATGAATTAGATAATGTGGAGAAAATTAAGTATGGATTGTTTAATACAATCTAATGTGATTTTAGTGTGAGTGATATAGCTGAAATACACAATTTTGTGACCTATTTTGAAACTTGCTGAAAGATTTCAGGAAAAGGAAATTCTACCCAATTGAAGTAAATTTATTTATAAATATTAATATTCTTAGCTAACATTTTTTCCTTCTGTAAAAATAATCTTGGCTCTCAGTAAGAGTCTAGAAAGCTTATTTGCCAGTTGTTATCCCATTATGAGCATTATTTGCCAGGTGATAGCAAAGTCCTAAAATGATTTGGCTGTAATGAAGACAAATGCATTACAAAGGAATGAGGAGACTCAGTTCATTATCTCGTTGGTGTAATTGTCTTGTTGTGGCACAAATAGACACAGATGGAGCCTGCCACCTTGGACCACACAGGAAATTGTTCACGCTCAGATCTGTCTCTGTGGGTTCTGTTTCAGGTTGGATTCCAGACCTTACTGCTGGTAAGATACAAAAAACAAATGCAAAAACAATAAGAAAGAAGATACTGATATTGATGACTGCTTAATCCCTGGTTCTACCGGTTCTTCTCTGTGGCTGAACCCCTAAACATGCGTTGAATTGGTTTTTGGGAGTGCTGCTAGCTGTGCTCTATATTTCTGCATTATAAACTGTTTCCATCCTTAGTGTGAACACTGAGTTCATCATTTTCCTCATGAACCTGAGATGTTCAGAGATGCTCTGTAGTAACAGGACTTGCTTGCACATCTCCTGCAGACTGGCAGGACAGTTATCTCTAAGTTACAGAGTAAATGTTTTGATGTCAGTATAGTAAGAACACGAAAATAACAGAAAAGAATTTATAAGTTCTTGTTTTGAAGATTAGCCTTTGGAAATATATATTTTTTTCTTGTCTTTTGGTTAAAGCTAGTACCATATTTAAATATATCTTTTATTTATTTTTTTTCTCACTATTGACAGCAAGACTTAAAAAGCATAGTATTAGTACTTTGCAAATTAATACTTTTTATTATTTTTGAGTAAATAAAAGTAGTACAAATTTTAAATATTAAAGAGCTAGACTATTGTTAAAATTAGAAACCAGGAATAATTAGTTAATTACTTCTTAAGGTGATAATTGTTTCGTTAGGCAACTGCTTGCACAATGTTTCCTAATATAATAAATACTTCTAATATGTTTGATAGAGAAAGATATTTTTGTATATCAGAAAGAACATATTGTAAAGTGCATGCATACAGATTTAAACTCAAAATTGAAATTAACCTTGGATTTATTTAAACAAATAATTTTGGTTAACCCTTTTGTCTTGTGGTTAATACATTTTATGTGCCAAAGGCACAAACCCCACCAGCTTCTTATATGAGAACAAAGAATTATTTTATGATTAAATTTTAGTGTAAAATGACCTTTTTATGGATTCACTCAGAGAGCTAAAATAAATTATATAGCAGAARTAGCAATAGTTTTCATTGTTTTTCTTAATTCTTCAGATTCTATAAATAAACTGATACCTCTCCTTAGAAATGAAGTAAGACTAGTTTTGAATAGAAATAATGCTGCTAATTGTGTGTCTACAGATTAGATGCAGTGCAGAAAGATCTACATCTTTCATTTTTTATTTTGCTGCTTTTCAGAATACTATATTCCTAGCAAACACCAAGGAAGAATAAATTTGGAGATATAATCAACAGAAGAAACATGCATTTGAGTTGAAAGTTTTTAGATATGTCCACTTAATTCTAATTAACCTAGCTTAACTGACAACCAGTAGGCTAGGAGCCTCTGGATATCCAAGAATTACTAAAAGAGCAGAAAAATTCAATATCTRATGTGATTGACTTTGTTCGTTAGTATAGGAGCATTCTTGCAGACCATTCACTTGTATAGCCCCATACTCCCCCTTTAGTCTCCATCCAAGATTCCTCAAATAGTTTATTGACTCGTCTATACCTACGACTATACTCTGCACTTTGGGCTACATATAGACAAGAGTGGGATGAGAATGATCTCTCTGTCCATGTCTTACTGCTTCTTTCTTAATACAGAATAAAATTCCAAATAGCAAGGTAGGTCAGCTGAAGAAGTGCTGAAGAGTTAAGATTACATGCCTCCTTTTTAGCATAAAACTGGTATATGTGCTATCCATCTTCCCTTGTGGTGAGGATGGACCTACACTGTGATAGAAAGACTGAGAAAAAGGAAGCCGAGGACATATCTATCAATAATGAGGCTGCTTTGTCTTCCAGAAGCTTTGGGRTCCCTATCAGTCTGGCTAGAAGGAAGAGCTGACTGTTTCATGGATATRGTTGTCCTTTCTCTCTATGTCTTGTGCCTTTTGCCCCCTCTGGGGCTCTGGCTCCTATTAGTTGCCTGCAATTCCACCTACTTTGCAGCCATGATACAAAGAAACATTTCTTCAGGATGTTTCAGGTGTAGTAATTCTTTGACAGTCCAAAGGCACTCGTTATATCTAGACTAAGTTGGCAGAGGTACTGTGTTTTTCACTGTAGTGACAATATTTGGTTAAGAATTTGGTTAGGAAGGAATAGGACTGTATGGTCATAGTAATTGTATAGGACTTTTTAAACTGTAATTTCCTATGGCTTTTATGCAGTGCAGATAAAGGTGAACATGAACAGCAAAAATAACAAAGATCTGAGGTTTTTTGGCATGGCTCTTCCTCTGGGAAAAGGGAAGATCTGAAATCCTTGATAACAAAGGCTCTCCTTCGGTACCCTCCTTCCCTTTAATGAGGATGTTTMAAGGACTTGAATGCTAGGGGCGGGTGAGATGAATCTACCTGGTATTATGAGCTATTTGACTGACTACAGCAATTGCATTGTAGTCACACATACACGTAGTGTGTGAAACAGGAGATATTAGAAAGAATCAGAGAGGGAATTTGAAGATCTCTTTTACAATGTTGAATCCACACGTTTGAAGTTTGTTGTTTAAATCCATCGAAACTGATGGTAGTTGTTTCACTTGTGTATTAGATGTTCCTTCAGAAAGGGAATGACAGAGCAAGTTGGATCCATCCGCAGGGAAGGGGAGGTTTCCCTCTCCGCTGAACGTGGCCGAGCTGCGCAGAGGTGAGCACGGCACGAGGGGTGGCAGGGGCAGAGCAGGGAGCAGCAAGAAGGGATGCTGGAGCGCTTGGAGACCTGGAATGAGTTGAGAAACCCATAGACCAGATCCAACACCAGCCACTAAGGGGGCGGAGAGTACCTTCCCAGTGATCCAGAGGAGACTATCTAGAATTTGCTGCAATTCCTAAGAGTTCACTTTGTAGGATATCAAAGCCAATTTTGGGAACAGGATCTGCCTGCATGCAAGGGCTCAGTAGGTAGGGGAGAGTTTCCTTATGCAGCTGTTTTGGCTTTTATTCTTTCTTCCTTTTGTTTCTGAATATTCTTCCCTTGGAATTTTCTTTTTAAAAAGCCGATTAATCTAGTTTATATCTAGTGTATATTATAATAAGAAATGCTGCTTGTTTAAAACCTTTATTGACTTTTTGGAGTGCTCACTTATAGGAAAATGTTTTAGGCAGACTAATTTCAAAAATTTGTCTGATTTGTGTTTTTTTCCCATCCATCTTAAATCCATTTTCTTTCTTTAATCACCTGCATGCACAGCTCACAGTTTCCAGGCTTGGTTTGCTTGTACAGTAGTTTCAAACTTCACTTTTTAGATACCGGTATGTCTGCTCAGCAAGGCAAATTTTATTTCTTAAAGCTCAGGTGGCTGCGTTCAAGAGGACCCTCACTGGTAGGGCCCTCAAGATACTTTTTAAGTAACTTGGAAATTTTACTATAAGTTTCCTAGAATATGAGCCTCTAGGAAGATGAATAAAAAGTTTTACTGTGTTTTTTTTTTTGTTTTGTTTATTTTTTTTAATTACTGTACCAGTGCTGCTGTAGTGTTGAGCAAACCTACCCTCTTATATCTCCTAAATATGTGGAATCYGATTATGTAGACCCATGGCATAATGAATGTAATCTGMTATTTGGGGAAGATGGGACATAAATGTAACTCCTTCAAACCCATCCATTGCTTTCATGGTATTTTGATGTCTGCATGGCCAGAGACATGACTTTAATGGCTAAATTCTGCAGAGAAAATGTTATTATAAATATAATTTCTATTATTAGAGAACAGAAAGTTGTAAAGTGCCACATTTTAAGGTGCTTGACTACCTATTTGAAGGCATGGAAGGTATACATGGAGGTACAAGTTATGACTAAAAATCTCTAAATTAATGAAAATTCCTGTTTGCATAGTGGTAACTATCTTACAAAGAGATCTCACTTGATTACTGTCCAAAATCAGCTTTTAATTTTAACATAATACCTTTCTTTTWAAAAATACAGTTGTTCTAGGATGCTGTTTTTCTTGGCCAACTCCCTCTTCCTGACAGTCCTCTCCTCCACTTCTACCCACTGCCCTCCTTTGCCTCCARCCTCCCCATGCTTTTGGCATTCCTGTGGATGAAATCCTCCTTTTGGGGAGTAAAAATATCTGCTGCTACTTTGGATTCCTGTTGCTATTCTGATGATCCTGAGTGCAGAGAGTGATGTGTTGTCACCATAACAGCCCAAGATTGAAAATTTTATTACATCTTACAAAAATATCTTTTTACTTTCCCCTGAAAATGAAAACAAGTTGAATAAAGTGCAGTTCATATTTGAGCTGGGCTATGGTACACACTTACTTATGTATATAGAATTAAACTTGGTTTCCTACGGAATTTTATCTGTTAATACAATTTTGTTCCTGCTTTATGACAATTATCATATATATATATTCTTTTTACTGCCACAGTTTGAAGTGAGAGCATTAAGTTAAATTAATTTGACTTTGGTTGGCAAATGGTAATAGTACTACTTTAACAGCTGTTTGCTTTCCTGAATTGTCCTTGGTGCTGAAATTGCTTTTGTATCTAAACAGCAAAATGTGTTTATAGGGCTTCAGAATATGGAGATAAATTTAGCCTGTCAAACAGATATTATTGAGGCTTTTTTTTTTKTGTGTGTGTGTGTGTCTATGTGTGCTGTATTTCTGGGAGTGGATCCTGACTCCAGTGCTTCAATTCTAAGCTGCGGGTGCCTTTGGACATCTTACAGAACTGCTCGTGGAGCCTTTCTGTTTGATTTATGACCTTGCCTTTATGGACTTCTGATCAGATTTTATTCTCATTTAGTGCAAGAGGGGCTAATTATGAAAGTGACAAAGACTCTTTCATTGTGCTAAAGCTTTTTGAACGACAAAAAGGGGGCTTTAAATTAAAATGAACTTTAACAAGGCATTTTCACATTGAAGTGATACACATTCTACCACTGATAGAGTAATTCATTTTCAACCCTTTCTGATTCTATAAACACATTGTCTCACAAGATCAGTAATTTTTTACCTCTCAGGCTAATGAAGAGTGGATGGTAGACCAATGAATTCTCTTTTCACAGAGCTGTTTTGACATTCTTAATTTTTTCTTAAATATCAAAGAAAGGACAAAGAGCTGTGATTTTATTGCATTAATATTAATAATCATTTATCTGCCAGAAAAACATTTAAATATCACTTGACATTTGCAGAGAAAGATTAATGTTTAATTTACTACAAACATAGAAATACTTTGAAATAAAAGGAAAATGCTTCTGGATTTGGCAAAATAAAAAAAAAACACACAAAAAAATTAAGACAGACATTCAAATATAATAAAATGTTCTCACCATAACAGAAGACAAAAAACATGTTGGTGCCATCCAAAATGTCAATATTTAAATTATCACTTCTGACTGAAAAATAGCTTCAAGTAGATCGTTTTTAAGGTCTATTTTAAGCTTTAAGTAAAGAAAGATAAATGAGGGTAAGCAGTTCTTTTCCATATATGTTCGTGGGGATATAGTTAAAAGGGCCTGCTGTAAATTCGATCAGTCATATAAAAACAAACCAGCATAATGTAGCTCCTTCATCCTACATTACTATATATAGTGCATTGCAGTAAAACTAGGATATAAGCAGTATTGACATTTCATAAGTAGCAGTAAGATTGGAATTTGGGGGGTGCTTCTAGAACAGATTGATGGCTGGAGGAAAGGAAAATAACAAGGCACAAGAGCCTGAAAATTATATAACCCTGAAAATACAGGAACAAGTTCCATTGCCTATGGAGGCATCAAAATACTGCATAATAAAGAGAAAAGTACAGAAAACACCTTGTTTTACAGAAGCATTTCAGATTAAAAACTACCGCAGAGGAGTAGGTGAACTGTGAAGTTACCAGTCTATCTGCTGAAATGACTAAAAATATAAGTGGAAGTCTAGCTCTAAATTTTATCGTAAAGATTCCATTAGAAGTTTTCACTTCCTGACAATGGAATAATGGGATTGATTCATGGGAAGAGAATAACTTTTTTTATTCCTTAAAGCATTTTTGTGGATTGCCAGGCATTCGTGGCATTTTTTTTTTTTTTGCCAGAAAACCAAATTCAGATATACAAAAAAACTATAATAAGACTGTTTCTTCTGGAAAAGTTGTATATACGACCGCCTGAAATTATTCAGATCTATTATTTGTAATGAAAGTCCCTCCTTACATTGGACCAATGTACAAGGAGTTTTTATGATGCAGAAGGAAGGTTTTAGTTATAAAATCAACAACCTTTTAATTAAAGAATGTTTGTTGGGAATAATCTCAACACGCAAAATTCTCATACGCAGCAATACCTTGGGCCTTTCCTTTTTTTTTTTTTTTAATTTATTTTTTTTTTTTTAAAAAAAGCACATGTGTTTACAGCTGTGGTTACTTTGGAGGGATCCTTGAGAATATAATTTAAACACAGGTCTCCAGACTGATTGAAGCTTCCATCTATTAATTTTCCTCAATTTGCAGTTTGCAAGTATAATATGGAAGAATTCCCTGGAAAAATGGTGATTCAGGCACCAACCTAGGCCCAAACCAGAATTACACTATTAGATGTAGCAGCAAATCAGCTGAAATATCCTCACTTGTAGCATGAATCAACTGTATTCTGAAGGTGATGATGATTTTATTGCATAGTAAATATTAAGTGGGGCTACTATGTAGTACTTAAGAATAATGAATACATAGTTTGGAGCATTTTTTAACATTTTGTAATGTGTAACTTTCATGCCTGTGATGTTTGGGCTGCAAATAAATATGAGAATGTTTCTGTTAGAGATGGTAGTTAGCAACAGGCTTCCATGCCATACGTTGAGCCTCAGACACTAAAAAAGTGTTTTGCAGTATGAGTCACAGCAGTAGATGGTACCTTCCCTTGTGGTCAGTCCTTCGTATTCTCTGATTTGCCACAGTGGTTTCTTCCTTGCTAAAGCCTGCAGACAGCAGTTATCATTTATTTATTAATTCATTACTTATTTATTTTAGATAGCACCCATTATATGCTAATTGATTCCAAACAGAATTCTTCCCAAATGTCTTTCCTTGAAGAACTTCGCTTTGAAAGCTGTTAGACGTAGCAGGGAGGCACCAGGTTTGATTGCATCAGCTGGGTGAAAGGAAGGCTGAGCCCTGTGACACTAATACAAAACCTCTTTGTATTCTGATTTTGCCTTAACGAAGGTTCAGTGCTATGGATAAAACACTGCCCATCTGTCATTTGAGGTCTCTGGGGGATTGATGAGGAGGGAACAGAGCAGTCTACTGTTTTCCTGGGGATTTGGTATTTTGGTGTCCTCGTCATCTTAGAATATTGGCTTGTGATTGTCAAACATTCTTGACACTCTAATGTTGCTGCCTTGCTCCTCTAGTGCTGCCGATGTGCGTGTTTACGTGATTTTGTGACTTCTACTGATATTTTTGTAGTTCTTAAGAACCTCACAGATGGTGGCGAAGGAGTCAGGAGACCAATTATGCTCCTTTTATTTTCATAATTTCACTCTACAGAGAGTGGCACTTTATTCTTTATAGTTCCAGGTTTTTAGGTCCTTTGTCTGAAAGCATCATTATTTACTGGTAAGGACAATTTTGAAATAAGACTGTGGCGGCAAGTGACTAAATATTAGTTTGATTTGATCAAAGCTGTTCAATTCTATTTGAGCGATGTTTCATTATATGTTTTCTTTATACATATACAAATCTGCTGTTTACAAAACAGTGCTTTTACTTTATTAGGATATCTATTACTTGTAGCATTTATATTTTGCTGTGTGATTTTTTTTGAGTCATGATGATTAGTAAATATACAGGACTACTCATTTCCATTTTTCTCGTGCTCTAAACTGGCACTGACATTAACAGTTATCCTCTTAAAGAACATAAAATTCTCCAATTTTCTTTTTTGGAGATCTTCTGGTAAAATATATGGTAAAAACATAGATCACTTTACACCTTTATAAAAGGGATATACTCATTATAGATATTTTCTCTATTTTCTTCCTGCCTATTCTTATTCTAATAATAATATATAGGCAGATATATAGGCAGGAATATGTAATATATTTCATTGAATTTATGTGAAACACTCCTGCTTGTATTGCCTTTATAAATACTTTACTCTCCTGGATTATCTATAAAGTAAAGTTGCAAGAAATGCAAGTAGGTAGCCTATTAATACATTCCATAATTTTAAAATTATTTACATTATAACCTCTAATGGTCTCCCTATTGCAGTAGAATCCTTAAAATTACTGCACAATAAATATTCACACTTACCTCCTGCTGTCTTCTCCCCATCCCTGACATCTCTGAAATACTAGTGATCAAGACATGCATTTTGTCTGGAAGGAAGAACTCATCCTAAAACCACCAACTGTTCGCACTGCCCAGACTGCTAATATGTGAGAACCTTTTTGTAACTATTTTTAGTATATATGTATGTRTAAAAAAATCCTCCCCTATAAATTTTATACCTGTTGGGATACCACTTTGTTGATGTCTGTATTGTTCTAGTAAAGTAAACTTAAGTTGGTTTATGCCCCTTTGCTTTTACAATTAGTTCTTTTCTCTTTAAAGCCTTACAGTTTCCTAAATTTTCCTGTRTCTAAGACAATTCTTTGGCCCGCTTATAAAAGGCCTCGTAGTTTTTCTCTTCATTCAGAAACTGGTCCCCCAGTCTTCTAATCTAATGTCTCAGATTTGCTCCCAGGGGTGAAAAATTGTGACTCTTACTCTAATTCAGATAAATTTTAAATTTATGAAACTTGCATGACTATGAACTTCAAGTCAAACTGTTCATTACTAAATGGAAAAGATATGAATGTGGGTAAGTTGTGGCTGCCTCGCTCTTTCTCCCTGTCATTCCTGAATGACTTAATAGTGAAGTAAACAGATGCCCAGAATTACTGTATATAATATCATATGACCCACAGTATTGTAGAAGAGCACTAAGTGTAAAAGCTGGAGCATTCATGTGCTGTCAGCCACAATTTTATCACATTTTCTGATCACTGTCAAAAACCAGTTGGGATATTAAAACTTCCATGAGTTATAAATTCATATGCATCCCTTAACTCACTCAATTTATTGAGGAGAGCTGGCCTTTTACCAAAGGATACTAGGAGCTAAGATCATCCGTATTTCCCTACAGTCTTYTTTACAACAAAGACTCCCCAACTTTACTGCTTTACTGTCCTTGGGATGTCACTATTGATGAAAACATTTAAAAYACATGGCAATTTTAATTTGCTTAATTGAGAAGCGAGGATAGAAAAGAGACTAATACAAGTTTGAAACATTCAGCTTTTAAACCATATTCTTTTGAAATAATTTGCCTTTTGATTATGTGCAGAACATATATCTAGGACAATCTGCTTTTTGATTGAAAGCTGAGTCATGAGCACTACTATTGCTTTACGTGAAACATCAAGTTCTTCAAAGAGTACTATACTGTTGAAGAGTATTGATTTTTTACAACATTGATTTAACTGCAGCAGTACTTCGCTTTGTACTGCAGAGCTTAATATATGCAATTCTGAAAATTTAAAGTCAACTTAAGCCTGCAAGGTGTTGTATCTATGTTTTTATTCTTTTTATTCAAATWATATGTTTTGCAGTTTCAGGAATTTGATTTGATATATGCTTTGGGCAGCAATCCAAGAAATAATGCAAAAAAAATCACACATTTTCAGAAATCATCACTTTTTTCACCCTCTGCTATTTACAAATCAAATACTGTTTAGAAATTATTTAGAAATTTTCCTCATTTTTTTTATGTGTGTATAGTTTTCACAGCAAACATCATAAAACCAGTGGGACTTTACAAACTGATATTCGTAGATGCACTTCTTTCAGTAGGAATCTAATCTTTCACTCAAGAAAAGTTCCTACAAATCATGGTCCTCTTCCATTTAGACTGTATCAATAAAATTTATCATGCTATCTTCTCCAAGTGTTTTGTGATCTTTTAAGGATGAATTCCATTGAGGCTATTCCATACTCTAGAGTTTACCTTATTTTGTAAAACCCTGAGTTGCATGAAAATATAGATTAATGCTGTTTGGCTATCTTGGACCTGATCCCAGCTTCACCTGGTGAAAATGATGTATATGCCAATCTGTTCTTTGGTTGGTTTTGTTTAAAGAATTTGTATAGATTGAAATGCAGCTGCAAGTGTATTAGTGATTTTCTATTGCTTACTTGTCAAGATTTTTATTGTGTGGATGAAAAATAGTATTTCAAAACCTAGCAACATATTGACAAAAACAGAAGAGCACTTTGTGTAATTCTCTTTTGAAAAACTACCTCTTTTAGAGACACAGATTGCCTCAGCTACTTCCATTCATATGTATCTTGATCAATAGATTTATTGATAGCTTTTAGCCAAGGTCTAATTCTTTTTTTCCCCCTCCGTTCACCATGGTGCTCACTTTTCTGAATTAAGAAAGTGRAATTAGGCTCCTATAAGCAAAGCTTACAATATGCAAGTGCTCTAGGTGTAAAAGGAGGCATTTGACCTTTTGTTGCTAATCTGTGACAGGTGCAGGCTATTTTCTTCCAAATGGTGTTAATTTTCATGTGCAAATCCACCCCCTGAAACCTGCCTTCTATGGATCCACCACAGGGGAATTGGTGGTCATCATGAGTACTGTAATGGACAGCTGAGAGGGATAATCACGGATATTTCAGCACATTCATGCTTGCAACTCGGTTGGTTTTGGTGCACTTCTGTTTTCGCTGCTTATTAGGGAGGCTGAAGTTAGTTATTCATGGCTGGACATCCCCCCTCTAAAAAAGAAGAAAAAAAAAAAAAAAGAAAAGATGAAAAAAAAAAAAAGAAAAAAAGTGTCTGAGAAAGTTCATGTGCAGGGAACAGCACATTGTTACAAATTAGTTTCCTTTACCATTTCTGGCAAACTCATTACAAAGTAATCGYGCCCTGCACTGAAGTGCACTTCCTCTGGGACCAATAACTGTAAATAAGCAGGGCTGCAAGCTGGCTGATAAGTTGTTGTTCTGAAGATAACGGTCCTTTTTAGCAGAGTATTTGACCTTTTTCTTTATATTGCCTCAGGCTTGYCTAAGACCCTCAAGGTCTATTTTTCATCTTAAAATACTCTGTAGGAAAGCACAATGTGTGGTTTAAGAAGATTTTAGGATTGCTTAACATATCTATATTTTATTTTCTTGCATTTTTATGATAATTATTAGGGTGCTTAGTAACTTTAGCCAGCATWTTCTTCAGCAGATTTTCTTTCTTCATGTAAAGTACACTTTTTATTGATGTAGGAAGTAATATACATTAATATTTTATGAGGAGTGAGTGTATGTTGCATGATTAATAAAATAGTAACATTGTTTTCTTTTTCCATGACTTTTAAAGAAACTTGAAACATACTATYGACCCCTTCCACTATGCCAGTTTTGAAAGTATTGTGCTATATATTTCTCAGGAAAGCAATTTAATCAAATATACTTAAGAATTTTAAGTCAAATGATTGAATAAAAGGTCTGTCTCCTTTGTGCTCAGTTTGCTAAGAATATCGAATAGGACTGTGACTGAAAATTGAGTGTTAAAAACAAACCCCAAGGCCAAGGGAAAGTCAGTTTATAGACATTTGGGAATCTGGTTGGTTCACATCTTTCCATCATTTTAAAAAGATCTATGCCATTATTTCTGTATAGTGAAATAATAGCAGGAAAAAAACATCAGATTGCACATGAGAACAAATCCATAATATTTTGTAAAGTGCCAGCTACCCTAAAAGTTGTTTGTTTTACTTATAAGAATTACTCAGCCATTTTACAGCCGTGAATGCACCCAATCCTTCTGCAAGGAATGTCTTAAAATGCCAACAAGTTTAGATGCTGCTTGTCATGTCGTTGGTCTTTCTTCCCAGGCAGATCTCATTACTCGATCAGTTCATTAATTTTACATGTATTTTAAATAACATTATTAATATCTTATGTTTTGCAGCATTAACTCAAAGATATAAGGCAAAACACAAACTACAGAGTGGGTTTACTTAAAATAAATCTATTCTTATGACACAGGTCTCTTGCACTTGTTGGATGACGTGATGCTATCATGCAGGTGTGAACCCAAAAAAAAATAATGTCTGCTGCTTTAGTAACTTTACAATTTTATTTTAACAGAATCAAAATGGTTACAAACAGACTATGCCCCTCTGCTTGTAACCATTTTGTTTAACTACCAAACGAGCAATGCACACTGAATAAAAAATGTGAATGAGAAAAGTCTTAAAGTAGTGGTCCTGGAAATAAAAAGTAGTGGTATATCACACAAGATTGGTCTTATCCAGCTTCCTTTTGAATTTATTATCATTTCAGTACAGAAAATGTTCACCTCTGTTCACTGTAAAGTAGAATGTATATATCCTAATCATTAACTAGTTTTCTGTTTTGCTCAGCTTTTATCAAAAAGCAGACAAATATCAGGAAACCCTTTTAAAAATATTCAGAAAGTAAAAATTGTTCAGAAGATGCTTTTACCTGAGGAAAAACTGCTTATTTTCAGTATTTTATCCAGTATTATTTAAAATATTGAAATATATGATGGACAGATAGAAGAGTGTAACCTACTTTCAACTCATTTTTAACGGTTTTTAATGCATTTCACCGTTTTAGCCTTGTAAGCCTGGAATATGTCTCACACGTTAGAATAAAACCATTTCCCATGATTACAGCAGTGTGAAGGCAGCACTGTAAAACTGCYAACTTTATTAAGAGATTAACATTGGCAAGTTGATTCTTTCTCTTCGACACCAAAAATGTTCTTTAATGGCRTTATCTGCTTTCTAAAAGGTATCTCTTAAGGTGAAGAAGTGTTTTTTCCTGCAGTATTAGGCTTTTTCTTTTTTTCTTTTTTTTTTTTTGTACCAAAATCTGCTGACTTGTTTAATGACATTGCTAAGTGGGTTGCAATTAGGTTGACAGATTGTGAAGTAAAGGCTGTGATATTCCAAACAATAGTCTATTGAGCGTGAGGAACTTGTTGAGTGGTAACCAAAGGCATTAGCATTGGGTGCAGGCTGCTCAGCATCTGGGAGAAAGCAAAGAAATAGTGCGCGAATGAAATGTCCAAATGATGCTGAACTGCAAACGGTTGCAGGTGCCTCTGGCAGCTGAGACATACTGTGAAGGAGCCTGGTTGGAGGCAGTTCCACGGGCAAAAAGTAATAAAATCACAGGAGGAAAAATAAATGCATCTACAAGAAGGGGACTGTTGAAATCAACTCTTACAGATAAAGAGAGAAAAGAGTCTTGTGACTCCTGGGGAATCCTGCATTCAGTGGCTGAATTGCTGAAAGTTCTGCTGGGTCTGTGATAGGTTTATAGCTTTTGTAGAGTACAGTGGCTAGCTGTGGTTCCCACATCCCAGTGCTACATTTCACTAACATCAATATGTTAGGGAATTCACTAACATCAGTAGAATCTTCAGTTGAAAGTTTAAGGATCTTATGGACTCGGAGGTAGTTCTGAATGGACCATCTGCTCCCCTTCCAGTTCAGGCCAATCTGATGTTGAAATATGCAATAGGTCACAAATCAAGGCATGGCTATTCTTGTGTGTATTTATTTATTCACTTAATAATCTTTTGGTTCCTCGTGTGTTACAGGACTTTTTACTAATGATCTTTGAACTAATAAAATAATATCAATGAGCTTTTATTTCCTTACTCAAAAATAATGCAGTCAAAAATATTCCCTGTATGAGGAATTACTGGCCTCGAGTTTGGGGTAGGTATGTACAGCAACTCACAGGTGGTACWGGTTCCACAGTGGATGTTCACCCAGGCTGTTGCCTTAGTCTTAGATGACCCACCACTGTCCCATGCACAAGTCGGGGTTAAGGGACCCCAGGCGATCCAGGAAACTATGTCCAGGCAGCTTGGACCTGAGACTTATCTGTGTTATTATCTCCTAGTGACCTGCGAGGCAGGCTCTGCAGTTGCTATCCAAACTCCAAAATTAGCCAGTTCAGACCACAGAAATTCTCAGAAAGAGGAGGAATGTCATTTTCCCCAAAATGTCAAATGAGCATGACATTTTAATGGAAAAACACATTAAAAAAAGTCCTTTAATTAAAGGCATTACAGTGCAATAGCTTCATTTTACTGCTTTTGTTTATATTCAGCAGTCATCTGTAGGAAGCCATAATTTACATGAAGATTCTGGTTTTCTTATTGTGAATAACAGTGATAGAATTGACCCTGTGGCAGAAAGTGTGCTTTGATGAGGAGGGGCCTTAACCCGCAGTCAGGCAGATTATGTTATTTATATTTATATTTGGCAAAGGTGAATAGCTGCAAAATAGTTCAAATTTTTCAAATATTTCATATTCCAAACGTATCCTTTAGGCAAGTGTTTAGGAACAGATTGTTAGCATGAAATGGTTTTCTGCAGAGGGAACCAGTTAAGAGAATTTTATTCTAAGAAAAAGAATGTGGGTAGGAAAGTAAAGAGGATAGCATTAAAAATAGGGAAGATTAAAAATGTTCACTGYGCAATTAGCGAAGCCAGACACATTTTAGAATAAGGAAGAAATCTGAAAACATATTGATGAGCAGAGCTGAAAATGTTTTTTTCCTGCCTCTTTTCCACCCCAAACAGCCCATGAGCCAGATTTAGTTACTGTTGCTCACACAGAGAAGCACATTAACCAATGGACAATCTCACTGACTYGAAGAGGACTTGGTGAGCAGGGAGCTCAAGTAGCATGATAAGCAATTCTTTGAACCCAAATATATATTCAACCCCAAATATATGTTGAAATAAAAATATATCTCAATTCATAAAGAACAGTCACTGTGCAATGATAATTTGTTTACTTTAGCATTTAAGATAGAGCATAGATCTCTCTTTTTGTTATACTATCTGATGAGACGGTTTTGGGCTGGATTAGGAAAAAGTAGTCCTATTTTGGTAGTGTAGAAATAAAATGGACAATCTAACCCTCACCTTTAAAAAGCTTGGAATACTTCAGAGGAAACATGCCAATTTAACAATTTAAAAGCACTTAGCTAGTTTTCCCAGTGCCGAAGTTCATTTTTGTAACCAGTGCGGCTGCTGGTTGAAAAATCTCAGTGGGGATGATGTAGCTCTGACTGTGCTTAAAAACATTATTTCATGAAAGCCACCGGAGAGAGAGGAAACTAAATGTTAGAGCCTCATATGTTATTGTGGAAAGGAGTGACAGTGGCACCAAAAGGTAAAGGCAAAATATGACGATGGGTGAGAGGGCTGCTCTAAGCTTCAGCAATGGGGACAGAACCCTGGAACTCAAACACTTACTGGAAGAGATGGACTTGACAGGACAAATAGTCAATTTGACTGGATAATAGACTTCCATGTTGCCTTATTGGTATCTTCATATGCACATGGCTTACTGGTTTGTATTTTATTTTGTGGTAGTGACTGAGTCTTTTAAAAATGATTCTGAACTGTTAAAAAGCTATATGTATGTCTAATATTTTAACCATTTCTTTTACCAAGGTAAAAAAAAATTAAACTTTTCCAAGTGTCATTGGTGTTACGGAGCCTATCAGCCATCCTGTAAAATGCATTCCTTCTTATATGTTTTTGGTAGGTAACCTTGGACGAGTGGACCACATCACAGAGTTTGAGTATGACCTGTTCATTAGACCAGATACCTGTAACCCACGCTTTCGAGTTTGGTTCAACTTCACTGTTGAAAATGTAAAAGAATCTCAGGTATGTACATATTAAATTAAACAGTATGATGGCTTTAAAAAGGTGTTTGCTCCAGAATATGAAGTATTCTCTTTAATAAAGAAAAAAAGAAGTCGTGTAGTGTTTGTTACTAACAACTTACTATAAAATATGATTCTGTCCTTTAAACTTTGATAAGTCAAGTGTCATCATGACTGAATGTCACATGTTCTTCAGCTACCCAACACAGGAAGTATCTCCAAAGGGAATGTAACCACTGCCACTTAACATGATTTGGATTGGTAATATATGACATATATGTATCTGTGTTAATATGTACAAAAAATATGTGTTAATATATAAAGGAACTCATAATAACTMTTCAAATATTATCACTCAAACTTTCATTTATTGCCTCTGGAACTTAATGAGGTGGAGTCACAGACAGACATTACTCTTGTGCCATACAGCAAAAGAATTGTTTTACCAGTCTGACCTCGTGAAAGATGAGTTTTATCTTTAAATGTGAAATGACTCGATAAGCAACTGCTTCACTCACTTTGAAGTATTCTTTCTTTGATTTCAAAACACTCCACAGGAAAGAAAAATCTTTGTCTTCATTTTTTCACTTAAACTTAAAAAATGTTCTGTACCAGCTTGCACATTGGCAGATCAACAAAGATTTCATTTCACTTCTCACATGCACCCTGTGTATTAYTCTGCCACTCAGTGTTAGTTTATCCTAATCAGATTGTCATTTTCAGTTAATGGAAAAAGTGTATTTAGTACGAGAAAAAAATTGCGGAGGCTTGATATTTGTATTCCTATGAAATTAATATCTTTGTATCCACCACTATACCATTCCTGTTACAACTGGAAATCATGAAATTGTTTATCTATCTTCCTGGCGCCTGATATTTTATCAGACAGACCCTTCCCCCTGCTGTGTCTTAGTCAACTATGATCAAATTATATAGTCATGAGATGAATGGGAATCTGTCTCAAGGAGGCAAAGAGATCTGGTAGAAAGATACAATATATATCTAGTGCTTACAGGATATTTGTTTTCATGGTTGTCTACATGAAAGAGAATGGTTTCACTATTAAGTTTGACTTGTGAGGTCTGTTTTTATAATGTGTCTTCCTGTAATCTTTTTTTCATCTCTCCAATTTCCGTTAAAATGAGACCTGCATGAATGTAATCTAGTCTGGAACCTTATTTAGGTCTTTGTACTAGCGGCCAGTGGAAGTATTAGTCATTGCAGCTCAGTTGTATTAAATGAATGTTAAAAATTGCTACATCAAACACACTGTAAGACATAGTTGTGCATTTTGATTGTTTTTTTTCATGTTTTACTAGAAAATTATAAAAATGTACCATTTGGTATAGCATGAGTATTACCCTAATGGTCAAGTAATTTTGATAGTTTGTGAGCGTACATATCTTACTAACTCTAAATGAAGGAATTATCTGTATCATATGATACTTATTTTTAATATAGCATTAGGTGATATGCTAGGAAAACAAATCTATCCATTTTTACATCTCAGGTCTAGTTTCTGCCATTTATGTTAAAGAATCAACAGGAATAGCTACAGTTACTAGCTACAGCTAGTGGCTACATTACAGTTTTTATATATTGTATATATTACATTTCTTTCTTATTGTTCCTTTTTCAACTTCATTTTCTTAAGTAATCTACATATATTTGAAAATGTGTTGAAGATTTTTTTCCTTATTATCAGAATCTCTACAGTCTTGTTTGGTATTTCACATTTATGCTTCTGCTTACAAAAAAGCTATCTATCCACAGATAGCTTTCTATCACTAAAAGCTATCTATCACTAAAAAACAAGACATTCTTCCTTTATCTGAATTAAACATTTTTCTCCTGTTGCATTAGACCAGTAACTGACACATAACAGTGGACAAACAGGTAAAAAAAATTGAAAGAATATGAAACAATATAAAGACAACAATTATATGAACATTAAAACATAATTGTACTGTATATATATWTGATTTTTAAAAATGCGTTACCAAGCTGTAGTGCAGTTTTTGTAATGTTTTTTAGTTTGTGATTCTGTACCATGAATCAAAGAGTGGGAACTGGAAAGAGACCTATAGAGCTTTTCTGTTGATCTCCCTGTCCAGGTTTAATTGTCTCATACAATGGGGCTTCTACTATCTACATCCAGAAACTCTTTCATGGACTCTGATCTTACTGAGGATATTTCTTGATGTTTATCTTAAAGTTTCCTTTATTTAATCCCATCATTCCTGGCTATAATTCTGTTTAACAGTAGCTCCTCTTGATACAAATAATTCCTCCTCATCCTTGGTTAACATCTATGTTTCTGTGCATTCCTCWACATTTGTCTCTCAACCCAGGTATCATGCTCAGTTCCTTTAGTGCTCTATCCAGTAAAGCACTTTAGCTTAAAGTGTTTTTCTACTTTGGGGCCTTTGGACTTTCATCATAAGTGAATCTTTGCAGCCCTTTGATAATTAGCCAAGTTTCCTTGGGAAACAAGGTTTGTATGATCACACTGTCTATGTTATACTTGTCTGCCTAGATTTATGTGTGGCTGCCAATCTTTTTCCTCTCCTTTATCCCTCAGTAGCTTTTTGACTGTTGGCCAGTTTCAACCCCAACGGGCAGAAATTCCTGTAACTTTCAGGAAAGCTGGCTGCCAGATGGGCTGGAGACCCCATTAGTGCTCCCACTGGCAGAAAGGCAGAACTATGAGATCATTTCTTATTAAACATCAGAGAATCCACAAAGGAGATGCCCAGGAAAAACTACTGTTTGCAATTTGCATTTTTAAAATAGCAAAGAATCCATCCATGAAATCCAAATCCATAGGACTTAATGGTTTTCCTCCTCACAGAACTACTTGCTTTTATTCCTCTCCCAGTTCCTTCAGTATTTTCTTCAAAATGTGGAAGCAGAATTTAGCATCGACACCAGTGCACCAGTATCAGTTAATGTACACTAACCCCCCCAATGTAAGCAGAAGGAAATCTAGTCTCTTTACTCCACTACTGTCTTGCTGTAGACAACCAAATATTGCAGCAGCCTTTTATTGCTTTATCGCTATGGAAACTCATGCCTAATTTGTTGTTCGCTATGATACATAAGTCTTTTTCAGACTGATTGCTTCCTTCCTCCTGTTATGTATGTGTTAGGTTACTGATGTGCTACAGAAAGAAGGTCAGGAAATAGAACTCGCTTGTGTTGAATAGCAGTGGGAGCTCTAATCTTTTAAGACTATTTTTATAATTTTATGATAAATGTGTTTTATTTGGAATGCACTTTTCCGCCTACATTCCAGTAGAACTTTTATTTTTTTCCTTGGAAGTTAATAAATGAACTTTCTCCTTGCAATTTAGACTTCATTCATTTTATGTTGTCATTTTAATTTTGCACTTTTTTAGCCTGGAAATAACAAAAGAAATAGCTAATATTTTATATTTCTGGGAGGAAAGGGCCAGCATGTAGAAAGCCTATATGATATAGAATTTGGCCTTTTGGTGTCCTTATATGGTTTCGAGACTTGCAAGTCAGTTGGTCTGATAAGATCTGAGCTGTGGATTTCTTTAGTCATTTGTTCAGTGAATTCAATTAACACCAATATTGGAAAGAACAAAAAGAAACTGATATGTTTTACGTAGGGGCTATAATCACACAATGATTACTCTGACAATAACTATGAAAGAGAGAATGAAGGAAATAGGATTTGCTGTGGAACACATGGTCTCATGGGCAAAGCCTCCTATTTCTCTAATTATATACATGTCACAGGCTGCTGTCTATTTCTAGATAATGCTCTTTATTGGCCCGAGTTTGTTTCCTATTAACTTCAACCGTGGCCCTTACAACACCCTCTACAATTTTGCTAAATTCCGTCTCTGTAGAACCGGAAATTGGACAGTCAAGGGTCACATCCAGATTACATTTTAAATAGACAGCGCTTCAGGTGCCCAATTACTTCTGGGCTAGAATGTCCTTAGAAGGTGTTTGTAGGAGCAGTGATTTGAGAATTCGGAAAAAGAAAWATAGAAATGTGTTTATGTATGATAAATTACAACAATTTGCTAATAACACCAGAACTGGAGGTTTTTACAGTTCAAAATAATTGTTATTTTTCTTGAACATCCCACCAAAAATTGCACACAATCAAGCACTTGTGCCTAGTGTTGATGCACTAGGAAAAGATTATAYTGGTCCTGGAAAAATTAGTTGTGAGGAATTTAAGAACAAATATCACAGWGAACTGATGGCATTATTAGAAATATCTTTGAGAGGATTACACGAAAAACAGGAATTGTATTATACCAGTAGGTAATGCACATATACACTATATTCTATGTGATAAACACATCTGGAATTTGTCATCTCAAAGATACAAAATTTATCAAGTAGGATAGAGAGGAAGAATGTATAATCTCTATAATTGTATAATCTCCAGAGCTTTTGTCTGATTTTATTTTGAGGAAATAATGATTATTAGGATTAGATTTTTGTAGTGTATTCAGGTCTCTTTTTAATGTCGTTACACAACCAAGAGAGCCTTAGCAGAGACCTGATTCTTTTTGAGAAATAGTAAAGATATGGTTCCAACTCTGATTGTTTGAAGATACAAAAGTGATATGGTGTATCAGGAGAGATAATGCATTTTAGTAGACCAACTGATACATTTTGAGGTGGAGGAGGAGGAATAAAAAAAGGAACAGGAAGATATAAGATGAATAACTTGATCTCTTTAACTCATCTGCCTASTTAATTCCTACAGAAGCTGGCTCCRATAGTAACATGGAATAAGGATCACATCAAAAAATGGTCTGAGGTTCGAAACTTGTCACATCTTTTTCCCAAGCAGAYGTTTTTCACCTTACTGTCATGTGTTAATTCAAGTTTCTGTTATCAAGTTGCATTATAACGTTTTACATTCTTTCCAGCCTCTCATTTTAGATGAATTCTTAAATATTTCTTTTATTGTGTATTAAAAGCCGTATTGCATTTACTTAGCTTTTTGAGTTGTGCAGTGCTTTTTTGTATGAAGGAATAAAGTTCTGAAATCTTGAAGATTTCTCTAAAACAATTTTTGAAACATAGTATTTCCTAACCAATCCAAAATACATATGATTGTGGTCTGTTCCATGGCACACTTTCTTACTAAATAAAACATAACTTAAAACTTARTCATTGTTGAATAGTTTGCATTAATACTTTATTAATCCTGCTCTGGTTYGCTCCCATAATCTCTCTAAATATTCCCTTATAATAATTTTTGAGGAGAATCTATGTATTATTTTAATTTTTCTTGCTTAGGAAACTCCCAGATGTTACTCATCTTTATGAAGTCTTGTTATGCTATTCTTGAATATGTTGTAAAGTTGTCTCTACCCATTCCTGTATTTTGCTGTTTTGTTCACTCTTTGCACGGGCTGATACACACTAATCTTATTCGTGTACCCATTTTGTTTTGTAGTATTAATTTATTTTATTTCATCGCTATCAACCCTTTTCTTGAACATCACCTGATTTTGAGAGGCTAAACAGATCTATCTGTTATGCAAGAATATTTTATGAATTAAAATTAAGAAATTTGAAATGTGGAAGTTTATTACAAATCAACATCTAGGCCTAATAAAGAGCCTGAACAAAGTCAGCATCTTAGATGATTTCACTGATGTATTTGAATGTAGTAAGAGCTTGATTCCTGGGTCTGTTTATGTGTAACTCATTTTTATACTACATTAAACCATTTTAAACTTAGAAGAATCCTAATGGAACTCAGTTAAAAGATGAGTCGTGTAAGAAAATTTGCTTCCAAATCAGAATCTGCAAGCAAAAGACAAGATCTGTGTTACTAAAAAGATATTTTAAATTTATATTGCTTTTATAAACTTGCCTTTAAATAAAGATTTTGAGTAGCCTTTACAGTGTACTTAGTATCTAGCATACAAAGTTGTTTATTGTACCAAAAAAAGGTACTGTTTTACATTTGCTCTTTTTAAAACTACGTATAACTAACTGCTTAATTCCTTTTCCTCTCTTTTTTTTCTATGCACTTATTAAGTAATRAACATTTATAATGAAATCCAATTTTGTATGAAAACTTTGTGATACAAATGTATATCTCTTACTCTTATTGCCAGTGATGTAAAACATAAAATAATTAAAAATATATACTTTATGTAAATAAACTTTGAGTAGTAGAAATGTTGCAACATATCAGGATGAGTAAGTCCATGCTGCTTGGTTGATCTATTACCAGATAAAATTAATATTCATATTTCTGATATTCATATGTCATGCAAAGTTTAGAGCTTTTTCTGTCAGGAATAAAAATCACAAATGCTAAAAGGTTCTTTCTATGAGACTGGAATTACTGACTTTATCCTGTCAAAATCTGTAAGAAATGCTCTGGATCCTCTTCAATTTTACCTCTGCTGACGTAACTGGAATGGAGATATTGAATGTCAGTTTTCCAAGAAATCTGATCTCATTCTGCTGATGCTGAAGTCTAACCTAACTATCTAATATCTCAGCTTGAATTATCAGGCTTTCTCTGCTTGTGCTGTTATACATCTATTTAATTTTTGGAATGAATTAATCACTCTCAGTCATAAAAACTCTCAATTTCTGTTTTTTTTTTTTTTTAAGAACACATTTGTATGTATTCTTTGTTATCTTGTGTTTTTGAAACTGATATTGTTCAGTTCATAGAGACCTTTGGGTTTGTATCTCTCTCTTGAGAGAAATAGGGCCATTCCCAAAATATCATAAACAATTAAGTCATTCTGTCATCCCCTATTTCCAGCCCTATTGCCATCCTTGAAATCAAGCCATGAAGAATGTTTATTCTCCACTTACTTTAATTTTAGTACTGATTTAGTTAGAGTAGTGTTAACTTTCTAGGCAGTTCTGCTTTGAGTGACTTCTTCTTTTGTTTTGGAAACCAAATAGCGGGTTTCAGTTTTTATTGGTGAACTTAATCAAGATTTAAATTTTGACATTCATCTAAAATAGCTGTGTTCGTCAGCCATCATGATCCAGTGTTTTATTTTGCTTCAGAGAGGGACATATACAGCAAAAGTGCTGAAGTTATTCCTCTTTCTCTAAGGAATATTAAAAAGGAAGGGAAGCTCTCTTCAAACAATACTTTTTTTTTTTTTTTGATGATTCAGTTTCTTATCCAGGGAAATAAAGTTAATCTGGATCAGAGCAGGCTTTCAGCAGAAATTCTCTAGTGTTTGTGAGCTGGCAAAAATGACAGCAGGTGATGCCAATTAAGAGAGTAATTTTATGTGCGAGTCCTTTGGACATGTATTTCACCATCTAGAAGCAGCAAAAATTTCACCATCTAGGAGCAGACTTTTGGCTAGATTTTGGTCTACTTTCTGTTGGGAAAACATGAGATTAGACAACACATTTTAAGTAATTGCAGTTATTAGAAGGTAAGTAGACTGTTTTTTTACATAGTATGGGCCATTGTAARCCTACTTATAAACCCCAAATGTATCCTTGATTTATCTCTGAAATGAAACCTTTTTAGCATTGGAGCGTAGTGGTTATTTAGGAAAATGGAATATGTGTCATTTACGGCTGGACATTGAGAATCCTATGCCCAGCAGAAACTTTTGAGAAGGTTTAGGTAGACATAACGTAGAAAGTGGCGGTGGATGGAAGTTAAACTACTTTCTAGTACACTTGGTAGCCATGGTATATGAATGCATGCSATTAAAACTGGTCTTTTCCTTCTCAGCTGTAAGATGGAATTGCTCTCTGTTTTGTTCCTCAATGTTGAAAGTAGGTAATTTATTCAGCAACTGCGAGTGAAGGAGGAGGATTTTTGCCTACTAAATTAAAATACTCCAGTGCCATTTATTTGGGATTTGTTCCATAAGGACCTACATTCCATATGTTGGATATGCTAAAGACCCCACAGCCTCACTAACTTCTTATATATCTTTATATATCTGCTGAACAGAAGTTGTGAAGAATAAACCCATAAAACCTGTATGATAAGTTAATTTTTTTCTTAATGCTGACAGATAAGATAGAAAATAASAAAGAGTGGTGTGATGTGAGTATCTTGTTCAAACGTGGCTAACAATGCTCTGGTATTTCATACTATCAATGTTAATTGGTGAATCTAAAAGACTCAGTATGGATGAATATTTAATAAAAATATACATAACGCCTAGAACAAGGAATACCTGAAAGAATTTGGAAGAATGAATCCTTGGGCCAGACTGACTTCTGAATGTATTTTTTTGTAAGATCTTATGGGATCATAGGATATGGTAATATAGATCTGTTACTTATGGTTAGAGAAGGGCTTGGCTTATCTGATATGTGTATTAAAAATGTAATGGATTACTTCAAAAGGGCTTTTGAACTTTTTTTAAGTAGCTTGGCTGATAGCTATATTGAATAGTGATATAATTTTGTTGTAAGTCAAAAGTGCATAGGGTTAGGAGATATGTATAGTGACTGAACTAATTACTTATTTACTGAAGAAGCCATATGAAATGTTAATTAAATGAGAAACAAAGTGAGGACATTTAAAATAGATGGTATGTTTGTCTCAACATTTAAAAAAAGAAAAATCAATTGAACATACTGCAGTTTTGAGGAAAAATAGTGTTGCCGTTTTGGAAACTTGTGCCTATATTGGTCATGTATAAAAYTAGATTTATAAATGATGATTTTCCTGAATTGGAAGCCTTTCAAGTACATATAATTTTATTTGGGATCAATAATTTTGTCGTGCTTGGAATAGATTGAAGGTACATGTGAAGCTTTGCTAAGTGCAATATAGTGTGCATCTCCATGAAATTATCCAAAGCTGTCATGACATGTATCATCCTTTAAAAAGTAATGAATACAGATAGGTTAGTAGATATAGAAATATTCAGTGTTAGTAAAACAACTGTTTTCCTAATGCAATATTCTTACTCGTCGAGAAAGTGTTAAATTCATAAACTTTTTTATTTCACATGTCTCTAAACATCTTGAATGTCAGTGTCTTGTAATTACTGCAAACATACTGTGTGTTTCAGACTTAACAGTGGTTTTTGCTTACAGGARTCTGATGGCCAGGTGTGTTTGATTTCCTATTATGGTGGCACCTGTCACTCAGAATGTCAAAAATACATTATAAATGCCATAAACAAATCAGCACTGTCTATGATGATGTTGATGTCAGTGATGTGACATGCTTTTCTCTTAATTTAAGAGCTTTTTTATTTATGGTTAAATACCTCTATTCCTCTTCACTCCCTTCAGTTCCAGTACTACTTGTCTTTTACCAAATTTTGGATTAATTCTTGTTTTCTTATTGAAAAATATTTACATCAAAATGTGAAAGCACAGAATAAAGTCAAAGAAAATAATGTTCACATTATAGAAATGAAAAAAAWCTAAATGTAGGAATTTTTAAAAGATGTCATATTAACTTTTACATGCACAATATCCTATATTTGAACTGTAGCAGACTGATATACTATGCAGAGATTGTCAAAAAAAGCCTAAAGAGAAAAACAACACCAAATATGCAGAATTCACGTTACTGAGCAGGAGGCAGATATCATTTCCTGCTTAAATTATAAGAGAGGAAAAAGAAACTATTTTAGAGTAATTGTAGAAAATTGTATTTTTCTTCCCACTGAGGAAGTCTGAGAAATGAAGTAGTAGTGATATTCCGTAGGAGATAATAATCTTGTATATATCCCTCCTTGGAAAGAGCTATCAAAACCTCAATTTTTTTGGCTGCTGATTGAGGTAGCCTGAATTAAGCACCAGGTTCCAATGTCTTTTACCTCCTGTTTTGCTATTCATGGTTGGAGGTGGAACTATGGATCTAGATCTTGTAGCACATTTACTTCATCATTCTTGTTGTTTACAATCTCCGAGTTAAATATATGGGGTTTGTTGTGCATGGAGTTTCTTTATATTTCTGATAACTTAATAATTWGTGAATAAAAAGAAGAAGAACCTTGAAATCTGGTGGTGGTGGAAAAGTTAATGTGGAAAGAATAAACATAGATTCCTGAAAGTTAGTGCTGTGCTAACCTTGCACCTCAACTCCATGGAAGCTATTACATGGAACCAGGGAGYGGTGAAAACTGTTCCAACCTTAACTGGTCTTCATGTCAATTCTGGAGGCTCCTTAGGTCCTCAAGTGCCACAAAGAACTGATGTTATTTTATGTTTTTGAAAAGATTGTATGTCTGAGGAAACAGTTTCGGACAGTTCAGGTTATTTCTGTGCACACCAAGCAGCAAATCATTTTTAATCCTAGGGTCCATCATGGTGTTTATCAAGTTTCTTTCACATCCAAACACGACTGGGCTTCTGAATTGAGCCCATATTTTTCACAAGATATGCAAGAGAAGGTTCTGCTCTTGACTGAACGAACCTGCTTCACCGAAAGAGGGAAACTTCCCTCCTTCAAAGCATATGGTATCAAGAGAGTTTATTCCAGGAGAGCTTGCCAGAGGCTCTCGACATGGATCTGGAGTGATCCCATGACATTGCTTTAATAATAAAGTGATGAGGAAAAAGCCATCCATAGCTGTTCTTGCTMTGACTGCCCTGCATTTCTGATTCTCTTCTGCTCTTCCATTCTCCCTTCAGAAGCCAATGAAATGGAGTCCGTCTTCTCACTTATGATGCTCTCTGGTCTTTGGTCTTCCCTCAGAAATAAAGAACTGGAATAAGAGGTTTAACTAATGATTTATCTAGTTTGATATCCTGTTTTGGTCAGTGTCCAATAGCTGCTGCTTAAAAAAGATAGTATTTAAAATAACTCATTCTCTTGGGAGCATCAGTGTAGGCATAACATACAGGTCACACCAATCCCAGGACAATCCTGGAGCCTTGCAGGGCAGCCTGACACCCCACACCACATACCCCGGCACCCTGCTCATATGGCTCCCTGCTCCTCAATTTCATATGGACTCTTAGAAGTCACTCGGTTTGTTGGAGCAGCTGCCTCCACTTTGATGTTTCTACCAGGCTTAGGTATACCCTGTCCTATCACCTCTTTTCACCCCCTATATCTTATTATACTTTTTGCTGTCTCATAGCAATGAATGCTGCAGCTGATTATGCAGTTTGTGTAAAAATAATTTATTTTGCTCTGTTTTAAATATGGTGGGTAATATTTAATATCGTTTTTGTGTTATGAGAAAGAGTGGATAATTTTTCTCTGCTCACTTTCTGAATACATTTGTGATTTTATAAACGCCTATCATTTTTTCCACTTTTTTTCTTATTCATTCAGTTTATCCAAGTTGAAGAATTTTAGTCTATTTAGTCTTCTCATCTATTTTTACTAGGAATTTTTAGGGCAGATAAAGAGCACATTATCTAGGAAAAAGTACTGACATAAGATGGTCCCTTAAATTTAAATCTGTATAAAAAGTTTTTAAATTTTCTTTTCTGTCATTAGGACCTCAAATTAGCACTTGTCTCTTCTATGGTAGAATAAGGTAGTAAATCTTCCAGTGATTTCAGTGGGAGCCAAGATCATACAGTGTTAACTGGTCCTGAAAWCCAATCACATTTTATATTTGTCACCAAATATTTCGTCCTGTTGCTATACTACTAATAAATGTCTGTGTAATATGTTGGAGGAATCAAGCTTTAGGTAATGAAGGAAGGAAACTAAATTTCAGCTGTGGTTTATAGCACTATTATTACTTTTTAATTATTAATGAACATAGGAAGATTCTTCTGCCCTGTGTTTGTGGCCTGAGATAGAACAACATGTATAATTGTTTCCTGCCACAAAAATCCTTAAACTTTCCGATGGAAAAGGCTATGAAGCTCCATATAAAGCAAGAGTGAGCAATATTTCATTTTTAGAAGTTAAGAAAAATAACACCGGGTTTCTATATTAACCCTCAAAATAGAGCTACCGAATTCCTGACACATAATACCACATCATTAGCTGATTATAATTTACCAGCGCTTAGCGGAGTGCCATTTACACCAGTTTGGGCTCTGGCGTCTAAGCCCTAGAAAAAGCCTGCGCCTGCACCGCTGCTCCTGAGGGTGCTGATAATTTTTTGCAAATGAGAAGCTCCATGGAAGCTTCTCATTTTCATAGCAGCACTACCGTGATGAACTGTAGCTCATTACGGTAAACTGATGGCAGCTGCTAATACTATTACAGGCAGAGAGTTTTTATTTAAGGGAAACATTAGCCAGTAACTGGTAGATTTCTGACACAGTATTACATGAAGCTTCCTGTTAGCAAGGAGAGCAAAGAGAAATGGATTTGAACCCATTAGTATCAGAATTAAGTGTCAAAAAGCTAGAGCAGAGTTCAATTTATTTCTGCAATAAAATGGAAGCTAGAGATTGACTTGACAATTATTTTACCTTACATTGCTCTGGTTTCTCTGAGATGACTATTCTAACATCAAATCACCTTGTTTGGACATCTTTTACTAAATAACATGCTGGTCTAAGTATGCATTATGTTATGTAGGAACTAAAACTTGAAGGATTCTCAAGTAGAAATGAGGTTTTTATTACTATTTTTACTAACGGATCTATATATAGTGAAACTTATTCAAGTCTATGTTTAAAGCAACTGCATGTATTTCTGCTAGATCTCATGCATGGTGTTCAGTATAGTTTATGTTGCCATTGAAAGGATAATCTTTCCGACGATTTTAGTAGCTTTGAACAAACCATATAAATAATCTSCCCCCAAACGTTTGTCTTCTGTAAGCCAGTAACTAAGCAAGTTYTTGTTTCTGTTTCAGTCTCCTTTGTTTCTAATAATTTTGCAAACTAAGGGACAAAAATTAGATAATTACTTAAGTTTTTAAACTGTAAAGAATGTTTTTATCAGCATTTTTGCACATTTTATGTATTTTATTYCCAACTAAACATTGCTATTTGGATCCTTAACCTCGCGTAACATACTTGACTTTTGTTAGAACAGCAAATCTAGCTGTACATTTCCTTTCTTAAAATGGTGAACTTATAGAGCAGATCTAATGCATTTTCAGTTTGCATAGTGTATTGTTTTTGAAGACAGTTGCTTCCATTGTTCTCATGTAACACTCCCTCACAAAATGTTGTACAAAGAGCATTATTGATTAAAAGCCTTTAGGTAATGTATTATGTGGAGCTGCAGATCCTCAGAGCAGATTGGCTTCTACACACCTCTGCGTGCTTGATTGTGAGATTGTCTTGTACTCGGGTGTAGTGCAGGAGGCTGAATGCTGCTTGTGTTGCCTTTCTGGTCTGCTTGTTTGAATGCCCATGTTCCAATCTTTTGTGGACCTGGAGGGCCAGATTGATTCGGACGTAAGAGAACTACCTGGTACTGTGAGATTCATGGTAGGACCTGCTTGCCCCATTAAACTATGAGTCCTGTCCCAGAAGAAAAGATACTGAGTATCTCCTGTGTTAGATTTAAAATTGCCTTAGCAGTTAAATTAAAGAGAACATCCTTCCTGGTGCTGCAATGACAGGTGCAATGGCAATTCCATGGGTTTGGAATAGCAGGAATCCCGCTACGACAGCTATTCATCGTTGGCCCTCTTCCTTTGGGAGGAAAAGGGCCAAACAAACTTGGTGAAGCAGAGAATAACATAGTACCAACCCACGTAGATGGTTATTTTACACGAGTTCCAGTAGAATTTTATTTTTCCACTATTTGAGTAATATATAATTTATTTTACTCTGCTAAAGCCTGCTCATTATAAAAATCAGTCTATATAAAAAGAGATTATATGCATGCTGAAAAAGAATTTATTTTGCCAGAAATTTCTCATGCATAAATACAAATGAATATTCTAAATGTGAATGTTTGGTTAGATTATTCTTCAGAGACACATACTGATTTCTGTTGTCACCCTTCRGTGAAATTTGTGTAGATTACTACGAAATCCTTTCCAAGTTCRTACTACAAAAAAAGTAAAATATCATTTCCATGACAGTCAGTGAAAAGAGACAGAGTGTACGTTAAAAAATTAACTGTATTTACTCTGTCTTCACCAATATAAGAGTCAAATTTTAGGTTTCAGAAAATAGCCAATTTGATGCTTACTGTATACACAGGTCCATACAGTGCTTCATGTAGAAAGTATGTTTTCAAATTCATAGCAGAGCATAAAACAAAGCTTTTAAACTATTGTTGTAAATGTAGAGTTGTGGCTCTTTCACTGTGTCATGGTCTGTGTGATTTTGCAGCTTCTACTATTCTAATGTGCTAGTAATATGCATGTTGTGGGGAGCTGTATGTAATGGCAGTTTGGTCCTAAAATATATTCCATGTAGCTTTCTAACAGAACTCAAATGCCTGAATTCTGGGATATTCTACAGTACTATATATATATCTTCCATAATATAATATATATGTATAATACAGTGATGTTGCTAACTGGGCATATAGTATGTTGCTAACTGGGCATATAGTAATTTTCAACTTTAGCTGTTAAATAAAACTTCTATTCCACAAATACAATATTTCCGTAAAAGTAGCTTTATCAACTACTTACTTTTTTTTCTAAAGGGAAAAGTGTTTTTCTGTTTCCTTTTAGAAGAGACAGAATGTATTTGGATAATTCAGTCAAAATAAAAAGACTTAGGGGTATGTATGTATGTGTGTGTGTGTATATATATATATATATATGATTTTATAGCTAACCAGGAAAACACTAAAATTGTTAGGTCTTAGTCGTTGTAGGTTTTTGGGGGTTTACTAGAAGATTATAGAATAAGAGAACATTCATAAATTAATCTGAAAACACCTTGGAAACCTAGCAAAAAGAAAAAAATAGCTGGCAATTTTTTTTAAAATTTATTTTTATTCCTAAATATTCACCAGAAGTTGTAGATAAGCCTATTTTAATTAAAACAAAGAAAACATATTCACTTGTAAATAATTTGATTAATATTTTGCCTGTCTTGCTAGTTACGTTTACTTGTGTATAAAGTTTTGCATGACGAATTGATTGAATAAGATGCTATCATTCTATGCAAAAAAGGGTAAAAATATCTGACACAATCAGGTAAAAGCACAGAATCACATATCATAAAGAAAACCATTATAAAATATTGGAAAGAAAYGTTGGTCTTTGGTAGGTCAATTATATTTTTAACTGCTACTGTTTGCATGAGTCATTATTAAATTATTTTAAAACTTATATAAAAATTTTATATTTTGCAATCAGTGCTAGGTATCAGTGTCAAGCTGCTTGATTCTGATGAATGATAATAAATTTCAAGTTCTTCTAAGAATTTATAACAAATTGCATTTGACAGTTACAAAACCTGGACAGTTTTAAAAACCTGAACAGTTTTTAAAATCTTGACAGTGGTATTGTTAACCTGCTCTAATTTGTTTTGTAAATAAAAGATTTAAGAACAATGATGCTTTGTGCAGCAAATATTAAAATTATACATCTATGTATTTATATTTTCTAAGGATACTTGGAAGCTTTTGCAATTTGAACTTATGATGTACTTCAGGGAAACACAGCCAAAAAACTTTTTGGGAAAAATATCAATCGCTGTGGTAAAAACAGCTCCATAAAATGCCAAGCAAGTGCAGACATTTTAAAGTAATTTTCTCCTGACTTAAACCATCTTAATTTTATCACTTCGCCAAACTGTATTCCTTTGCATGAAGTATGTGCGGGAATTCTGAATTTGCATTTTCATTAGATTTAGCATTCAGCACCTAATGCCATAAATTTGTTTGTGAAACTCTTTAATTCCCCTGAGTGTTCCAACATATTGAATGCTATTTGCTTTGTATTATGTTGGCAGCAAATCTGCAGTGAAAATGCTGTCAATATATATTCATAGCTAACATTGTTAACTAAAAGCAATATTGTTTTTCTATTGTAAGCTGTCACAAATGTTTGGCACCCTGTTGTGTAAGCCAAAAAAATGTCAAAGAAAGGAATGAACATTTTTGAAGGAAAGTGCAGTGACAGTGTCAAGTTTTCTGCATTAAAACACGTTCCTGTTTGTACAGATCTTTACATTTTATAAAAAAAATGTGTTTTTGTAGTAGTGTAAATTCGGATCGCTGTGAGAGCTTGCACGCTCTTAGACATATTACGTTAAATGCTAGCAGCGTAGTAAATGATACAGCCATTTTGCTTTACAGTAAAATGAAATACCTGTCTAGTTGTAAAATATTTTCCACTAAAACTGAGAATTATTTTGCCAAAAGATGCACTATATATATGGAAAATGAAGTATTTTGGTTTTTACTTGTTTTGATAAATGACGTATGTAAGTAGCAAGAGTTACTGCAGAGATTTTAGCACTGTGTTTATATTTGTGTGTGCACTGATCTTGTCTATTTAAGCTGCTGTTTCCTTTTCCCAACTATTCTTTTCTACAGAAATTGTTATATTTTTGAGTGTATGTCATAAGAACGGGTCAGAATAAAGTACTTCAGAGAACTTCGGTGGGGAGAAATGTGTTTAAAAATAMTAAAAAATTCATTTGCAAGAATAGCCATGTTAGTGCTAATGAATAATAAATATCTGTAAAATAAGACAAATGGAAATTGTTTTGTGCTACTCTTGCAAATATATTAAGCCACAGAGCTTGTGACTTGAGCAATTTAAATAGAAACTTCTAGCTGGAACCTTTACACAACTAATTGGAGGCAGAAGTAACAGAAATATCAAAGAATCAAGGCTCGTATTGATAGTTCCCTTATTGCTGATTCTTCATTTATCCATAGAAATGGTTCTGAATTTGTGTTAAATGCTTTTCTTGTGGAAAAGATGGTGTTTATTCACTTTATATAGGAAAACCTAAGATCTTCTTATTTTGTAAAGACAGACTTAAACTGGCCTGTACCTATTTTCTGCAAAGGCAAACTCTCATGTCAGGGTGTTTCATTCTGGCACAGTTATGAAATGATAGTGCCTTCTCTCAGCTCATGTCATGGGAAAAGCTTTTGCTTTTGCATTATGATTGAGGAATGCACCTTTGGAAAAATTCAAGACGTTTGCGAAGCTTCTTTTGGAAAGCCTTGAGTTACATTGTTTGATTGTTGGATTTCTATCTTTTTCTATTGTTAAAGTTGCATTTTATTATTGTCTTTAAATGCACTGCCTCTCCTTCACCTTTTTACTTTTCTTGCTCTTGAGCTTGTTAGATACGAATGCAAAACTGAACCAAGAAGGAAGATACGGAAGCAGAGTTATTAATCATGCACAAATCTTTGTTTCTTTGGCTTTTCCACTTGTTTTCCTTCCTTATGCCACATCATTATGTAGAATAAAACTGTGCCTTTCTTTTTCTGCTTGACAATTTAAACCTTAAAATGATGACAGCCTTTTTCCTGTCTCCTTTGAGAAGTGATGTTGCAGGAAGGAGCAGGACTTCCGACCAATACTTTGCTGGTAGCTAAAATTATGCATATTCCTGTTGAGGAATTTATATTTGAGAAAGGTTTAAAGACCATAATGCGTTATTCACTTTTTCTACTAGAAGAAATGACTCTGAATTCTCCTGTGGGTACCTATTTCAACAGCGGAGGAGGAAGACTCAGAAATTAATAAAGTAAATAAGAACAACAGTAAATATAGACCAAAACATCCTCATTTATTGTAGGAAATAAGAGAGGAACAGTATTAAGGCACATAGATGAAACAAACCAGCACTTATCCACGGTGAAATCTATAAAATGTCTTCGATTGCTCAAGGGATCTTTAGATATAGCATTATTTTCTCTATCTTATGGATGACTTGACCACCTCCGCTATGAATTTTTCATGATTTTCCTGACCCAGCAGCTCTTGCCTGTGGAGAGAGTAATACAGTATTGATTTGGGTGTTAGGTTTCTGCCTTTTTTGCCACAACAGGATTTTTGTAGCCTAGAAACCTCAATCCCTGATTACTCATTAGAGACTTGAACAACTTTTCTTAGATCTGGAATGTAAAAGCAGCAGCACTTGGTTACTTTTGTCATAGGTAGCCTTTGTAGTGGCCTTTCAGCTCGTCTCGATAATGAGCAGTGGAGTTATTAAACTTCCCTAATTGAATGGGCACCATGAGGCCTTCCGACTCTAAAGATACAGTTGTCCGCGCAACAATTAGCGTGTTTGCAGCAGAATTATGTTGGTGAATGTGCTTATTTAGGGGCAAACCACTGACCGGTAGAATAACTAGGGGCCTGTCCTCCTGCTTTCATCCCGGCATTGATGTCTCTGTGTCTTCTTTGCTGTGCCTCTCGGGCATATTAGAAAATGCCATGATGTTACTATTTCTCATTTAAACCTTTTTTTTTTTTTTTTTTTAAATAAAAAAATCCATATCTTACATCCTCTGAAAACTTATTCTCAGCATTGCCATGGAAACAAGATTTTTTTAAAAGGGTCTTAACTGAAATTTAGAAGCAGTTTTTATTTCTTTGTGATTCATACTTCATAAAAATGCAAATGTCACACTAATACGTGTTTTACCTTAATATTTTATACTACCATTTAGACTTAATTGGTCTAGTGTTTTTCTTAATTAAATTTTGAGCTTCTTTGAATGACTTTAAAATTGTACTGTGGACCTATCAAGCTTTAAATTTTGACTGTGTGACACACAATTTAAGATACTKTCATGGAGGAAAATCAATCATTCCAACTTGTAATCAGAAACACAACAAAAGATCTAACAGATTTTAAAAGACTTTTGTCTGGACTGGAAATTTCTTGGCCTTTTTAATCTTCTTTTACATAGAATAGAGCAAAGAGCATTTTATCATTCTGGTTTCTTTGTTTTTCACTTTATTCCATCCAAATATGTAAAGATGTTTAGGGATAAATTATTCTSTTCTCCTAAATACAGTTTTTTTTCCCTTCATTATTTAAGAGGAATATTTTGCTTCTCTGAAGCCACAGTGTGTGTTTCGATACCCACACACTTACCTCAACATRTATAAATAAGCTCATTTAACATTATATGTTGTTATAAATGTGCAGCTGTTGTTAATGTGAGTTTGCAAATGAAAAGATATTTGCCATCCTCTTCTGAGGACTTATTTGGTCAGACCTCACACCACACAAAGCATTTTGCCATTTGAAAATAAAGATTAAAACTGTTAGAGTAGGGATCTCATCCATTATGACTGAAATGCAATAAAAATGGAAAAAGGCAAGTTTAGGTGCCTTGTACCCGCTGTGTGTTTGGCTGAAGGAACATGCAGGTACAGCTGTGCTTRTTTCCCTTTGACTGGTCTAAAAATGGGGTTTAGCTAAACCAAAACACAAATTAGATTAAAAAAAAAGTTTAATTTATGTCAGGCATAAATTCAGTTAGAAAATTCTACATATGTTTTTGAAATTCTTTAAATTGCTTTGTAGCCATGCTTTCATGTAAGCCACTGCAGTCTTCAGTATAAAGTAGGTCCATCTTTGTGGAATCATGTAATTCTGCCAAGACTGTATGAGCTTTTGATGCAGTGTCCTTGTGTTTTAGAAGGTTACCTAGGCAAAAATGCTCGAAATATCTTGCATGTTGCTTGCATAAATCTAAATGCATTGGGGAAAATGTAGAATAAACAGCTTATTGGAACAATATTAGGTATGAATAGAGTTTGGAGTAAAAATTCACATTCATTTTCATTTTTTTCATGATTTAATTAATCATAATCATAATCCTATACATAACCTTTCTTTTACAGAAAATCTGATAACCCTTAAAATGAAAGTCAAAAAGATGTTTTGAATTTAATCTTTGTTTTTGAAACTTATTATGAGTTTCTCTACACTTTTTTTGTCTTTCTTTTTTTTAGYTAGAATCAGTCCGTAGCTCTGTGCTTTTATAAAGCATTAAATGAGTATCATTAGTAAAATATATTGTTATTGGCATTCACTTTCTAAGATTATCTTTGCATTAGTTGTTTTAGGCAGGGAAACATTAGAAAGATACCCTGTTAAAGCCAGTACCCTGTTTAAAATTGTCCTCTGAGCTTTGCAAGCAGTGGAAATTGTATCAGCAACATTAGAGGAAAAAAAAATACACCATATATATTAACGACCTCCCTTACAGGTGATAAGTYCCTAAACAAGCAGTATAGGAACTATATTCACCTTTTTTATTACAATTTTATGCACATTTTGAATCTGTAAAACAAACAGAATCATATAAAACTGTGATTTTCTTTACTGTAGAAAAATGACTGTAGCTATATAAAATGCAGAAATAGTGGAAAGCTTCCACTATTATCATTTTTTTTTTGTTAACAAAACAGCAAATATTTTTACATCTTTTCTCATACTTAAGATTTGCTTTGTACATGCTCCAGATTTACAGATATATATATTTTCCACTCTCTGCATACATCTGATTCTGAAGGTTATGGACATACACTGAATGATAAAAAGACTCTCAAACTAAATTTGAAACTAAATTCAATGCAAACATTCATCGCAATTAGACAACATTAAATATTTATATCAAAGTTCTGGATGAGAGGTAACTTTTCACATCGAATGATGATTGCATGAATTTGGCTACTTAGTAGGATCTATAGAAAACTCTAATTTTAGACATATTTGTAGTGCTTAGTACAAGTGAAAAATAAGTATGTTTATTGCTGAAATTGTCAATTATTAAAAAACATGAAGCTATTAAATAAATGTATCGTCATTGTCTATGCTACAAAAGCAGTGAAAAGCTTAGATACATGTTGGTCAGGTTCCCAGGGCTGCCCACTCTGATTTAGATTAATATATATAAAAGCTTTCTTTCTTAAACATAGCAAGGCTGTAGTTTGAGCAGTGTGTTTGCCCATTTTTGCACACTTAGCTTATGTGCATCTTTTTCAAGATTAATGCTTGACGTTCAGGCTAAGTTGTACTTAATGGATATAAAAAAAAATATTAAAAATATCTTAACATTCAGGAGCATGCACACAATTCAGTACATACAAAAATATATGTGAAATTTAAGCAAATCTGATTAAATAATTTTTTTCATCGATGTCTATATCTATAGATCTTGTTGCTAGTGAGAGAATAATCCCCCTAATTTAGAGTATCCCTATATATGCTATCCCAAAGATGCCTGCAATATTTAATTCCTCCTTTCAGCAATAACCTGTTGTTATTTCAGACTTTCTGTAAAAATGAGGAATATTTTGTTTTTTTCCAAGGTAATGTGATCCCTATTTTACTTAAATAAGATATATGTGATATCTAACTATTGATCGAGTTAACATGAAGTTTAACACTTGAATGATCTCATCCTTTTCTTCCTAATTGAGTGGTTTTTTTTAAATAGGTGTTTGCCAGTATAAAGCGTGTATGATCAGATTCAATGCTTGAAGTCACCAAGAAAAGCATAAATGAACATAATTACATTTCACCTTCCTATTTACTCATTTATGTGTTTATAAGGATTCAGTTGGTTGTATGCAATATAGTGTCTTAAAAGGTTTTATTTACACTTTGCGTTTTAAGAAGAGAGGAAAGGTAAAATAAAAGTTAATGACCAGATAATGATCTTGAACTGAAAGGCTGAGCATCAATTCTAGTATTCAATTTGCAGAACATCAGGGTAGAAAACACATTTCTAATAAGTTTTTTGTAGCTGTACTTTTTTCAGAATGAAATTTTTCAACACAGAAAATCAGAGATCATTTTGAACATAGGTGCTGTAGTGTTACCTCTACATATATTTATGGTATAATATAAAAGCTGTAAGCATAATGTGTTGTGGAATATGCCCTTTTTTAAAAAAAAATGGTTACAGATGATTGCTATAATTTTATTTTTAATAATCCTGATTAATGAGCCTAAATACGAAATTTAGCATCCTGGAATTTATTTAACCAATATAATGTTCTTTTTTTTTTTTTTTTATTTTAATTGCTGACTATATGGAAAACTAAATGCAATTCAAAAATATGTGAAACAAATATCAATCAGTTTTCATGTTGTTGTTCAAAAAGATAACCAACACATTACTTGTCATCATTTTTCTTTTTGCAAGATTGCTTTTCTTGTCCCCTGAGAAATTCGACATTATATTCGTGGATTGATTAAATTTRGTGACCAGTGCTGGTTTTGTCTCATTGAGATTCTACTACCCAACGGAAGGATCAGTTATGAGAATAATTCTGAATTTCTGTGCAGGAACCTCGTATTAATACTCAATAAGAAGCAAAATAAAACAAAATCAAACCCTGATGAGATTATAGTTTGTTTTTGTATGTATCAAAGGCAAAGAGAGCTAACCATGAAAAAGGGAAAGTAGGACACAATGAGAACTTTATTGTGAGTAGTTGAACATCTCCCTGACACTCAGCTCTCTGCATCAAATATATCGAATTAGTACAATACCAGATAGAACCTCTCCTATAATCTCATAGAACTAAATTCTTTGCTATCACAATGCATTCCATTGACTAGCTCAGTTGGCTGATCACTAAAATGAAAATATCTTTTTGCTTTGTAGTACTCCTACGCCAGCCAGTACTTTGGCTGTTCTAGATTTCCCATTTAAATTTYTAAGAGCTTCAAGAAAGCTGTTTTTCTGTAATTTCTCAAGATATGCCCTTTGGAAAGAGATATGTTGTTAGCTAATCTGTTTTCATAACTTTCTTTTTGTTTTGCATGGAATTATTTCATTATTACTTTACCTTAAGCTATTTTTGATAACCAGCTTTTCCGTATTATGTCCCCATCATGTATTTGATTAACTGTATAGATATGTATTTCTTCTTTTACTGCTATTATTCATGCTTCTGGTATATTTATTGTGCTTATTTCATCCATGTTTTGCTATGCATTGAAAATTGGCCTGAAAGTTGTAATTGCAGCATTGAATCCTTTCCTTCAAAAAATAACTCTTTTTATCACTTCTTCCATTTCAGAAAGTTAGTACATCTAGAACTCAAGTGGTGCCATTCCCACTAAGAATATTTTATGAATATTTCTCAGTAAGTCAAATCCACAGATTTCCTCAAAAGGTGGAATTTTCCCCTCAACCAGCAGKATTTTCTTCTCCCTTGAATATATGTGATTCCATCATTGTTCCTGGCACACAGGCAACTTTTCTGCCCTCTTATAGGGCAGAGCTGTTGACTCTTTCCAGTGTGAATGCCTATTTCTGTAGTGTTTCCTCACTCTAGAAATCCCTGTCAATCTTAAGATCTCACTTGTCTGCTTTAGGGTTTTTGCTTTATTACTGAAAGCTGTGAATAGGTGTATTATGACTATTACTTTTCAATGTGGAAATTAAACTACAAATCAGAATACTGAAAAGAAGAAATGTTATACCAGAAAAGACAAAGACTATATTCAACAGTGAATAGAACTATTTTAAGGGTATCTGCTTTAAAAAAAAGAACTCTACTAGTTCAGGCATTTGGGCAGTTATATATGTCTCACATAAAACAGCAAGTGCAAATTTTCAGCATCTTAAAATAAGTTGAAGCACCAGTCTGCTGTTTCAGAGCTGAGGTCAGRGTTATTAGGGTTGTAACAAAGAATTGTCCATGCCAGAGCTTTAATTCAATCAATACATTAATTCTTTACTTCCATTAATATGAACTGTGGTCTCCATATCATAAGACACAAATAAAAAATTAATGTACATCAATTGTGACCTCAAATATTCTTTGGATCTCCTCTGAGCATTGGAGGAGTGGAAGCTGTAGGGCTGTAAGCAACATATTATGTCAGGTCAGTACTAGGCAGGAATTTTATCAAATAAAGGAAATCTGTAGAATGTGTTTCTTCATCTTAATACTAACTTTCGTTGATATTTTGTTTGTGAGCCTTTTAAAACTGGCACAGATAAACTTAAGCACATTTTAATAGTTAACAATCTTTCTTTGTCTTTTATTAAAATTCCTGAAGGTCTMTTTCTTTTTATACGTTACTGTAATTCCAAATGGTTTGAGTAACTCATAAAAGGCTGAGCACGATAATGTTGTAACAAAATTGCCAGCACTGGAAAATCTGGTCATTAAGAGCTAGTCATGGATTGATATGCAAAATATAAATAGTCAAAGGTGAATACTGCATTAGGTGCCTAAATAGAAGATATAAATAGATATTGCAGCACTTGGTTAGCAGCCTAACATGGCCAATGAAAAGTTCTTTCTTAATAACATAAGATAATAAAAAAGTCATTAAGAGGCTAATAAAATATAGGATAAAAAAAAAAAGCATTAAATTTTAAATCACTGTAATTTAGGGTAAATTTTATATCTATTATTGTTGCTCTTTAAAACAGCATAGTGGTCATTGCAAACCAGTATTTGGATGGGAGAGGGGGCAGGGAGTGGCAAAACAGGCCAAAATTTGCAAGTATAAAAATGGATTCCAATAGTCTTTTGCATTTGTTTATTTACTGCGAATATTTTGTTCTAAACAACAGAGATGGTTATAAATTAATTAGGTGCAACATAATTACTCTTTTTATTATTTTTTCTAACTTTCAACTTTTTTTCCACTAAAATAARTTTTTGTAGTACGAGTGCTTCAGTAGCCCACATGCTTTTTGATATGTACCTACCACTGCATTGGTATGAATATTAAACCAGTAAGTATTTAACTGAAAAGGCTTTGATTCTGGAATCTTTTTACCTAGCCTGTAATCTTTGGATCTGACTYGGGCTTTTCTGTCCTAAAGGTAACTAAAGAGAGTTAAAAGACAGATACCCTGTGAATATGATTTCTTACAGCAGTAATAACCAAGAAACAGAGACAACTATGTATAATATAGCAGAATCATCAAAAGAGAGAAAACTCTAGCTGGTACAGCTGCTACTCTAAATTTCATAGTAAAATTTGTTTTATTATACCACTTTGAGCTCCTATATGTTCTCGTCTCAATGATCCTTTTTTATCAAGTTTATTAATAAGATGATTCAGTGACATATTGATGGCTACTTTGCCTTCATTTATTTATTTATTTTTAGGCTAGCTGTCAGAATTTCTTCAATCCTACCATGCTAAGGAAGATATTCATAATTTGAACTATAACTTTTCTGACAAAAATAAATGTTCTGCAATAATCAATTGCACAGAGAGTATCTGAAAGTTTCATTCTTCTTTATTTGAAATGATGAATTGCTTTAATATTATATTTATTCACAATCACATTTAATGATTTAAATGTAAAATAAATATCTTCTTTAACAACAACAGAAATTGCATTATGCTCATGAGATGTTTATAACTTTAACCCATAGCCTATCTGCTTATGAATCACAGATCTGGTTTTGCCTTCTGAACAGAATAGGGGACGTCTATAAACTTTCTCTTTAGAGAAAAAAAAGTGGAATTCTTCAGGAAAACATAAACTGATTTATCACAGTCTATTAATTCTTCAAAAAAAATCATGTTGTTTCTAAAGGAGCACAGGAGATGATCAAAATCTGGGCCAATAAAAATTCGATGTTCTAGTTGCGCTTATGGATAAGAATCTGATGCTTTTAACAAAAGAAAGCTAAAGGCAGTGCTTATGCAGGCACATTTTCCTAGTAATTGCCATGGATCAAAGGAGAGGGCTCCTCCCTATGGACAGGGGAGCACAGCGTGCCAAAGCGTAGAGTGGTCCAGGGACCAAGGATGGTCCATGTTGGGAAGCTGAGGGCATTGGCAAAGGGCCAGATCAGTGATGAACACGGGGTGGGATAGACAGGAATCTGGGCAGCTTGGGCAAGGAATAGATCTGCCCTTGAGCAGGAACAGGCGGGTGCATTTAGGACCCTGACAATAATGTTTTGCTTTTGGGAAAAATGTCTAGGACACATATCACATTGGGGGAGTATGGGAGAATGTCACAACAATTAAAAAGTTGGATAAGCAGCAGTAGATTTTGTTTTCTGTGTCTTTTCCTGGCTTTGAAAAGAGTATTTAGAATCTTAATGTTAAGGGCTGAATAGTTCAGATTAATCATTATTCCTAAGAGTGAACATTCTTTGTAGTATCAGAGCTTGTAATTCTTATTTTCTCTGATGCAGGAGRATTTTTAGTCTCATGTATTAAGCTGCCTTTATAATTATATCATTAGAAAAAAAATAACCCTAYTATTAAGGAAATAAGGAAATGAAATACATTCTTTTAAAATGGATGACTTTTTAATTTTTGTTGTAGGACAGCTGAAAGTAGAAAAAGAGTATGTGCAGATGAGAACTAATGAGGTAGGGTTTGTGGAAAATAGAATTGGAGAATCTTTGGCTAGAAATATTTCAATCCAGAAAAGTATATAAACTGGATAGTGTGGTCTTAATGGGAATCAATATAGTCACGACAATATCTTCTTTTATATGAGAAAAACAGCAACAACAAAAAAATCAGGAAAATGCCAGAAAATATGAGAAAACAAACTCTGCAAAAAAAGTAACAGAATAACAGTAAGGTAATAACTTTGGCAAGTATCCTGGTAAGCCTTATAAAAGTAATGAAACTAAGATAAAAGAGATAGTATATGTAAGAGAAAGGAAACATGAACCACTATCAACAGTGATTTATACAGAGCTTAGTGAACAAGTATAACTATCATTTAGTTCCAGCTATAATAATTGGTAGACAAAAGGTACAATGATAATAACAGAACATCTAAGTACGTATATAAATATAACAAGAGCTTTAGCAAGTACTTTCCKAACATTAATTATTGCTACAAGTTTTTATCTGAAGATAAAAAATTAAATGTAATGCAATACATAGAAATTCTGAAACAAAAGCAGAAAATATTCATGATTTCCAGCAGTTAATTGTAAAAAGTGAAAATACTTTGGAGTGCAGGCATAGTATGAAAAATTATACTGAACATATACAAACAAAATAACTACAACCAAGATGAAACTGTTCATTAAAGAGCTGTCAGGTTTAGTGATAAGTCTAATTTTATTTGGCAATTTTATAAATGATGTGGAGATGGAATAGTCCTTGAATTACATTCTTAYATTGTGCTAAAATGCAAAGTGCTTTGTATTACTGAGGACAACAATACTTCAAAAGTACTGAAAGATTTTAGAAACGTGAATATAARATAAGAACATTTCAGTTTGGATAGGACACAAGAGTATGAAAATAAGAGTCACCTGAAAGAAAATTAAACCATAAAGAAAATGTTGACCATATATTTAAAAAATATTTAAAAGGGAGATTTGAGGTCAAAAATTAAAATGGTACATTATCACTGGACTTATGATACTGGTGACATATTAGGAAAAAAAAAATACATACCTGAAAAATAGGGGTATGTTAATATTTCAAAATTTCTTTCCTTTTGGAACTCTTTATGCATTTTAACAGTAATTCCTGTAGTGTAAAAGATAATTACTTAGCTGCTATTTCTCCTGAACTCAAAGGATTATTTATATTTGCAAAGGTGGAATCCCAGAGTGTATTACTGTTCAGGCTTTCATTCTGCAGAGATTTGAACCTTGCTTATTTTTAAAATTAATTAATTCTCTTTAAGTAAATAGCAAAATTGTAGGTATAAAGGTGTGAACTGCAGGTTCATGCATTTAGGGGCTAATAACATGAAATTTTGCCACAAAATGGAAGTCCTTAATTGCAAAAGATAAAGCAGGAGTACAATAGCTGATCAACTAATGTGAGGCATCAATATGATGCATTCACAAACATGATCTTGAATATGTTAGTTAAGGTAGTATTAGTGTAATTTTAGGAGATATCAGTAAGACATAATTGTGTCCAGTTCTGGTTATCTGGGTGAAAGAGCAGTTCAGGCAGGAAGTGCAGATCATCTTGTAAGGAGTGACTGCAAAGCTACCAGGAGGTGCGGATGCTTTCTCTACCCAAGGTCCATTAAGTGGTGAAGAAAAGGTTCCTGTTGCTAATTATCTTCATTAACAGAATGCTGTTCCTCATTTCTTGTGTGAATTTGTGTAGTTTCAGCTTCTAACCATTCAGTATCATTACGCCTCTTTCTGTTAGAGAAAATAGCTGTTTATAACTGCCAGGCATTTTCTACAAAATTTCTGCAGCAGCATTCTGTCCATTTTAACAAAGAAAAATTACTTCAATCCTCTTTTAATTTCTTTATCAACTCTCTTAGTTGCTGTTTGATTAGTACAGGAAGATGGAAAACTTGGTAACTGTGTTGTATCTTCACAATGTTCAAAAGAACTCCAGGCAATACAAAAGAATTTTGAAAATAGAAATAAATGTTTCTCTTCATATATTCGAATATCTTTAGTGATCTTACTATCAAGATCATATACACAATCTTTAGTGATCTTACTGCAAGATCACATACAGCGCCCTTATAATTTTACCAAAAAATTCTCTTTGCCTCAAAAGTTTTGAACAATGTTTATATTATATGGCCTAAAATTTAAGGAAACATCTTAAAACTTAATTATAATGCCATTTGCATACTAAATATGTTTACAGATATCTATATTGTGTTTTTCACCAAATGGTACTAAAGTTAGCATGGCTTAGTGAATTGGGATTTTGGAATTGCAGGGCTATTTATTCCAAAGCAGTTTTGTGTGAATTCTTTTATATTCCAGCTCATGTTGGTAAATCAGTAGATGATTCTTTAATTAGTAGTGCCAGAAGGACCGCAGATGGAGATATTATTGTCTGAAGGTGCCGATGAAGTTAGGATTCTGATCACTGGTGAACATTAAAGCTTCTGGGACCCTTTTCAAAGACAAAAATATTGACTAAATATATTGACTAGATTGTTTTTTGGTCTGTGTTTCTCATGATTTCCTACTGTTGCTCTTGGATAAGGCAGGTTGTGTTTCATCTATTAAACACATATATTAGTGATGGTCCACAACTGCAGTTTTAATGTTGAGCTTGCAACACATAGCTATGAAAACACTCTCAACTGTGGCTTGATTTTCTGATGCTTAAGTAGGTTCCTGTATTTCACAGTCTTGCATTATAACATAYAGCATTTTAGACAGAAGAAAGCTTTGACCAGAGCAATGGGAGATGACAAACCCATCCAAATATATCTTTTTGATACTCTCCTACATGCCTTCTGTCTCGTCTCAGTATTCTCCTACAATGCTATCAGTTTCCCAAGGCTGTGGCTTCTGTTTGAGAGGCCCTGCGGTTCTGCACCCTTATATAATATAAATTTTATATGTACTGAAATTACAGAAGCTTGGATTATAAGTGAAAAAAAGAAAGGGTTCTAAGGAATGCAATTTTTAAAAACACAGGATTCTCTTTTTGTGTTATGTAGTGAAAATCAGAGTATATGCAAGCTTACAAATCTTTAGGAGTTGAGAAATAATTACTTTTACTAGTTATCAATGCATAGAGCAAATAATGAAAGAGTAGAAAAATCACTCCTGAAAATGTTTTATTTCATGGCTTGAAATTCCTTGTCAACAACTTCTTAATAAAATCTGCCTGTTCTCTGATGATTGCTACAGAACTTTGCCACTCAGTATCAAAAATTGTAGGAAATCTCCCCTGTAAATGCAAGTCCTCCCAAACAGCAAGTTCTTTGTCGCTCCCAAGATAGGACTGGTATCCAGCAATGTGCAGCAAATAATGAGGAAGTGATCATTAAAGAATTGTGGATGAAGATACTTGAGGAAAAGCTTGTTGGCATAATAAGTGCTGTTYCTATTTGTTTATACATACTAGTCATAAAAATGTCAACTGGAAAAAGGCAGCTGCTTGAAATATATATCCAGTCAATATATTGTAAGCAGTTGACATAATTACTACCTCAGTAATGCATAGATGTGCTTAGGGATCTAGGAATAGACTTTTTTTAAGTCCATTAAATATGTTCAACACTGGAGCTGAAAACAATTCCTTTTGTTACCCAAACTAGCAGGTCACATAACCTCTTCTCTATAGGCCAGCGTCTGATAAAAGAAACCAAATAATATTCAGTCATAGACATAAAGCCAATGCCAGGCTTTCCATCTTTCACAGGATAGGAAATTCCATAATTCAGGATTTTTTTTTTATTCTCTCTAGAAATTATTCTGTTTCCATTCTCCTGTCCTATTTATGTGGGTGTCTAGTTCTGAAGATAACTTGAAAAAGTGCCAAAGAAGAGAGTGACCAATGTACTTATATTGCACAGCTCTGTCTTTCCCCTGCCTCTGCCTGCTGGGAAGTCGGGTGGCCAGGTGAACTAATGTCACTTGTGTCTATGTGATTGAGCTTCATCAGACTTAGATGGTAGAAAATAGCTGGAACCTCCAGCATATATCAAAATAGAGAGATTCATAAAACTCAGCTTCTCTATACAAACAAGTACTTCATGTACTTAAATTCTTTTTTTTTTTTTTTTTGAATTTTCCTTTTAAATAATCCTTTTCTGTGTACAGGTTAGTTCATTTCTTCCTCAGTTTTTCTCCCTCAAGCACTTTTGAGCTCTTTTTTACCCTTCTTCCACTTTGACCCAGTCTAACAACTGCGTCCCAGCCTATTTCCTAGCTAAGTAAGGCTCAAGGGTATTTGAATTCAATTTGGACCCATCTCTACTCTAACAACACAGTTGCTAAATTAATGTCATTATACGTCGCTAAGATACTGTATAAGGCAACAGAACATAGCTAATAAATGTTATTTCTTTTCCGGACAAAGCAAGCGGTGCACTGTTGTAATTGATGCTCAAGGAAAGATCTCTGTCATTTTACGACACCCAGGCACTGTGTCATATGGGGCTGAGCGCTCCTCCGACCGCTCTTTTGCAAAATTGATTCCCTCAAAAGGAAGAAGTTATTTATTTATTTATTTATTTATTTTTAATGATTCATTTGCATTTGACAGATCTTAGTGAATCCTCACATACCAGGTATGATGTCTTTTCCCAATGTATGCTCTTACCAGGCAACTGTTTTTCTCTTAAGAGGAAAGATTCCCCCCAGGATACCGTAAAAGCAGGATGATAGTTTTTGTCTGTTTTGTCTGCAATAAGAAGTTAGTGTTCGAGTGCTTTTTAAATTTTTCTTATAGTTAGGATGTAGAGAAATATGAACAACTAAAGTGAAAAAAATGGGTGAAATCCAGTAGAACATGAGGAACAAATTCAGTATGATAGTGTGAAGTTTAAAAAAYAATATTTTAAGTTTTATAGATAAAGTATTTCTTATGGAGAAGTACTTGTCATATAATCATAATGTAGTGAAACTTTGTCCCTGTTGCTAATAACAGTGTCATTAACGAACTGTGGAAATAAGRTCTAGGTGGAAATATTGTAGTGTATCTGATACAATATTGTTTTGGAAGCTATTCAGAGAGTAGTTAGTGGTTCACAAAACAGACTGAATACTGAAGAAAATGCTGGGTGAGACTCTGTGGGGTTCTGCTCCTTATATTAGAGCTCCTCATTAGAATTAGATGAATTAGATGATCGAATTAAATTTGTAGGTGATGACACCATTCTGGAAAAGATTATGAGTTTATTGAAAGTCAAATGTGGGATTCAAAATTATCTTGGCAATCAGATTTTTTTTTTTAAGGTAATGGTACTTAATAGATAAAAGAGCACAGAACTGCACCGAGAAAGCAATAAACAGTGAGATAAACACAGGGCAGGGAGAATCTCCTAGGCAGGAGTTTGCAGATAAGTATTTAGTAGTTATTGTTGATCACATGAAATATAAATCAATAGTGTTATGATGAAGTGAAACAGGATTCTGGGAAGTGTAAACAGAATTATTGCCTCCAAGCCATGTCGGGTAATTTTTTAGTTCTTCACAGCATGAGTAAGGTTGAACTCTCCTGTTTTGCATGCTTTGCTTTGGAAAAACTAGGATCTGCTTGGAGATAGCTGAGAGAAGAGCAAAGAAAATGATGAGAAATCTGGCAGATTATCTGCAGGGAAAAATGGAAGAAATTAAATTCTTTAGATTGCAGGAGAGACTTCTGAGTTAAATCACAACTGTTTTCACGTATGTCTTATCACTAGTGTACTCAAGCTGTTGTAGTTTATTAGAATTGCTGAAGGAGGATTTGGGATATTTACCAGGTAAACTCCCTAAACACATAGGCAGGGCATTACTAAATGACCTGCCTGGACAAGCTGTCAAATCTCCATCAAGAGAAATCTTTTAACATAGATTAGAAAAGTATCACTCTGGTGTGGCAAAGGCAGGCCTGATTCTGCTTTATGGCAGTGGGGTGAAGTAGATGAAATCAGGTCATTTCTCCTAGAATAGTAATGCTTATTTTCTTGGTAAATCAAACTTGCAATTCATGTTACACTCATATTAGTAGGAAAATATCAGAATCTTGATTTATATCTTGCTTACCTCCTGTACTTCCTCATTACCAAGGGGACATTAAATATTGTGCTTTAAAATTGGCTTGCATATAGAACAATGTCAATTTGCAATGAAATATGTAAAAACTCTATAGTGCAACTCTACTTGCATCCAAATCAGCATCATTTCACACACTCCTGCTAGCACATGGTAATCATAGGGATTATTTTATAGTACTTAATTCACATATAGGAGCCTGATTTATGCAAGCAGTTGAGTATAACTACTACTTTGTAGGATAAAGTATGAGTTCCAGCTGGGAGGTGTTTGGGATCAGTCCTGCAAAACTGTGCAAGYTGGACCTAGTCAGCGGTGAATTTAAGCATACACTGAACTAAGTGTGTCTGGCATCGGTGAAAGGCTGCTCGTGTTGAAAACGAAGAGCATGCTTTCCTGGATGAAAGCCAGAATATGCATCATCCTGGTTGCCATCGTCTTATTTAATCACAACCTTCATTTGTTATTTCCTAAATTTGAAAATCATGATGTGTGATACGATCCGAGGTAATCAAAGTATGCCAATATGTTAAAAAATGATGCTACGGCATGTGAGCCCTAACGTTTATAAAAAACTTAGATAAGAATAATAAAATTCTGTGCTCAGATCCATGATTATTCATATCTCTACCTCAGGTTCACTGATTGTATGAAGAGAAGAAAACATAGTGTGTTTTGTAAATACTATATACATGCATGTAAAATACTATATGAACCATAGGTATTGCTATTAATATCTGCTAACTCAAAACGTGTTACTATTTCTTGACCCTTATTTCTTTTACACAAGTAAACACTTCCAATATAGAACTACTAGTGCTTCTTCTTCTTGATTAGATTTGAGATAAAAACAGTAATCCTGTAATGCACTTAAATTTTGTTTCTATTTTGGGGGATGAAGTATGACCTAAGGAAGGTCAATTGAAAAAATTTTGCATTTGTTGAAAAGAACCTAAAAGGAGGAAAAAAAGTTTATAAAACTCTTAGGACTGTGAGCATCTAAATTAAGCCTGTTGGCAGAAAGATAAAGTTTTCGTACATACATGTATATCTATTGATTTAAATGGCTCTTGCTGCCAAGGCATTACAAATGAGGCTGTCAGTGCAGTAGCAGAGCACATCAGCAATATCAGGCAGACCAAGGAGACTGGGACAAAATTATTAATGGACAAATCTTATTTCAGAGCTAATGTAACTCAGTTTTCTTTCAGTGTTAAATATGGAAAATGTACAACCTCAGATTGGAAGGTAAACATAGGATAATATATTTTCAACTTTCTTTAAAAATGAATCAGATTTTGGAAACAGTTTCTTGAGTAGAAATTTTTCCATCTCACAGATTTTGGGKTTTTTTTTTTGCGTTTTTGGGACCTCTTACTGAGTAGATATTTTCTATCTAACTTAAAGTCAATARGAGATACACCTGTCTGACTTGTCCAAGAGTAAAATCTATGCTTATGTGCTTTCTTCTGCTTGTCTTATGCTTTCTCTGCTTTCAGGACTCATCTTTCTTCAATCAATCCTTCTAGATTTTATCTTGCCACCTTTTATCCCGCTGTTTCTCTTTGTTTTTAGATCTTCTTAGTTTTCTGTTTTTCCTCACTGCTACCAGATTATATAGCTTTTAAATTAGCAATCATGTGAAATCTTTCTATTTAAAACTGAAAAGAAAAAAGGTTAAATTCTAAAACAAATCCACTAGCCTTGGAATCCTTTTTTTTTTTTTTTTTGATAAACACAAACTGTTATATTTTCAGCCATAGACATTCTTTCACTATGGATGATGCTAAATTCTCAGGGCTGTACTTGAACTGTTTTTATGAACCGTGTTTTTATCTTTAGATATTTTTTTCCTTTAAAATGGGATTTTTTTTTCTCAGTTCATTAGATTGGAAGTGTTATACTACGCTTGTCCTTGATTCAGTTTGCTGCTTCTTCATGGTCCAAATTGCCCTTCATGCAGAGCTGAGCTTGTAATATGTACTCTAGATGCTGAGTAAATGCTTTCTCTGGCTCTCCCTGGCTTACTTACTCAGCCAGCCTGAGTCACCTTCAAAACATCAAGATTATGTGTATATACACTGTAATAAATAACCACATGTGCTGGACTAATGCAGATTGAATTTGTTGAAATATGGCCTATTATATTAAAATTTATGTTTCTATTATAATTTTTATTGTATGAAACAAATTTGTCCCRTATAAAATTACTGAGAAATAAGATCTGTATCCATATATAGGGAAGCTTATCTTTTCTTGTGAACTGTTTAATAATACATTCTACCCATGCACATATCTTCTAAATGTCTATTTTTTTTCCTGCATCCTCTTAAAAATTCATAGCTGGATTTTGTCGTTTTAAAACAGGTCAAATACCTTAATCATAATGCACCCGTGTACATTTCCTAAATATAGATGACTAAAGACTTGATACCGTTTTGGACTTGAACCAGTTCTTTTCTAAATAACATCAACAGGTTAGGAATAGACTTGCAACATATTGATTAAACGGATTTCAAGACAAAACTCAGCTCTAGCTCATATGCATCCCTATAACTAACAAAATATGATAAGAATTGGGGACTTTGTAATACACCCACTGAACAAACAAACAAACACACCAGAGATTACTCACCCCTAGTGCTTTTAGTGGATTGAAACATGTATGACAGAGAGGATTGGTTTTTTTTTACTGAATGGGAGAAACAAATATTAAAGAAGAAAATCTGAAATCAATTTAAGAGACGCTAAATTAGCCCTATTTCATGATAATTCAGCTTTATTGAGTTCATATCACCATCTATAAAATCGGTCTGTGCTCTTAAAAGTAATATCCAGTCTATCTCAATTAGCAATATAAAAAGCTTTCATTGAAGCTGGATGGTAGAGTGAAACTAAACAGATTTAACTATAGAAAAAGAGAAAAAGAAATCAGTGAATAAAAGGAGAAGAAGAAGATATTTATATTTCTGATATTTATTTTAAAAAGTTTAGTAAAATAGACAAAATAATTTAAAACCATGAGCATTTCTCAGGCTGATGATCTGTATATATACATTTGTTTTCAGATGTTGGAAGACTAGCTTAATGAATATTGTTATAATTTAAAACATTTACAATTACAGTAGACCAGACTTAGTTATCCCAAGTCTAACCTAGTCAGGCTTAGCAGGGAAACCATACGTGTGCAGAGGACCAAGTTCTATTCCAGCAGACAAAAGGGAATTTTGGCAGAGTTTATTGTGGCCAGAATTTTAASCTGAGTTACATAAACAACCAGTAAATTGCAATGATGGTCTGTCATTCCTCTTTCATTAATAGAAAACAACTTTCTATTAATTCTGCATGTTGTGCCATATTGATATTGTGCTAGTTTTATATTTCAGGATAGTTACCTGAAGAGGATAGATAGGTATTCTTCCCTCTTTGACTCATAAATGACTTCCATGTTGTTTTCCCTCTCCTGTTTTCTTCCCTTTTCCTCTTTCCCTTGCTGTTAGGCACGGCATGTTGCTTGGCTATAATATATTGAAAGTACTTGGTTGTTGTGCAGGGGACAGGAAATAGCTTATAGAAAAGAAAAAGTGGAGATAGAGAGAGAGAGAAAAAGAGATGGATGGATGGATGGATGGATGGATGGATGGATGGATGGATGGATGGATGGATTCTCTCTCCTGTGTCTAGTTGCAGCACATTGCAAGCTTTGAGATTTCTACAGAGCACTGAGAAATGGTTTGAGACTGATCAGATGTGCTAAATGTACGTTTTGAGGGCTCTTTTGCATTAAATATCTATGCCTGCTGCAAGGAACGAGAATCTGTGGTTTATTGCTGTGACTGGTGCAACGTTTTTCTATTTAATTAAACAACGAATTAAATCGAGCTTGTTTATAAAATGCATCCTTCTGCTAATGTAGATCATAAAAGCTAGAGCTAAAGATAACTCTCTGATATTTTCAGACTTCTAATTGTGATTTTTAATGTATTGAGATGGGGATGGGACAATAGCTCTCTGGATTTGAACTCTTTATTCCTTTTTGTTCCGTCTCTTATGAGTTAATCAATTTAGTTCTGCTTTTTATTATGTTAATATATCTTGACTTGATTTAAGATACTTAATGGCATTATTTAGTTAGCAAATGAATAAGCACAAGCAAAGATATACAATTTTTAAGATACCAACAACATATCTAACAAATGCATTTTATGGTATATTCACCCCTTAATTTCTTGTCAAATATAGCCTAGTTTCTATACTAAACTATTAGTACTTTAGGTACTAAAATGTACTATAAATCATACAGGATGGGTGGTGATGTTCTTATGTTAGTGTCACTTTACCCTAGAATCCTATATTTCGTTGCAGGCTTTTCTGGTGCAATGCTAATCCAACATTAACGTTTTCTTCTCCTTTACTCACTAATAGAAATTGTGGCTGTCATGAATGGAGGGACCATATGCTGCTTTGAAAAGGCAGCAGGGGTCATGGAGGCAGTTTATAAATGATCTGAGTAAGAAATGAACAGAGACCAATTAAGCTAGTTGAGAGGCAGTAGGACAGCAAGGATACAGAATTTGATCTGCTTCAAAAATAAAAGTACAATTAAACATTTTTTTTTTAAAGAAAAGCTTTCTATATTTTCCCCTAATAATGCCATCCTCCATTAAAACATCAAAATGAGTATAGTTTGTAATTTTTTAACGAAGGTTTTCAACACTGGAAGTTGTTGCACGTCAGTGAAATTAGCAGGAAAGGACTAGTGGCCGGTCACAATATGGCTTTTGTCACCGAGGAAAGTCTGTGCGCTAAATAATGCATGCGCAATTACTGCACTAATCAGGCTGGTCAAAACAGGTGATCTGGTGAATATCTTTGTGCCCACTGCCATTTAATGSTATTCACCCATGTATCTATTATAACTATTCATTTAACACCACAGGTGTGCTAAGTGCTTTGCAGATAATGCAAAGATGAAGGCTCCTTTCTTGGAGAACATAAATTCAGAATATTCAGAATACAGATGTAGGATATTAACATGCATAATGTGGTAATAAAATGCAAGAAAATCTCAGTGACTTTTTATTTTTTCARCCATCCTTGTTGAAACCATCCTTTATTTTTTCACGATCCTTGTTTAGCTTTTGAAAGCTATTTTGGGACTATTTTAGGCTTTTYCAGGCCCCTGAAAAGTATCCAATTAGTGAGAGAAGAGGACAGAGCCAGGGAAGGGTTTCCAGATGTAAAAGGCAGAATGAAGAAGTGCCACAGGAGAGAGAGAAAGAAGGGACAATTTAAATACGAAAAGCAGGCAGATGAAGACACAAGTGACTAATTTCAGTTGCTATTATTTCTTTTGTAAATGCCATAAAGAAAAGTAAATATGGTAATAGCAAAGAATGTGGAAGATCTAGTACTGACTAAAATGCAAAAGGAAAAGCCATATTTACAGTCAGGAAGAAAGGAAAAAGAAAAAAAGATTCTTCTAGGGAGTGTTAGATCTCTCTTAAACAATTTTAGAGACTTAAACATCCCAAATGTCTTTAAAGTAAAATTATAATTCCCAGATAACGACCTCACGCTTCTTACTGCAAAGTGAGAATGCTGGTACGTTAGTTGACTGTTTGGTGGCACCGGTCACAGACTGCAGCCAGTCTTCTCTTTTCTCTCGCTCTCCTGTAAAACTCTTTTTTTTCCCCCCTCCTCCCTCCTCGGATTATAAATCGTGACAGGGGCTGGCCCGCTGCTGCATGGGGACCGTGCAGCCATTCAGGCTGACCAGGCTGGTCTCATTGTTTCCTTGGGCTTCCCCATATGTCCCCATCTATCTGCACTCTCACGTCTTGGACTTAATGCTCAAAGCTCCTTTGACAGATACCAGTTTTTTTCCTCCTGTTTTGGAGCAGCACCCAGAAAAAGAAAAAAAAAAAAAAAAAAAGAAGAGATGCTGATCCATGTCTGGCTCTCTGAGACATTAGGTTGATACCAGCGATACGAAATAGTAGTAAAATAATTTGAAGAATGTAGATTTCTGCTTTGCCTAGATAAATGAAACGACATAATGTGGTGTATCTGGAGTGTCTTGCATATCTAAGTATCTCAAAACACTTCACAGATTATTGTGATTCATTGTAATTGCATCATGATATTGCTATTGTATTACAGGCATGTTATCATTTCCGTAATAAACATTTATCTTAGGGTGCTTGTGTGCACCACATAATTAGCTGTAGAATAAAGCGTGTTAAACAGGAGGTGTGATTCATTAGAAGAATGATAAAATTTGATTTTTAAATTCTAACTATTTATTTTAACTACTACTTCTTAAAAGTAAAAATAAATAAAGAGTGAAGTTCTGTTAATTATGAAACATATTTATAGAAAACAAGCTTAATTAGTGATTGAAAACTAATATGCATTTAGATGTTAGTACAATTAGTTATTGTTAAGTTTTTCATTTCCTGTCACTGTAAAATCTAATTAGTAGGCATAGGTTTGCTGCATTTGTGGTAAAAGTAGGAGTGTTTGGTCAGAAGTCTTAAATAAGAAAGCCCTTTATTCATCAAAAAACAAAGCAAACGAACAACTTAAGGCAATGTCCTTTTTACTGAATATGACCTTGAATGCCACTCCAAAAGTAATWTTGTATTAATATTTATAAAATTAAAAAAATAATTAGGTATCAGAATACCAACTATAATAAGTGAAGCTGAAAACCTTCATACAAAATTACATAGATTAAATGAAAAATATACTGTATTGTAAGCTAATCACTTAATTATCATATTCTGCACAACTTTTGCCTTTTGAGATTTGTCTGCAGAAGACACTTAACTAACAGAAACTTAATTAGCCACTAGGAGAAAGAGAGGCATATTAGCTCCAAAGATATAGGCTCTCTAAATAGTGTACTGAGTGGCTCTGATTCAATTGGAAATCAGCTACAGGTGACCTGTAACATCTATAGATTTTCTATTTGACAAAGTATGACATGCATCGCTGGGTAATAATTAAGTAATTTTGGCAGAAGTCACTCTAATTCAAAAGTCAACACCTTGCGAAAACTAACCACTAGGCAATTAAATCATGCTTCTTGCTTTGGCCTTTGGCTGCTTGGTTCTCTCTAGCTGCCTGAAGAACTTTGCAGGAAGAAAGTAGTGCTTAGCAAGTTTAAGTGGTTCTTCTGACCTCAATTTTGGATCAAAACTTGGATTTTGCCACCAAAGTCTGCCTAAGTCCATTTTACATGTTTCTGGGAATCTGAACTTAAAATGCCCTTTTTATAAACTAGTTTAAATAACTATGCATGTTTTTACAAAGATGTATTGTTGATGATTCCCTGAAGAACTGAAAAGTATGAAGATAATATAGTGCCTTCAGATTTTACTTCTGCAGCTCAACCATTTTTATATAGACCCAAATTACTTCTTTACAGACATATACCAGTGGCAAGATGTAGCACCAGGATTACTTGCATAATAGTGCCATCCCCTAGAGCTAAGAGTTGCAAAACTCCTAGAATTTCTGAATGCTTTCCACCACCTACATGCAATATATATGCTATATATTATTCTTATTATCTCTATATTATTAGCTRTATTGACAGAATAGAACCAATTATTATATTAACTCAAAACATTTAATTTCTTCCTTGGGAGGATGGAATTGTTCAAAGTGATATTTTTGTAACATCTTCYACTAGTTTTTAAGGTCGATGCAGTTCATGCCATACAGAACAAGTTATTTTTTCTGCCTTTTTCACTTCTGCTTTTGTGAGTCTTATTTCTGAACAGCATGAAAGTTGGAATATGCTTAGTTTTGTAAACTGTGCAGTGTCATAGCTGGTGCATTACTTCTGAGTTGTCTGAAACTATTAACAATTTCATGGAATATGCAAATTTAGGTGTAGCTATGTCATGTTTTCCATCATTTAAGACAAGAAAAATAAAAATTTTTAATACCCAGACTATACGGTATCATATCATATTTTAGGTTTGTGTATTTTTTTTCAGTTTGTGCATTTCTTTATGACCATGATTGCTTTTRAAATTTCACATGTGAAAATATTTAGTTTGTAATATTTAGTTTGGTATGAAAATAAATTTTAAGGTTAAATTCTAAGTTCAAGGTGATATTATTTTGAAGGAGATTTACTCTCATTTTCAATGGGTGGAAATGTGTACAAATGATGAATTCCCAAGAGAGTTAATTAGAAAGAAGATAGGCTCAATGCAACAGCAGTTGCTGGACTGATAGATTGTGAGAAATGTTTAAATATATATGTTTAAATAAATATATATGGCAATACAGGTTATACATTTAAATGATTCCTGCAATCATAAACTAGTGTGTTTGTATATATATAATTTGTATATATTTATGTATTTTATTATTATTTTATTTTTAAATTGATTTGCTCCAGTGGGATAATTTTTATAGATGGTGAATCACAACTTAGCTTCATTCTACTTTTGCTGGATTAAAATATAACATTCATAATGAATCCATTTCCAGATCTCTGTATGCAAAGCAAAAATGGTTGCTTTTGCTTGTGAAAACTTTTTATGACAGAGAGAAMCTCCAGGGAATGTAAGAAAATGACCTAGTTCTTTTCAACACTTACAAATGGCCCCAAATAATGGCCAGCTTCTTATAAGGCAAGTTCTTATCAAAATTAACATTAATTATCAATAACATTTTCAGTGCTGTGCTTTTAGTCATTGTAATATTTGTCTGCAGGTTTTAAAAATGCTGGTCAGTTTGAGTACTCTGCAAAATTCATAGGAAAAATAAGTATCAGCATTTTACCAAACCATAAATTTGTTATCAGGAGGTTGAATAGAATAAAACAAACTTTAGAAATCTGATCAGGAAGTAACTTATCCAAATCATTATTGTCCAAGAATATCCCATGTTTAAGTCAAAACTCTATTCACTTTTCTAAGATGATCAGATCATATTTCTTCAAAGCGATATATGATTGTTTATTATGACTGATAGGTTTTAATTCTTAGCAGAGATTTTTTAGCCTCAAATGTCACGTGGTCTTACATCAGCTACCTTCCTTCTTCATAGCTTTTTCAGTTTTGTATTCTCTTAGGTAAATCATTAAATTATTATAACTGGTTCTTTAGTTTTTACCTTTGCGTTTTTCAGGAGATTCCTATACATACGCCAAAATTCTCCATGATGTTTAAGTGCTTAAGTACTGCAGAAATCTTAGTTTTAGTTTAATCATATCTTAACCAGTTCTGGGAGTTGCAGTTTGCAATTGATGTATTGATTTGAGGGGCTGGTCTTTGCATGGTAATGTTTGCTATWATATGTGACTATACTCTTTGAAATGATCTTAAAAAATAGTCCAAAAAATCCCTTAGTCCTAGTCTTCTCTCCTTGACAGGTGAAAATTCTCACAGTTACCTGAACTTGTTTAAACACTGCTTCTTGCCCTTTGGAAATGGAAGGCCAGTCTGTGTGCAAGAGAACTTTGGTCTTGCTTCCTATGGTCCATATAGAGCATTTCCTATATACTTCTTGTCTCCTTACCATGGTATCTGCTTTTATGGAGAGAGGAGAAGAGTATAATGGGCAAGGATATGAGAACTCTGTATCGCATAAGCCAAAATAACCATATTTGATTCTGAGAGATGAGAATGCCACAACTTATTCAAGATTATCTCTTGTTTTGATTAAGTCCAGAGAATACAACCAAAATAATAGTCCACAATGTATTTATCAGACGCTATCCAGAGAGCCTAGCATCAGAATGGTGTCCTAAACTTACCAAATTTTGTGCTAAAAAGAAAACGAGTAATGAAAGTAATGTAATGTGTTTGGACTTTACATCAGATTGGCAAATATTTTAGGATGTTTAAAAATAATAAAATCTAAAAGTAATATTAAAATAATCTTGGTAAATCTACTCATTACTTATTGTATCTTAGTAGTTACACAGTTGAACAAATAATAMTAGGAAGATTTGGAATAAGAAGTATCATTGCTTGGATTGATTTTTATTTTGTAAAAGAAAAAATCCTCCACCTCTCATTATTGGGCTCTGAATTAGAAGATATTTCTCTCTTAAGAAATTTTATTGAGATGTGAGTTCTTCAGGACTCAAAGGAGTACTGAATGCCTTGAATATAAACCTTAAAAATTTTTTTTTTTTTTTTTTAATTTACTGTACATTTATGTCTGCCTGGCTGCRCCAAGGAACAGCTTCCTCCAGTGGTAGGGAGTGTTTTTTGAGCACTTACATCTAAAGTGTTTAGCATTATCATGACTTGAATGAAAACATACACTCACTGATAAAGACCAGAGTGACAAATAACTAGGTGGGTGATAAATAGTGAAAAAGATTGGTTTGCCTGTGCAACTCAGATGGGGAAATCGTCATAGGAAGAAAGACTTTGAAAGAAACCCAGAAATCAGTGTGAAGTATGAATCGAATATGAATATAATGTCAAGAAGGGTAAATAAATTGGAAAGTCTTTAGAGGAGAGCCACAAGAACATATAAATGAACTAAAATTTCAGAAAACAAAAGCTTTGATAATGAGCTCTTGCTCAGTAAATAAAAGTATAAAGAGAATGACTGTCATTTGAAGTTCAGATTAATTCAGACTGGAAAATATTTATAGCCATTAGGCTAATTACAATTGGAATGATTTACTGTGGATCGTGTCTCATTCTCCATCACTAGCAAGCAATGGAAGTTTTCCCCTAAAATATATACTTTAATTCAAAAAAGAATAAGTGCTTGCCTACATTCTGCAGAAGGTTAGATTAGATGATCACAATGATCCCCTCAGGCTTTTAATCTATAAATTTATGAAATTCTCCAGCTGCTTTGGTTGTTCCATTGCACTAGGCCCCTGCTGTTGGCTGCTGCATCTAAATATACTGCAGTCTGGCTCACTTTTGTGTAGCTGCCAAGAATGTGAAACTATTGAAATACATATCTAGAGCTTGCCTATACTATAAACACTTATTTAACTTTCTTTTACTTGCCAAGCAGATAAACAAAATTATTCTTCCAAGAAATAAACCCCAACTACATACATTATCAAGAGGAGCATTTTGAGAAGTTTTCACCAAAACCATGCTGTCATGATAATTAGAAAAGGACCCATCCTTTATATACCTTTATATGACTGGAATGGAAGTGAAGTTTGCAGGATGATAAGCTCTCAAATTTGTGAATATATCGATATTTGATCGCTGGCAAAAGACATATTTCCTGTGATAGGTTCTGCATCTGAGTTTTGTGTATCTTTGAGGTAGCTTGTATTAGCCCTTGTTTGGGGTTGTTGGAGTAAATAAACTGAAAAAAAGGAATTTCTTTTTCCTAAACTGAAGTTTCGGGTTGGTGAGTATCATCTTTGTTTAATACTGTAGCAATAACCCCACTAGTGTGGGTGTAGGATATTGTGCTATTTATAGAGCCATTAGGAAGACTTTGGCTATGAGGCTGCATCTTTCTTTGAAGAGAGCTATCTCATTAATAGCAAGATAAATCTTGATGGGCAGTGCAAATAGGCAGTACGCACCCTCGCTATACTGTGAYACCAAAAGCATTTTCCTCTAATTTCTTACCATCGTGTTTTCTTTAAAGACAACTGAGATTATAACTTCAAGGTTTGCATACTTTTTTCAGAGTACATTAACCTTGGTCGATTGCTATAAAAATTTCACCCTATCTATACAGTATATTTAAAGTTTGTAAGAGATGTAAATAACTCTAAAAATGACTGAAGAARCATAATCAGAACTCGGTATTCAACAGCATTAAGTATATGTGCACACTTTTAGAAAAAAATTCCATTTTTGAACATTATTGAAATTATTCAGAAGAAAAAAAATTAAGCTAACTATGAGCAGCTCAAGTAAGATTCAGGTTGTTMATTTTGACTTATTTTCTGTCTAGTTTTGTAAAGTAATTTGAACCTGTTTTGTAAACTTTGCATGCAGATATGCCAGTTGAGGCATAAATTCACTCATCAGCCTTTTACCATAATGATTTATGATAACGGACAAGACTAATGATAATTTACTTGCCCGTCAAAAGAATTTCTCATCCCCAGCAAGTGGGCAATTAGAACTTTGCAGGGCTGCCTTAAGGTTGGTTAATTGTGAATTGCTTCTCTTTTTAATATTCTGTGAGCTTTTGCAGGCAAAATGCTTGTCTTTTGATTTCTAAAGAACTCATGTTTGGAACAATTGCTGTACTTAACAACTGCTTTTCTATATAGTTATTTTACCATTTGAATGGGATCTACTGCATATACCTTAAAAATATTTTGCAAGACTCCACAAGTTGCTAGCAAAAATAGCCTGGGAAAATTAGTATTTTTTGGTCTTTTTAATACTCCTTTCTCTGAGCTTCAAGTTTGAGGAAAAACTGTTTTGCAGCTAGTCATTTTATAAAACAAATAATGCCAGTGAAGCATGGAAAGCCTGTAGAACCCATTAGCTGATATATATGATCTCTTGGTAATGAATACAATACAATAATTATTACTAGCAAACTTTTATTTATATAAGTAAGTATYGCATTAGCACTTCTACTAAGATGCCAATATTGTAAGCAGTGTGGATAAAATAAAATTACCCTAGTCAGAACTGTTTGGTTCTTTGTCTTTGGTCATCCTGAGATTCATCTCACTTAACCGATGCAGTCTGAAGTTTGCATTTCCTCTCTAGATTAGCTGTCTAAGCTCCCTTTCTAAATTGCACAAAAATCAGCATCCTTCTAAAGGACTATTTGTCCCATTTTAAAACCATTTCTACAAGAGGTAATGAACTGTTCTAAAAATGAGCCCATCTCTCTCCATTCTCTGKACTGTTAATCACATCTTTCAGCCTGATGCCTGTCTAAGTCCTGACAGTCCTTCCTTGTGGCACCTGTCACAGATGTTGTTTTCCCTCTGTTCATGCTCCTAAAACTCTTATTCTTTGGGGCTGAAGTGCTGTGGTTCTGGTAGACGGAAGAAGAGGGCTGAATTCAAGAATCCTCACTGTTGTGTTCACATTTTATATGTCTGCAACACCAAGAGACATGTTGAGCAGAATCCTAGTGGTTCCACTGCTCCATGGAGCCCCAAATCTCATGTTCCTCAGAAGGACCATATTCTCCTTTGCCTTCTGTCACTTATTTGTATGTAACCAGAGAGAAGACTTAAATTCCTCTTCCTTTCCTAATCTTGCAAGGATCTAGCCACATCTTAGCCAATAAAAGTACATTTTTATTTATATGCCTGTGTTAGGGTCTGTATACTTAGGAAGAACTAAAATACCTCCTCAAGCCCTCAGATACAAATCTTGCAACAACAAAAATTCCCCAAAGTGTGAATGCTAAAGAAAGGAAGTTAGTCATTTTGCTATTAAGTGCTACACGTTAAGGACAGAAGATTGACTTTCCAGAAGGACTAACATCTTCTTGACAGATACAATTGGTCGATTTTGTCTATTCCCTTCCTTAATGGATGACACCTGTAAAAAAAAGTAAATCTATTTTTAATGGGATAGTCTGCCTAAATGACCCAATTTCAGGAAGAGTGCACTTTCATGAATATTTATTTAATATAAAAACACTAAAGTAAACCAGAAACTACATTCTATAAATAAAAACAGCCCAGAGGGTCAAACAATGATAGACTGGATGATATGAAAGCTAATTTAGTATAGCTTTATGCTGTAGGTTAGCAAAACAGATCTCAGCATGTAGCTGCTCCTGAGAGCTGCAGTCAGTAATTTTTTGGCGACGTTTGCCCAGGCAGGAGGTTGCTGTGTGTGCTAAGGTACCGGGAACATAAACCAATGAGCGCTGGRAATAGGTAGCATTTTTTAAACGTGTCTTCTCATAGGTTGCTGTACTAACAGAAAGAAACAATTTTATTTTATCCGTCTTAATGTTCATTTTTAGCCTGTGTTGATATTTCATTTTAAAATATGGTTTAGACAGAAGGAGCTTTTGAGAAGGTATATTGAGACAACATACAGTTATCTCCTCTGTTCTTTGCAGTTGGTTTAATTCCATCAGGTTGTTCCTRTTTAATGCAGACAGGTACCTCAATTTCTTCTACAGAAAAACTACAACCAAGGTCATGGGTTGTCCTTAAGTGGTGAAATTAATACCTTACGACACCATTTGGGGACATAGTGCAATTATTATATTCTACATATCTAAATTTGTAATCATGAGATAACTTGCATAGTGACTCTAGTCTTCTTCAACTCCCTGCACAGTWAAATGAAAGTCTATAGGTTTACCATTTCATTCATCAACCATTTCCAGTTTTCCTAGCTTGGCTACTTTTGCGTTAATATGGTCATAATATTCCTATGTTCTCCCGTGTCAATTTTACTTACACAGGAAAGGAGGTGATTAACTAATGAAGAGAGTGGTATTAGGACAGAGCAGAGATTCCTACTCCAATATTCATCCCTCCTTCAAGCTAAAGCACACAATCATTATTTTAATTATTTTATCATAAAATTATGTTACTCAGAAAACAGATATCTCTAATGCTATCCCCCTGTGTTACTTTGATTATACCAAAATGATTCCTATRACAACTTAAAATACTGGGTTGTTTTTTTTTCATGTTGATGCTTTATCCATTCAATCATGTTCAGATAATATTATGATTTATGTCTGTTGCCTTTCAATACATGAATATATCTTCATTTTATTTATGAAATGCTCAGTATGTGAACCTGTGAACCTCAGCTTCAAATCAGGTGATAAGACTTCTTCTTTTTTTTTTTTTTTTTTTCATTTAGGCAACCTCAAATCATCATTTTTTTTTTAGATTGAAAAAAGACCGATTTGAATAACAGCACATATAGGAACTGGGAGAGAACTGCTTTCTTACAAAGAGACAGGCTTCAGCCAAACCATCTGGTTCCAGTCAGAGAGCAGCTTCGGAAGCCACCAAGTTCTCACACGTTTGTGCAGCAGGCTGGCCTGGGAGCCATTCTTTGCAAAAAGTCAAGATATTGCCAATTAGGAATTAGCTGGTTGTCAGTAACTTACTCCATTCAGGATAGAGTTCTCCATAGCATCTGTGCGAGCACAACCCCTGCTTGATGAGAAACTGCTGACTGGCTGGATTCATCCTGCCTCGTGGTCAGGGACCAGGGGTATTAGCATCACCTGAAGTGGTAAATCTGTCCTTTTGTTCATATCTTGAGCATGGAGAATACTGTATACACTGTTCTTCACATTTTAGAAACTGCAGGAGGTACAGAAAGAAGTCACAAACATTTCAAGAGCTGGAGAAGAGGCTTTATAGTGAGAGATTTAAATAGCTCGATCTGTTTATCTTATCAAAAGAAGATTGATAGGTAACATGATTACAGTGTTCAAGTAAATTCACAAGAAGAAAATACTGGGTATTAAGGAGCTATTTTTTATTCAGGCACAGAAACATAGTAGAAGCTAATGCTGGAATCTTAAATGAGAWAAATCAACTTGGAGTTGATCAACACATTCTAACTAGTGAGGATTATTGCCCAATGGAACAAACTCTTAAATTAGGATTCTCTGCCTTGTGATATTTTTGCAATTAGACTGTGTATTCACTACTGAAAATTGTGTCATTGTGCTGAATATAAGGGTGAATAGCAAGTTTAATCACCTGTGAGCTGCAGAAAGTTAGCCTGAATATCTTAGGAGTACTTCTGGCCTTGCACTCTATGACATTTGTGAAATGCCCAACTTCTCCTCTATGGGAGAGATAGGCTGGATAAGTCATGGACATGCTTAACTTCAGAGGGTTCCAAGATCCAAGAATAGGAATTTACTATTTATCAGGACTTTTTAATATACTTTTGCGTGACATTTTATAGCAAAGTTTCTCATTTAAGAACTGGGTCTGCTCACCTCTTGCATCCGGTCCTTTGCAGGTGGATATTATTTCATTGCTTCTGCCTAAACAAATGTATTAAAAAGCATAAAATGCTCTTTGACTCTGCTGAAATTAAAGGCAGAACTCTAACAAGCTGATCAGGATTTCATCCTTATATTTAGCTAATATATTTATTTTGCTATGCACAATTAATGTACATATCACAAAGATTTTTGTAAGTTTGCAGGTGGAAGGCAGTGGACTGCACRGTCATGAAGAAAAGCAGGAGGATCTCTGTAAGTGCAAGATCGATAACTAGGAAAAATAGCATAGGATCATTTTATAGTATGGGATATTATTTTACTTGTCATATTTTATTATTATAAGATCATGAGCACACATTAGAATATAGGGCTATATTAGCATAAACTATAAATAGAACCATATTATATGTCTGTATATATATATGCTATAGATATTTTTATTTTTAGAACTCAGTAAGAGAGTGCCTCTTTCTTATTTTACCAGTGTACAACTTTTTCCTAGATTACTGCCAGTTTTTCATTTTCAAATCCCCATTCTGYATCCTTTCTCTCGTACATCCTAATCTCCCTTTTTATAACACYGTCTCCGAGTGATTCATTTGTGACAGTCACAGAAGCATGCACCCCAACACCCACACGCAGGTAAATCTGCTGCGGTGATATATTTTAATTACAGATTTAGTCAGAAGTAATTAAGGTTTTATGTCACAAGGATAGTGGAGAGTTTTAAAAATTCATGCGGTTTCAGTCTTTGTGAGCGCGCAGTTTGTGACACAATGGCTTGCAAAACAAGAACGACCCCTCAGTGCTGTTAGATTAATTAATAGAAAGAGAATAAACTTAATGGAGCTAGAAAAGTGCAAAAAATTGTGTTTTTTCCACTGTATATCACACAGATGGAATGGTCGTCCTGGGATTGCGGCGGGGGACCGTAATTGCATTTTAATTACAGTGCTGATGGCTTCTGCTTCCTACCAGATGGAAGGCCCTTTTAAAATAGAGGCACAATAGCAAGCCTCTGCTTATTTTCTCTTCTGATGCTGGCTAACATAAAGTGACACGAGACAAAAGCTATTATGGTATGGTTTGATCAGAAAGACTTTATTCGGTGCTCTAATATTTTTTAGTATGAAGAAAATCCATTCTCTGCCGATATTAAAAAGGCACTTCTTCAGTCTAGGAATTAAAATGAAAATATGCAGGGAACTACCTATTACTGGTTTAGTAACAATCCTGGTTAATCACGTTGTTGCCAGGCTGATAATATTTACAGGAAGAAAGATTGATACCAGAGTCTTCCTTTGTTTGCAATGCTTAGCAAAGATGGTTCTCAGGATGGCACTATACAGAGGAAGGTGTGGGTTAGGTTAAAGTTARCAGATGTGAAGTTTACTGCATTTCCTCGATTCTACAAATATTATCATAAGTTAGCAAACACAAAAGTGCTGATTACTGAGGAACTGATGCTGTAGAGAGGGGTCAGATCTGCAAATAACGTGAAAATTACATTCAAAGCCACCAAATTGCATTAAGAGTCATACCTTTGTGGACATGCATACAGTATTCATAAGTGAATAAATGAATTATATTTAATAATATTTCACCTTTTTGTCATACTTTAAGTGCTTTATACATTGGTGTTCTTCAGCAAGATGCCTTTCCACTGTCATTGTATCTTCTAGACTATATCCTTTGTTTTGTTTTATTGTAAAGATATATAAGAGAATCTTTATTTTACTTTGAATCTTAAATAAAAAAGTGAAAGTAGCAAAAAATAAATTTGCTTTTTAGTTAATATAGAACAATTTTTTTAAGCTACTTTTTTGTGCCAAGGATCACTTTCTTTAATTTGTGCATAAGAAATGTGGTAGGTACCCAGCAAAAATGGTAATAATATTTAATACTTGTAATAATAAAAATTAGTGCATGGTGGCTCAGAAGGATTAGACTTTTAGTGCTATGTTGCCAACGACTCAGCTTCTTCTAAGGCAGATGCCWGTTAACCCACTGCAGTCACCTCTGTGTTCTCAAGGATTTATACCAGAAAAGAGTCACTGAGCAGGATGCCCAAAGGGTCAGCTCTAGAGGCAGTGACGATGAACTGGGGCAAAACTGGAAAGTTTCAGGCAAAGAGGTTCATCCTGCTCCTTCTGCAGCTCTGTGAAACTTAAATACTGGCAATAGTGGAGCATCAGTAGTTTGATTATTTTTGGGAAGATGTATTTACAGAAACATTTATACAACCACTATTTTTTTCAGTACAACAAGACATTTGCTGTTTTCTTTTATAACAAGTTTATGTCTCACTTTTTACTACTACAGCCCGAAGTTCCCCTCCAGTATTAGAGTATGTGTTCACAACTGAATAATAATAATAAAAGAAAGACAGGTAGGAGATCAAGGGAAATATTCAGTGCTTCCCTGTCTTTGTTCTTCACAAAACTGTAATAAGTTGCTTTTGTAGTATAGTTAATTTTAAGAATGATTTGCTGGCCAATTAGAAAAAAGACAGGTTGAAGAAAAGGAAAATTTCTGCCCTTAGAAAGAGGAGTGGAGAAGAATTGTGCAATACTAGTGAAGTCAGCCTATCTTTGGCACCTGGAGAGAAACTAGGACAAACTATTAATGTCTCAAATCACATGCTTCTGTGAGAATAGTCCAATACAAAACTAAGACAGTTTTATCAAGAACAAGCCATGGCAAATTRTTTCACTTTCTTTCTTTTAGATGACAAAAGGTCTGTCTATATCACTGTAGCCTGCAGGTGTGGTATGTCTTGTTTTTTGGTGGGTTTTGACATTGTTCCATAAAACATGCCAAACTAGTAACATATGGTCAAGAGAAAAATCAYGATTCTGTGTGTAAGATCTTATTCAAAGAGTCTTATTTCACTGYGGGCTTGGGAGGATGCTTGGGGTGGATCTTTTCTGAGCTGGACTCTGTGAAGTGTCTCCTGAACTGATAGAGAGGTGGAGACAGAGCTTGTCCTAGCGGGAACTGAAAATCTTGAGTACAAATGTAAAGTCTGTGGCTAGGGAGCTGAGAAAAGAGACAGAGGAAAAATGAATTAGAGTTCCTGTAATTCAATGGAAATTCAAAAACGGAGATATTCTGACATGTAACAACAGTTACTGTGTTTAAGATCGGTTTATTCCAGTTTACCAAAGGCTGCTAAAGTTAAGATGGATAAAGTGTCTTGCTTGGAAGTTTATTTAAGGAAAGATAGAGGGAACTTGCCGAATTTGCAGAGGAGAGCAGCAAGGGTTTTAGGTTTTTGAAAACCTGGCAGTACAAAAGACTGAAGGATCTTTTGTTTATGAAAGACTGAGGAGTGGACAATGCCAATTCCCTATATGTATAAAGATATTCTAAAGAGAGTGTACTAGAAATGTGTCTGTGAAGTATAGTTTTGCTTTATGTCAATAACTAGTGTGTGAGTAGGAACAGATGAACAAAATAATCTTTTRCAGTCCCCTACATTTCTTCATTACTTATGGTTTTTGCTCATTTGGTCTTCTGCTCTTCCTCCTGTTAACTCTCTTTTCTTATTTATGTAAAAATCTAAAACAACTTTGGCAAAAACATGTCTCCTATGAGATAAAAAAATATATATTATTGAGAATAGTATTTCCATTAGGAATTGTGAAAATGGAAGAGAAATGAGTGTTTCATTTTGGAGTTGAAGCATAAGAATATGGCCACAAATGTTTTTATCTTCACACTCAACACCAGAAAAAACACTACTATTTTGAAGCAGTCAAAAAAAAAAAAAAAAAAAAACCTACAAAATCATATGATTGTATGCACAATCATATTATATGATATGATTATATAATATCTAACACAGGAAAAGAAACATGAAAATCCCCTGTAAATATTTAGAAGTAAAAACAGGTTCTGTAGGCAGTAAATTCTGAGGAATAATAGTATCAGATAATAATCCCAGTGTTCTTAAAATACTAGAAAATTATCCCAGAATTTTTAAAAAACTAATGTAGTGAAAGAAAATACTTTTTTTTGTGGAATATTAGGAAGTTAAAGACATCCAATTATGTTTGAGCATCTAGTTTTGATTATGATATCAACAGACTTTAGAATAGTTTTCCATGAGTAGCAGTAGTACATAATAACGTAAAGGTGGCGGTACTGGGTCAGAATCAGTCTGTCTATAGCTATCTCTTGCCTAAGTGGCAAACAGCAGACTACAAGAATTGGACAAGTTAGATTACTGAGCAATTAAAATTTAGATATAAAATAGATAGATATTAAAAAAAACTAAATATAATGCAACATGGATTCTTGGAAGAGTGTGCATGACTTTTCTCATTCTTCAATTTGAATCTTAAGAAATTTGATTTCATTATAAAATTAATTGAGTCAAAAATTTGTTCTAGACTTCCTTAGGTTGGTGTCAGGCTTAATTGTAGTAGATTATTTCCTATTTTTACTATATCTTTACATATTCTTGCTTTTTGCTGTTAAATATGGGAACCAGAAAGGAGACACAATGACCTCTGCTTTTGTGGAAAAACTAGGAAATGTTTTTGCTAAGCAGAAATTAGGTTTAGACTTTTTTTCTTTCAAAGAACAACAACAGTTGGTAGCATGAAGTGAAATTTAGAGCAGTCCCATAAAGAAATAGTTCGGTAAAATACATAGTGGTCATATAATTTTTAAATTGTGAAATTGAAGTTGATAACATTATTTGCAAAGATCTGAAATTGCTAAGAACATTATGCTATCAAACTCTTTATTTAAAGATACTTTTATAGGTATATTATTTCTGGCATTAAAATCATTAAAATGTACAGAGCAGAGGATGAAAATGATTGTACTTGTTAAGTAYGCAGCTCTTTATATGAAAATTTTAACAAATGCTGACAATATTTGTGAGGAGTTTATATGATAATGACTTATAAATGTCTTATGTTTTCTGTCTGAATTTCAAAATTTCAAAATAAAATCGTAAGTTTGCTTTCATGCAAAGATACATTGCAATTGCTAAAAAAAAAAATTAGATCCCCAATAAGTGAGAAAACATTGGCAAAGATGATGAACACTTTTATTAAATATCTATTTAAATTGTTTACATTCTGCTTCTAAACATAAATAATAGAAGATTCATCTAGATACCATGATAGTAGGTGATATAGAAAAAAGTGAAAAGAAACAAATATTTGACATGTGTATATCCATATTTAGGCAAATTGATGATTTCTGGCACTGTTATAAATTTCTACATTGTAGAGAAAGTTTGCCAGCAAGGAACAGAAGGAGTATTGACTTTTTACTATAATGACATTTCTATCAAATTAATTATAAATTCAGAAAATATTAATCTAATTGAAATAATAGTGCTAAAATAAAAATAGAGTTAGATTTCATTTCCTGACAGTTTAATGGTTGACTAAAAAGGAAAAGACTTGAAATACCAGTGAGAATTAGAGAAAATAATTGTTAACTTCATAATAATTCACAGAAATATTATTGAAAAGCATTGAAAAATAATGTATCTGCCTTATTAAAACCCCATCTGACAACTGTGGAAGTAATTTATTTCTTATTAGTAACAAATAAAATAGTACAAATAAATAATAAAGAAAAGCTATATAGTTTTAATTAATTGATTATCAAGATATGCATCCATCAGCAATCTATCACATTTGTAATATTGGCACTACACTATAAAAATGTCAATGAGCAAATTAAAACAGGATTCACCTTCCTGTCACATTTGGATTTGCTAAATTAAAGAAAGAGCAGTGTAAAATAGATCACACTGCTTAAATGTGAGATACTGTAAGACTGCAATGAGATGTCTCTACGTGATGGGAAGTGACTATTTGCCAGGTTTGTAGGAGCCTCCAGCAGATGCGTAAGGCAAGGCTCAGTGCTCAGCTATTCTCTGCCAAATCCAGGGTAACGTCCARCTATTCCCTGCCAAATCCAGAGCTGGGAGCTCAGTGTGGGAAGCTGACGTCTATGGGCATGCCCAGGGCACAGGACTTAGATGCATTTCATTGTTGCATCTTATTGAGGTTGGCAGCGATCTGAAAACAGTGAATACTCTTTGATGTCCATGTCATTTTCTTGGTGGGAGCAGAGTCGATGCATTTGGCAAATGTAATAGTGAGTGCTCCTGACCCACAAGGTTTCTTCGTTATTTATTGGCTCTTATGTTTTCCATGTAAACATTTTCATAGCACTCTGCTAAGAGACACTTCAACGCCCTTTATCATCGCAGTCATATTGATTGTCTAAAGGTTGGACACGTACAGGCTGGGACAGGACACCTTCGAGACTTTAAACTTGGCCTGTGGATGCTTACTAGGSGTGCACCACTTTATAGGATCTTTAAAGGAGCTGTTATGTAACTCTGAAGACAATGGATGATCCTCATACTTCTGCTCAGCACAATCTCATGTGAAGAATGGAGTTTTCTTTCTCCATAGGATGAGAAAACCACAAAATCCCTTGACTGCTGTCACTGTATATTCACTGCTGTGCTAGCCGTGCTCATTCTATTGCGTTTGTGGGAGACATTTGTCCCAGACACTCACATAGATCTAGTCCCAACACTGCTCTTCCCTTGGCTTTTCTTTCTCCTGCAACACTTGCAAGAAAAAGGGAAGAGTGTAAGTTTGTGCCTCTGTGCAGCACAGTTCCCTAAGGTCCGCACAAGACACCTCCAAACTCAGATCCTTCCCCTGCATATATTTGAATCAGATATATTTGAATCAGGTATATTTGAAATATTCCCCAGGTATATTTGAATCATGAAAGGGTACAAAATTTTCATTTTAAGCAGTCACTGGAGGTGGTGAGCACGAACTCTTTTTTGGCCAAGTGATCCAAAAATGAGTTGAAGTGTCATGCCTCGAAAGTGCCTAAACAAACAATTTTGACTTCTGCTCAAGGCTGCTTTGGAAATGAAAAACAGATCGGCTGATCCTTAAATGTCAGGATGGGCTTTATATGCTTCAACTGTATCGGGTTTGGGATGTTTTGAGGTATCTAGAACTTGATTAATCTCTCTGCAGGTTCTGGTTATGACTTTAAAAAAATTGCATCACTAGCAAAAACAATATGAGACTTGTTTTCTATAAGATTTAGAAAAAGTAAAATAATTTGTGGTGTTTTATTACCACAACTTATCTCGAAGGGCAGGTAGTACACAGACAAAAACCATTTTATTCTGTTTATGAACAGTAGGTGGGTAGAGCTGAAGAAGTTTGGCTCTGGTGTTAACTCTAAAATAAAATGAACACTGCTCTAAATTCTTTGCCCTACTCCAAAGAGCTCTTCAGGGCCTTTGGCATGCTGTAGCTAGGTCTGCACACACCAGTTCCCARGAGCTTCATCTTTTATCTGTGTTTTCTAAAAATATATATACACTCGATTATCTGTCCCTGTGCAGGAGTTAGCTTTCCTGCAGGTTTTTCTAAATAGCAGTTCTTATTTTTTGCTCTTTGTAAGGATGGAAAGTATATTAGAAGGGAATGATTTTAAAAGTAAATTATGTTSCTGTAATGATATGTTAGAGAGAACCTATGATAGTAGTGTTAACTCCTCCCTTACCTCACTTGTTTTTGGTATACAAGAATTCCAATTTGTCTTTCCATTGTTTTTGTAGACTCTATTACCATATTACCAAATATACAGAAACTAAATGTTCTTTGTCTTTTTGATCTCTATCACACAGTAAAGATAGTGTCAGAGTTACATAGAAATGTATCTCTTTTCCAGAAAAGTGTATTTATTTAGAGAACCATTTGCAAACACTCCATATGTTTATGGATGTGTATCATCTATATGAGCCATATGCGTATATATATATGTATCCATATGTATATGATCCATATGTTGGTCACTGAAGCAGGCAACCCTTATCTAAAAGAGGCYCACATAAATAATACTGTAAAAGTATAAAAGACATGTATCAGAGAGTAGCTAAATGAACACTGCCTAATGAAAGAATGATAAACATATTTCTATTAATTATCTCAAATAGTGATTATATTGGACAAAGCATTGAAAGGAGACTCAAAAGATCATACTACTGGCAAGCGAAAATTTACATATCTTCTTGCCTCAATTTCCGCATCTATAAAGTGGAGAAAATGCGGTTTACTTCCTTTGTAAAACACTTTTGTGATTTAATGTTGAACAATGTTGTATATGAAGTGAATATCTACTGAACACAGAGACAGAAAATCAAGGTGAGACGTTGTGTCTAACAAGTTTCCAGAGTTTCCTGAGAGGCTATATAAATTGCAGCCCAAACTTTGTAAGTGCCACTAATTCCTTCCAGTTTATTCTTAGTCTATACTGGCTACACATTGGCTATGTATTAGTTAAATTTATTTACAGAATGAATTAAAGTATGCATGTATATATTGCAAGCAGAGTAGTTGCATTACCCAAACAGAAAAATAAAGTATTCGAATTGTAGGGAAAAACAAAGACTTGACTCAAAAACTATCCGTTGTTCTTCCTTTGTCATTTTGCATTGGCACGCTGATCCATCATTACATCACACAGGATGGGTAGGACAAGTGTTCTTCACCAGCATGATGGGCACAATATATCATTCTCTTTTCCAACAGATCCTACATAGATTTAGTTCTAAAAATAGAAAATCAGTCAGAAAACCAGACAGAAAATCAGTTCCACACTTCTCATTTCCATGTCCTAGCCCAGTCAGTCAGAGTGGTTATTTAGAACATCTTCCACAGTAGATCTCACAAACTCAATGAGCTTGACAAGCACAGACAAAATAGAAATTATGACATATGAAAGGCCGCGGAGGATTATGTTGCTGCTCACAACAGCTTCCCTATGGTTTACCATTTCCTGCTTGATTTCTGTCTTTCCTTAGTTTCCAGAGTTGCTAAGCCAATTTATCATCAATAATTTTTCTGATTGTATTGTCTAAAAATAATTTAATGCAGGTCAGTCTCTGTTCTTATATATCTCAAAATCTTAACATTAAGTAATATATATTACTGGGGACTTGTAGAGGACTTCAACAGTGTTCAACAGTGGTGTGTATATCTAAGAGAAGAATAGAAAAAAATGCCACTTTTTTATTATGATCCAAGGGGGGGTATCCTTGGTAAATATCCACAAAAAATGTGTAAGAAGAGGTGATAATTGTTGCTAGAGGAGAGGTCTACAAATTGGTTAGACCACCATGATGCTACAGTAATACCTGCATTTAGCATTTTTAGAGAAGTATATTTGTTAATCCATTAAGATTTATTCAATTGCATTTATATGGAAAAAGAATGTGCGTCAGAGAGTGTTGCTTAATATTAAATACAAGCTGTAGTCTTAAGTTTTGACATTGGTCAGATTGTATTTCATTTCTCCCTCTAATTTCTGGGTAATACATCATTTGAAGCCAAATACTTTTGTTTATGYGTAAAAGCCAGAAATAGGAAAAAAATCCCTGGCTTTTAACACAGTTCTAGAACCCAAGACTCAATGTCTGTATGCAAGCATTTATTAGGGATGATTATAGGTGTGGTGAATTGTGTCTCATTGGATATAATGTTGAATATCTGTGTCAATATGCATATTAGGTTATTCATATGTGCTAGTTTATATGCAGAATGATAATGTCACATTCATTTCTTGGCTTCAGTGCATTAAAATTCTCAACCACAGTGATTCATTAATGACTTTATTGCTCTAATAGATTTCAGTGAACCCCAGTAAAAGAGTGTTAACTGCCATAAGTAGATTTTTAAAGTTTAGATATAATAATCTCAAGTTAAAATATTTAATTATTTTAATATTGTGTGCTTTCTAGACCCTATAAGGGACATGAATTTAAGGAAGTGACATATAAATGAAGACTGATATTTTACTCACAGAGGTTCAGTCAAAATGATACATCCATTACTGTTAGAAATGAGTTACAGTCAAATTTCTAACAAAATTTAGCTCATCAAGATTGATAGACAAAACTCCTATCTTGTCTCTGAATCAAATTAACCCTTCCATCTTCTTATCTTCTACCACTGCCAAAGTGAAGTCCAGTAGCAAGTGGACAACATGATGCGATCTCCTATGAGGAGGGAACATAACAAAAAAATGATCACAACCTAGACCATAGGGAGCAGTCTTTCACCTGCTCCTGGACCTAACTGGAATAATGCCATGCGATATGGTCCTTGAGAGAAACGAGGTCCTCAAGAACTGGTTGATTTTCAAGGATCCTTCCTCCAGGCTCAAAGATAGTCTAGCTTGATAAGCAGKAATTCAAACAGAGGCAGCAGGAAGATTGCATGGATGAACAAGGTGCTCCTTGCAAACACAAACATAAAAAGGAAGCAAAGTAGAGGTGGAAACAAGGACAGGTGAATTGAGAGAACCATAGAGACACTGCTTAAGCATGGGTTAGAAAAACCAAAGTCCACCTAGAGATGGATCTGCCAACAAGGGACAGCAAGAAATGCTTCTAGAAGTACAACTTGTTCAGTCTGAGCTTTCTCAGGCATGACAAGTCAATACTTCTACTCTGCTGAATAAAACTGAAACAGTAAGATGCTCTTATTTTAGTATCCAAATGGAATGTACTGGATGGCAGTTAGAATAAGTCTCTCCCCAGTTGTAATTTAAGCAGCTAGATAGGAATATCATTGAAAGATAATAAATGTGGAAATCTACAACACTATTTSCCACCACTTTTCACTATGGGACTATATTATGAAAGCCACTAGAAAACTGCTCTTGTCAATGAAAAGCCAACTAATTCCTATTGTGAAACATCAGAGGAAGAGTTTAAAGCAACTTCTTTCTTGAAGCAAAATGGGAATGCAAAGAACGAAACTGTGCTGCAAAGAGATGCTACAAAATATGTCATATTTCAAAATGATATCATCTTTTATATACGTTAAATCCATCAAATCCACTAAGAAAGGAACCTCACTAAAGTTGCAGTGTCTCACACTATAATTCTAATATAACTCTGTGGTGAGACAGACTCCTTCATCCCACCAGAGAGGAAAGGGTTAAATGATCATTTCTAAGACCTGTGTTTCTGCTAGTCTTAATGATTGCTCATATAGTCCCAGGTGGTATATATTGGTGTGTGGGTGTAGAAGATGGTTTAGATATGTAGGGTATTTTGCTTTTCCTCACCTAAGTAAGACTATAAGGGACTCACAGCAGTGGCAGCTCTTGCAAAAGTATGAGAATTTTCTTTCTTGTTAATTGGCAATCAGTTTAGGTTTTGAAAAAAGACCATAACAGACAAAGGACAGAAAAAAAGAAAAAAAAATCACACACAAAAAAAAAACCCAGCTGAACCTATGGTAGGACACTTCTGGGTAGGATCTGCACATCTGAAAAGTATGAGAGGCTGATTGTGAAATGCTGTGGAGCTGGAGACTTTGCTGTGCTGGAGGTTGCCTGTGCCAGCTTCCTTGTGCAATCTTTAGATACATAATCTCATATTGTTTTCAAGTACAAGATAATAACTTAATGAGCAGTGATCCAAGTATTTTGTTTTATCATATTCAATGTGTAGTCCCAGGCCATGCTACGTACTATTTACTATACACTGCTTAAATGCTGTGCTGAAGGCAAAATAATTAAGCTCCTYCTGGGCTTTTCGGTAGTGTTTATTGCTGTAGGACTGGAGTGCCTCATGATGTAAAATAAATTGCCACCTTAAAGCATGTTTGTTAGGAAGACTGTATCCCTATTTCCAAGTATAAAAAAATATCTGGCATATTGCTTGTGCCCTATTTAAAATACCTCAAACTGGATTTAAGCACTAACCAGTAGAGTGTCCTTTCTGCTTATGTTTAACTCCCCTTTTCTTCAGCTGCAAGTAGTTAGCCACTCTGCTATCTCAAGGATGATATAAACAGGTTCACCTGGGAGAGGCTGGTGCAAAAGCTGCCTCCATCTGGGGGTGAGCTCTGTGGTGGACACAAGGAGTTAGATGTAGTTATATAAATTAGGTTTTTGGAGGTGGTTGCTATTTGGTTTAGGYTGAGATTTTTTCACGCTTTGTGGAGAAGACTGTTTGCAGTTACCAATGATCTTTGTTGAGGTAAGTAAGATTATAATTTTTTTTTTTTTCCTAAGTTTCTTAAAAGTGGGGGAGCCCGACTTCCTTTTTCAAAAGCACCTAAATTGTCTATTGACTTAAGTACTTTTAGAAAGTTATTTTCTCTTTTATCCTGCAATTACAATGATAAAGTATTTTCTTTATCAGAGATGAAAGATTTCAATTTGAAAGTTGTGTGTGTAATTTCTAACAAGACTTTCTTTTCCCTATTCCTTTTTGTCTATTATGTAACAAAACTGAAACCTTAGAGAAAATGAATAATTTTAAAGGCAACAGCTCACTAACTTTTCTGCTAATTCTGCTGGAATYTTTCAATTTTATTGTTTTAGTTGAAGCACTAAAGTGAATCAGACTGAGAGAAAAATACTTACTGGATTTAGAGCAATAACTGGGTAGCTTGTTCTAGAATGTTCTCGAAGTCTGTATGAAATGCACTGTGGACAAAGATATGCCTACTGAGGTACCTTATGCTACAGACCACTGTAATTGTAACAAATCACCAGAGCTGAAAACTGATTATTTGTAAATAACTGCCTGTGTTTTGGTATATAAGCACAGATTCTTACTAAAAAAAAAAAAAAAAACCTTTATTTACTTGTGAAGACTGCATAGTTAAGGATAACGATTAAGTTAGCTGGTTCTAGTCCATCTAATATATGCTCTGTAGGTATTCTGTAAGGCTAACTCTTAAGCCTCTGTAAAGCTAACTTTTAAGCTGGTTTCATGCAATATGGATTGACTATAGTTTATGGAAGTGCAGGTATCTTACATCTGTAAGATTTAACATTTTCAACTGCTCTTCTAGTTTTAAATAATAAAACAATTTTTGATAAATGTCATTTTTGATTAAAATCATTTTGACTGGCATTATTTATGTTCCCTCTTTTAATTCTTTATCAGTTGAATCCCTCATCAACTGCTTTCTCTAACCTACTTGGGACTGATAGCTGCCTGGGTCATCCTCCTTGCCCTTTATGAATATTTGCATGGTCTTCTAAGACTAAGAACTCTTTTTTTTCCCTCCAGAACTATAAGATATAATAAAATCAACACCCATTTGTAGGTAGCTTCAGCATGTTTTTTAAGGCTGCACTCTCTAAATTGTAAGAAGCTATTGACTGAAAATAAATAAKTTCTTAGCAATTAGAATTTAATGCTCTGAAGCAGAAGAGGTAAATTAGTTAGAGCTAGGCAGATCTATACAAAACCCAAGAATGGTGTCAGATTATTTTACCATCATRGGTTATACTGTGCTTTTCTGAGCTATGTATTCTGCAACATTTGGGACTGGTTCCACCCCTGAAAGTTCTTATAGTTCTTTGTTACAGGAGAGTGGAGTCGTTTCCAGCAACTCCATCTAAGATAACAAATGCCTGTCGTGTTCCTCTATCYGTAAATTTGCATTTACAAGATTTATAAGGGGCACTTTTTAATTTTGTTTGCTGCAGACAGCTCTCTAAAAAGAACTGAGGAAGAAGGGAAATAAATCCACTCTTTGTTGCTGAGGGAAAAAGTGCAGGAAAGTACACTTTCAGTAATCTTTCATCAGAGTCTGCTGTGCTTTGACCTTCGYATCATTCATTTATGTCCTGACAGTGATCACATCCTCTTGTTGCATGAGGTTAAATTTATCACATCTTTTAACACTTCCTTGCAACTCGTTAGGTAATTGATATAGAAATACAGTTTGTAATAATTAGGAAAACAATTTATGTGATAATGTTATATTCATACATTGCATGAGTATCTTTACTCTGAGTTAAATGATGCCAGTTATTATGGAAAGGATTTGGCCCTATATCTTATTCTATTGGTAGGTATTTTAGTAATGAAGCAAGAGGTRAAGATGGCCCCTTAAGAAAAATGAACCAACCTTTTCCTCCTTCAAAGACGATCTGAAATTTCCATTGTCCGCTCTTACACAATTTATTTTTCTAGGCTGTTCTTGGTGGTGTTGGAGAAAAAAGGTTTACYGCAGCACTAAATGAGTAATGTTATGCCTCCCTAAGCCTAAGTTAGGGACCCACGTGCAGAGGAAGCAGGAGCCAGAACTGTTGTTTTTCCCTGCTGTGACTTCTCCCTTCTTTTCCACTTAATTTCCAAGGCTTGACCAAACAGTGTGCCCATCAGTTAGCCTATGGTGTTGGCTGCTTTCATTCAAAGAGATGACACTTGTTAGCTAGTTATATAAATATGTAATAAAACTATGGTGTGATAGCTTGTGTTGGTGGCTTGTGATATAGTAAAACACAAATATCTCTAGGTCGTAACTGAGAACCTCATTCAAATGAGTTTAATTTGTTTCAGTTATTGCCATTGAGTTCTTATTACTGCCTGGCATATTGTTTCCTTAAGCAATAGGAAAAGGACTATTTCAACCCCAAGTGCATTTTTTTTATAATGTTTTGGGTGTGTGTTTTGGATGGGGGTGGYAGGAAGGAACATGAATACAGTATTAGCTGCTGCATATATTATAATGCATTTGTAATGTAATAAAACAATTATTTTAAATAGTGTCTTTCTCATTCAAAGCAAATTAAAAGAGTTTAACTGTTTAATGAGTTAAGTATTGGAGGGAAGTGCTCCAGTATCTGAGTCATTTTGTGTGCTCTTGACAAGAGTTAGGCAGAATGTTGATTATCAGAATTCATTGGATTGCAAAAAATATGCTTTGTCAGTCCAAAGGAACAGTTCTAATATACTGCTCTTCTAAAAAGGAATAGATTTTTTTTTTACACCTTTAAGCACACCTGGGAAGTCACCTTCAGCAAATGTAATCTAAAGTGCATCATGGGCAACACTGGATTTGCTAATATGATGTGTCCTTTTTCTCAGGGTTTCCTCACCCTGCCCTGTCTTTCCACTGTGCTTGTTTCTGTTTTATTTTAGAAATGATTCTGCAGTACTACTTGGATGTGCTCATAGGAGCCCACACAGTGTGAAGTAGGTGCAGCAAACTGCACAATCAAGTACATTAAATAAAATTGCACTTCCATAACAAAATATGACAGCTGTCGTTTAAAATAGAGAATTCGTTTTCCCCCAGAGCATCTCATATTTTGAGAGCACATCAAAGGAGATCTTTTCCTTTCCAAAAATCCTTTAAGAATAGACAATATAATGGAGGTTATTTTAATCTAGTTTAATCGCCTGTACATGAAGTGTCTTGGATAAGAACTTGAACTTTGTTTCTGTGTTTGGTGCCATGAATGGGGGGAGAAGGAGTGCTGGTAGTAGAAATTCTAGCAACTGACTCGCACTTCCATGGCAATAAAATTGGATGGAAATTTTAACTATTTATCTAGTTCTTAGGGCAACTTTTCTAGACCCAAAAACTCCATGCGGACTAGGCTTGAAGTTCTATATGACTTTGTGTTATGTTTGSATTATCGGGATGTATTCCAATATGGAGTATGTGCCAGAAAAATCTAAAATAATGTAGGTGGAATATAGAAAGTGAGTTTTCTTTGTTTTGACCTTTCCATAGTCTGTAAATTAGGTAAATCTGAAGTTCTCTGCATCAAAACATGAGGATTTTCAAGAATATTATTTCTCCATATATATGTATATGGTCTTGACTGAGAATGGTCCCAAATTTGGCTAGCCAGATAGAAATTTTAGTTTTTAGGTAATTTGTGTGTGTGTTATATTACTGAGGCTTGAATGTGTTAAAACACAGATGCCAAAGAATTTCGTAAATGCAGAACTCTAAGTTAAATTGGAATGATAATAAAGTCAAGCAAAAGGATATTTGGGAACAACTAGTTGAAGCATAAGAAATTTAAAGCAGAATATATTAAACATATAAGAAGCAGGAAACTTCTCAGTCAGTAGGTAGAACTGATAAATATTTGATGAATGAAGGGATAAAGTTGTAACAGAGAAGCAAAAAAAGTTGTACTTTGTTAATTTTTGAAGGTTAGGGGATTTATTGTGSCAGAATCTGTCACTGTCAAGCAAAAGTATCTATCAGCTAAATTATAAAGATCCATAAAATGAATAAAAACATTTTGCCAGGAAAAGATGGAAAGGGATGTGCTAGATGTCAAACTGTGAGTGACATTGGTGACTTCACTGCCCATTCTTATGCTCTCAGGCAGCAGATTTCACAGGGCAAATAAATGTTGCTGCAGTGTGTTTTAAAAGTGGACTCGGAGTGCTGGAACAGGTTAATGGAGGAAGATGCCACCCAGGGCTATTAAGTCAAGTTGTCCGGGTTTAACTGCTTTCTCATGAAGTTCTTAACAAGTTAGCTATTGAAAAGATATGGAGAGCACTAGCATTTCCAAAACAGGTGCTGACAGAGACAGGATGCCAAGCTGGATGAAATTCTGGTCTGAATGGCTCCTGCTTCTGTTRTGCTCTATTCACGAAGGAGCCAAGGGAAGAAAATGTGTAAAAGACTATAAATGCTCAGTAACGAGCTGCTGATTTTGGTGAGACTTTTGATGGGTTCTTACCACTGTTACCAAGGGTTAACATCTTGGGTAAGATGATATAATGATCTGAAAACAGAAGGAAAACTAATGCCAATAAAACATGTTGATATACTATGATAAACTGAAATTGCCAGGACAATGGTTTATTTCAAGGGGCATAAGATCTATTCTGTTTTCTTTTATATTTTTGCGATATTTTTCTTGGATTATTTTTTAAAAAATATTCTATAAATAAATGGTGCTATTCCTTCAGCTCTTCAAAACTTGGCCAAAAATTGTCAAGCAAAACCAGCTTTCTTAGCTATGTTAACTTTAGTGGGAGTTTTGCCTGTGAGAGGACTGAATAGATGGAGGGAGAAAAAAATCATAGGTTATACATATATCTATTTATACATATATACTGGGTCATAATAGAGTTCATCCCTTTGGAGGCCAGCCTCGCATGTAAAAATTGGAATATGAATAGACAAGTACTTGGACAACAATACCCAATTTACAGAATATATAGAACCTTTAGCTTTGTTAAATAATATTATATTTAATAAAATATTGACTGCCTGAAATTTGGAAAAATTACTTTGTTGTTGCTTATATTTTAAAATAGTCACTTAATATAGTTGAATATTTTTTCCTGTCACTCTCTAATATTAAACTTCATGTCTCTAAATGATGTGAGTTGGCTTTATTTTCCTCAGTCAGAGCCGTTAATGTTTGTTATTGATTCATGCTTAAAAAAAAAGGAAATGATGAAAGACTTCTTCAGAATACTTGAAATCCAATCTGATTTCTTCTTTTAAATTGGAAATACAATATACCTAGTGCTCTAGGATATGTATGTTTAAGTGCAAGTGGGTGGAGCATACATAACTTCCTGTTTTATTTGAATGCACAGACTCTGCATCTATATTTTATAAAGACTGGTGCTCTAAGTTGAGGCTAACATGGCAGTTTTGAAGTTGTAAATTATATTGCAAGAAAGGTATTATTAAAGTTAAATAAGTATCTCACAGCTAACTTGATCATGTACGTATTTCAGACACTTGCTATGATACTTGTACATGCAGTTCTGGCAGCAGTACCTGAGAGGAGCTTTTAGTGTGTTCTGAATTCCTATCACTTTCCCTGCAATACTAATTTTATCCTTGTGCATATGATTATATCTTAGCTAATGGATGAGTAAAAATACACAAGGGAGATGGTAAACAAAATGGTTTTCTTCCCTCTCTGTCTTAGGACTGTTAGAACATGTTTTTGCCTCTGCTTTAATTCAATTCTAACCACAAGGGGAAAGAGCATTTAACAGAAAGAAAGWTCTTTATTCTCTATGTCATATAATAATGTAATCAAGTGGGTAGAAATATATAGTCGATACAGAAATACTAAATTCTATTTCTGCTCTCAGTCATAATCTTTTTAAAGTATTCCTGGAAGGTGAAATGAGCTACTCTTACTTCCATTCTATAGTGAATAGTTTCACAAATAGTTATACTAAAACATAAAAGAAATTGATGCTTTATGGTTTAAAGAAAGATACTTGAGACTTTCTTTTAATAACATCCTGATCATCTTAATTTAAAATATTTGTAGTTCGGAAGCTTGTCCTGATTATGGCCATTGTATAGAACTCCTCACATCTACGGTGAGTAGGATTCCATGTACGTGCATGATTTGTAGTTTAAGTGGCACAAATTACAGTATTGTGGTATATCCTCACTACTTGTCTAATCACTTTCTCCCTGGTTTAATATTTGCACTATACTGGATATATYTTTCTCTGTGCTGTGAAGACCAAAATACAGGTAGAACTAACCTCTAATGGGGAGAGGGAAGAGAAGAATGAATGCCCAATAACGATTATTATGATTTCTTTTTACTTGAAAGCAAACACTGGAACTTGACTGCTTGGCAAATATTGCACAGGAGTTTCCACTGTTTTCRTGTTGAAGGATTAGCATATAAGAGATTATTCGATGCTTAGGTTYACCTTTCAGTGATCATCTACTTTGTTCTCAGCCTAATATGATTTACAGACGTCTACTGAGACACTATTTCATTCCAAAAGATTCATAGTTTGAGACTGTATAATATAAAAAGTGTTTTACTGTATAATTGGGCTAGAATGCATTTTATCTTATATTCCTGTGTATGCTATAGGTTACTGACAGTCTCTTAACTAATTCCTTTATTGTTTCCACTCAGTCTCAAACCTGTTAACATGCTGTTCCCTTTACCTGTTTCCTACTCCTATTCTTACCTGTTAACTTCTTTCATAACAACTTTTCTAGTGTTCCCCCTTGCAAACACAAGGCCTGCAGTTGCAGCTCTGCACTGAGGCCTGGGACTACTCGAGCAATCCTCTAGGCTGGCATAATCACTTTACTGGTACAGAAGAAGGTTAGGTTTTTCTTTAAAATATGATAACCATAAGTAGTTTAAAGTCAAGAAATTATAAGCATTTTAATCTCTGAATCAGGCAAGCTGCAGTATTAGGAACTGAAATGTTTTTAAATATACATATATATATATATAAATCATCCTGTTCTGTTTCAGACTCTAAAAAAGTGTTATCATCCAACTCGTTCAAGATGAACAGACATGAATGACTAAAAATCAATTTGCCTTAAAGCATTTCTCTTATTAAAGTTTTAATAAGAGCATTAGCAATTTACATTAATGATTTCTTTAGAGATGACCAAACTAGATAAATTAGGAGATAAATGAGTAAATGCAATAAATAATGCAGTGTTGTTGCATTTTGCTGTGTACTATATTCTTTAAACTGAGAAGGGCRTTTTAGTTTAATAATGAAAATAGTGCACCAGAATGTGTTTTGGAATATACTTKGTAAAAGAAAGGAAGCCCAAGTCATGGGAGAGCAAGCTTGCTTCAGCACRCATTTTCTGAAAAGGGGCCAAGAGCATTTTTGGATTTATGACATTTACAAAAAAGCTGCATTTATTCTGCAGTTCACATGGTGCTTCTCTTCTGTCAAATCTATCAATCTTTTCTCCATATTATTGTCCTTTTGTTGTCCTTTCTTTCCTATTTTCACTATTTTAATTGCGATGATTTGCTTAGAATTACTACTGATACTTGACTTTCAGTAATGTAGACTTCTACAGTGTTCATATCCCCAAATGTCTTTTAACGATGACTTATCCTACTGCAGAAAACAGCAATTTTTTGTCCTGCTAGTTTTTTGTCCTGCTAGAATTTATCCTTCTTAAAGCTTTATTTATTTATTTTTTCCTTCTGAGGGTTTATAGCCCCCTTCAGCAACCAAGTGCTGGTTGTAAAAACCATGTTTTAACATGGTTCACAAGCCACTGGTAAAAACAAAAGTTCTGGTAAAAAGAATTAGCTCTCTTACTTTTCCATSCTCTTGCACAAACTATTTTCTTCCACTATATCTATTATTTTTGCTGGAGGAGGAACGAACTCTATTAGAATTACAACTGACAGCTGTKCATGTATTGGCAAGAATAGTGAAGTCAGAATAAACTTCTCAACTTTACTTTTCTAGAGAAATAATGTATCTAACTCCCACAATGAAATTTCATCCTCTTACTGTGTGGCTGACTTGATGAGTCTTAGCTAAGAATAAGAAAAAGCTATAAAAGCACTGGAGGGTTTTCTTTGTTTTGTTTCTGTATTTTGAATAATAGGTAGCATGTTTGACATCRGGCTACAAAATGATTGGAGTGAGGATTTGGAGTGCAGCTGCAGTGATGCTATTTGGCAGCCTTATTGACACGTTGTATTGCCTTGGGCCAATGATTCTTTGCAGTTTTTCAGCCTTTTCTTGCAGTCTGTTTAGGGAGAAAGCACTTAATTATATCTACTTTTATGCTGGGCTTTTCTCCAGCCTCTGTCTCTCTTAACTTGTAGTGGCAATAGTAGCAAACTAGAGCAAGTAACTGTGTTGTTGACTAGTCAGCTCCTGGCAGCAAGTAGGGATATTTTCTTGCAGATCAAAAAAGATCCTTTATTGGGTACCTGCCCAAGGCTAAGTAGAAGGACTTATTTATTGTCTTATTGTTAGCTGCTTTTGTGTTTTCCTCACTTGATTCATCTGTTCTATTTGCCAATCTTAAATACATAAGCATCTAATTCTTAAATGTCTAGGAATGCAGAATTATCAAATATTTGTCTATTCTAATGCATCAAGTTCTTTTATAAAAAAAAAAATCCTCTTAGCATGCTAATATCTTCCTCCCTCTTCTGTGGCTTTGGTTTTGTTTTAATGGATCTAAGGTGATCTTTCTCTTGCCTTTCTTTTTCAAATTCTGATAATCTCTGCTTTTATGCTATACTTAAAAAAAAAAAAAAAGGCAACTTAAGAATAAGACAGGATTCTGCAGTGGGCCCCTCTTTACCACTTTCTGTTAAGATAAGTCAACATCAGCTCAAATATCCGATTTCTCTAAGGCAGTCAGGTTTTCATTTTGGGGAATTGGCCTCTCAATCTTTCTCCACATCACATGATAACTCCCATGAGAGTAAACATATTTGAGGTGCAATAAAGTCATTGTTTGGTCCAGCTGTTTGCCTTTATTTTTAAAATTTTCAGGACAAATTCTAATACAGTCCATTTAAAACCTTGCACATTCTCCTCTTTGCTGGCAGTACAACCAAGCAGAGCAAATGCYCCGTCATCATGTAGCTATGGTTCCCTGTCCCCACTTGCTTGTCTGGACTTTACCTAACAAATAATAAAGAATATTTATAAGAGCAAATGCTGCTGGATAAATTATTCTTTGAGTTGTTGATCTATCAGTTACTTGGTACAGTTAAATATTCTGGGTTACCTACATGAGTTTTGTGATTCAGATAGCGTCTTTATCACCTGAACTCCTTACGGGGTTGGAACAAAGCTGTGTTTGGATTCATGACACCTGTGGCTGTGCTGATCATGATGTTGAACTACAGTGAGCTTTTTTTAAAAATAGCTCAATCTTAGGCATGTGACATGTCTAGCAGAAATCACAACTTGAAAAACTATTATTGCTGGGAGGTAGGGAAGAGTTCCTGAGGTAAACTTGTGTCATTAGATATATAACTCATTTTAAACATCTCATTATTGCTGCTCTGTAAAATGACTTTTTTCCCCCCTCTGTGGTCACTAATAACGATGTCAGGCTTGCAGGAGCTGGAGTCTTTCATATGCCTAATTCTGCACTGCTTCAGCTTAATGTCTGGTCTGATGTCCTGACTTCATGAGCAGGTTTGAGGCCATTAGGTCTAATCTGAATTTTAGAAAGGCAGCTGTGCACTGTTGTGTAACAGTTGTCAGGAGCCTTCCTGTCATCTTGAAATGTTGTGGTCCTTAATGTCTGTAAAGGTGCACTCATCTGTGACTGAATCTCTACCTGTCCCTCTTCGATGACATGTGGGTTATCCTTTAGCTTGTGAATGATTACACTGGAGATGATTTTGTTTTTTTCTGCATGTGGCATTAAGCATACAAAGATTCTCCACAATTYAAGGAGTTGTTGGAAGCTTTTTTTGGTATGTGCTTGATGTGAATTCAAACATGGTTTGATTAAATCCTTCTGTAGTCTAAATATAGTTAATGACTTCAACCTTGGTTTTGAAGTGTTTGGAAGATTRTCTCTAAAACAGCCACAAGACTTTTAAATCTCTTTGTGTATGTGTAATTTTTATTGAGGAAATATTATTTGTTACATAAACTTTTAGACAGAAAAATCTTCCCCACGACTAATGAAAGAGCCTGTTCATTAATAAGTGCCACAAAGGGCCATGCATAACYCAGATCTCTCAATATTCTTTATTCTTCTTTAGACTTTGCAGCAATAGAGTAAACTTTAACATGCAAAGAAAAATGAAATAGCTTCTTTCTGTACCCCCACTTTGCAAGAAAACAGTACATACTGTAAGTACCGTGTACATAGAAGCATGGGGRAGGAGGAAAAAGAAGGCAAAAATAGTGTAAAATAAAAGTATATTAAAAACTCATTTCCTATCAACTTCTTGGTCAAACAACTTTTCTTCCATCCTGTTATAATAAAAGACAAAAATGCAGATTKTTGTTTCCTTTTCTGAATGAAAACTAAGTTGCAACACCCTTGTTGTGTTATTTYCTTGTGTCAGTCTGTTTTTAGGAAGGAGAATTAATATTACATAGACTTAAGGTTAAGAAATCATCCTGATACAGGACTCCCATATGAGAAGCTGCCACTTTTTTAAAAAAAGCCACCTCAGACAAATTTACCTTTTCTYTGTAAAATAAAGATAATCTTGTTAGGATATTTGGCATAATTTTTGGAATGTCAAGATATGAGAATTACTTAATTATAACTCTATTTCAAAGAATTTCTTAATAGAATTATGTAGAGACTGAAGTGTGATGTATTGTTGTGACTCTTCTTTCCTCTTTAATTTTTAATACTTGTTTTGTTTAATGTATGCCATGTTATGTTCAGTGTGGAGTGTGTGTTTTGGTCGCTTTTTGAAGCRGCTCAACATTAAATTCTGATAAGTAGAATAAACTTATCTTTGACTCATCACAAATATTAGTTATCTCTGAAGTAATGATTTGAACCAAGCCTATGAACTTTAGAAAACAGGAAAGAGTTGTGTGTGTGTGTTCCTTTTTTTTCTTTCTATCCCCCTTTCCTGTTGGAAGAARGAATGTGATGTCAGAACAGCCACCTGACCTGCACAGTAACTATAACTTGAAGCTTTGCTGGCATTCAAAACTGCATCTCTTTTCTTAGTTTGATTATGGAAGAAAAAGCTGGTATAAACTCTAAGACACTTTGCAAAAAGGGTTAACTTTAAATCCTGGTACTGTGCTGTTGGAGAGCTTCTGCAGTAAAGCTCTACATTGCTGGGATTTGACCAGTTAATTTTTCTTGTATCTCTCTCTGCATAAAYAAACATTTCAGATGTTCAGCCGGGATAAATATCCTTAATTTAAAATCCTCGGCCAGTGGTGCACTACAATCATTTGGTGGCCCATGTGTGATAATTTTTGATTGCTTTCCTGTGCTTCCCTGGTGAAATTATTGGTAACTCTTRGTTTTGTTATTCTTTAATGGGACAAAGCAGAGCGTTGCAAACCTGCTTTTTAAGGGATTAAGGATTTTACTTGGTAATATCCTATTGAGGCTATTGTTCAGTAGCTGAACAAGGAAAAAGGAAGAGGACGAAACACTTGTTTGTGACTTGAAGATGCATAATTAGCGTGTGGTGAACGGGAAACACAGTGCTTGATGGAACTCATTCCACAAATGCTGGACTTGGCAGTTTATTTGCTCAAACGGAGTTAACTTTCTGAGGCTTTAATGTTTGCCTGAAATAGCAGTGATTGCCTCAATTATCATGTTCTGGCTGATGCAATGCGTGCCGTATGCACACTGGAAGTTTTGCAGGACAATTTTGAACGTGGAGCATCCTGCCTGTGGGACTGCTGSTAGGCTGGCTGCTGCAGGCCATCTATTTGGCAGGCCGCTAAGAGGATTTTGGGGATTAAAGTGGCTCTTTTTGTCTGGGAGGAGATTAGGAGAGGTGGCCCTGCCAGGGGGCTTTTGGGTGGAAGGCAACCCGGCCTAGGGCCCTCTTTGTGCCCAGGGCAGCCGTACAAAGGGGACTTAAGCCAGGCCCCACATCCCCCCTGCCGTGCAGGGGCCAACCAGTGACTTCTGGGAGGAAAAAGGGCATTTTGCTGGTGAAAGTATATGGTCAAGCGCAAGACAAAAGAAGACATTGTACAGAAGCAAAAGCTCGCAAGACAGATGAATGCATACAGGGCGTGAAAATAAGAGTGGTTTTCACTATTTTTTTTTCTTGCGTGCCCTTGCTCCTTTGCAGCCTTGCTGGTCTGCAGATCTAGCTTGAAGGTAAATAGCACAGCTTGCAAACACATGAAGAGCATGAGACTGTAGAAAAAAGGTTGTGTATGTACATATTTTCTGCATTTTTTAATTTGTGTTTTTTTTGCTGATCACTGACCCACTAAGTATCACAATTCCCTCTTTACTGGTAAAGAGCATTTGAGGGAGGAGAAGAGTAAGTTTTTGTCACTTCAGCAGTTTCCTGAAGGAAAACCAGCTGTTACTCAGATCAGATGGACTTGGAGGAGGTGGAAATTTTGAGGAAGCACTGGGAAGAATTGAAAGTGTGTTGGAAAATAGAATTCCTTGGGAATTAAAGTGTCAGTGGAGGTATTGAACAGTAATGGCTGGATGTGGCCATAGCGGATCTCCAGGCACAGTGGGTAGCAGGGAGGTCAGGCACATTGCGATGATTTTTAGGATGCTCCAAACTTGCTCATGGTTCTGCTGGTGAACTTCTCTACAGGCGAGAAAAGGAGGATAACCGCTTCCTTCTTCCTTTCAAGGCAGTTAAGTTCAAATTGATGCAGAACAAAAAATGGGGGGGGAGGAAACCAACTTGGTCAAATTTTAAGCCATAGAGTATTGCTTCTAGAAAAGATATTTTCAATTTATCTGTTTCTAGCGGCGAGCTCTGTACCTGGTATGCTACTTGAACGGTGACATAATTTTGACCATTCAGCTGAAGGTTATTCTGCAGAGTGTCATCTGCACAAAACTATAGGCATTGATGTAAATGCAACAAGTATTAGACTGTATAGAACTTCATTTTTTTTGGCTATCCAGAACAGGCTGACTTAGCTGGTGGACTTGTGTTTGGGCACAAAGAGATACCTTCAGAAAAATCCATGCTAGACTTTATTGCTTCAAAGGAATTTTTAATAGTGCTTATTTAAGAAGAGGTTTAAAAACATATGGTAAAAATATTTTAGGTTTGAGCAAGTTTTTTTTGGAAAAAAGACCTGAAAACCTAATTGATACCAGTAATGATATACTTAACACTATTGCAAGGAAAAAAAAGCTATTGCTATAACTTTTGTGTTTCCTAATTATGTATATTATCAGCTCGTATTGCGATGATCAAAGCTACTTTGAGAGACCCTCAGAGGTGACATATCTATTGACATGTTTGTCTAATTGAAATCMATATAATCTTTTTTATAAGCTGCTTTGGTAATGTTCACTGAAAAATATCCTCAGTCATCCACTGGACGAGCAAATAACTAAGAGATTCTCAAACATTCCTCACTTAAGACTATACAATTTTCTTTGCCTGCTTTAGACCAAAATCTATTACAAATAGATAACGATTATTTTAACAAAGTTCTGTTTACTTATTTTTGTTATATATTGTTTCCTGTTATCTTTACTAAAGTTTGTTCTAGAAATATGTGTGTTTTWTGTATAGGAAGAGACATTTCAAAAACAACCCTCATGCTTTACAAAGCTATTTAGAATGGAAAAAGTCTCATGGGGTAGAAAAAGCTTCTGTAGGAGAAATAACGTTTGTTTCATTTGGGGATTKGGCATCTAAATTCACTACAGTCATATCCTTTTTTATTCTTTTAAGTAAAGGTGAATTTAATGTAAAATATGAAATCTCTTAATTGGTATTTTCACAGTAAGGATTTACCATTTATATTATAGTGAACTTCTTGATCTTTCTCTTCAGCACTGATTAAAATGGATGAAGATGTTAAACTGAACAGATTCTTCACATATCAGAAACTATTTTTCTGAAAGAATATGTAGCAATAGGTTATTTTAAAAGATTTTTATGAAGCATAGAAACATTGAACATAAAAGTGTAAAAGACTTATTGATTTATCTAGCTGTCCTGTATTATTGCAGGTAGCTTTATCTTATAACGGGAGTGTGTAGACCTTTTCTTTTAAAAAATCATTATAAAACTGGTTAGATTTTTGCCTTCAATACTTTTATTGGAAGACTGTTCTGAAACTTGTCAYTTTTGAGGATTTGAGTTTTTGAACTTTATGAGCAGTTTAGAGCTATATATTCTTAAGTAGTTATGGTTRATAACTTCTGATATTGAACATCTAAATAGAATCAGAGAACCACAGGTACCCCTGGAGGTCATGTAGTCCACCTCCTGCTCAGGGGAGGGTTAACTTCAAAGCTGAGTTTGATTGCTCAGGGTCTCCTCCTGTGGAGCTCTGCTGATCTCCAAAGASAGGGACTCCCTAACCATGACCTGTGTTGGTGTTGAACTGTGCTGATGGCTGTAGGACACCTTCCTTGTACCTGGTTGGAGCTTCCTTCAGTGCAGCTTATGCCTGTCATCTCTTGTAATTTCACTAAATGTCTAAAAAGATTCTAGCTTTTTCTTTGTTATTGTTTGCCCTTTGGATGCTATGGGGCTGTAATTATGTTATCCTTTGGATTTGCCTGCTGGAGAAGGAAAGGCCTGGTTCCTGAGCTGCTTCTGTGTTGAGTGCTGTAGCTTCCAGTTGCCTTGGTGTCTCTCTGTGGTCCTCTCATTCTCAGCCTCTTTATAATGAAGGGTTGTGAAGGAGATGAGTTATTTCTAAGTGCCAAGTGGAGAAGATTATTCACTTCCCTTTAATTCCTAGACAAACACTGTATGTGTTCAGCTTATAAGCAGTCATAACAAACTCTTATTTGAAGATATAGTCACAAATGGCTCTTAATTTTTGGTCAACTAATACAATCTCCCCTTTGTGGTTTTCAACTAGCAATTTTCTTATGAGAGAAGTTGCTAGCATCACAGCATGTGACTCTTCACATTACCCTACATTACTTCTCAAACTATATCACATGGGAAGAATTTTATTCCAATGATCCTCTTTATTGGCCAAGCCTTTCTTGTCTGTAGTATCAACAAATGTCCTTGGTTCTTCTTTTTCATGATAGTCTTGTATGAAAAGGCCATATTAGATGAGATCTAAGTCTCATAGTTCCACTTCTACTATCAGTTGTTAAGCAACTGGCTGATGGAGCTTTATCTTCTAGAMAACAGAGAACAACAGGCCAGGGAGCAGCATGGGGCAGTTGGTCTTTTAAGAGTACTTGTGTTGTTGGTGGTACAGGGATATTGCTGAGGCTGATACCACAGTGATTGGATGGGCCTGTCCCAACACCCTGAGCAGGGTAGGTGGGGGGCAGACCAGAACCCTCTCTCCAGGGCCCTGACACAATGTACAAAGTGAATAATTTCCTTTTTGACAGTATATCACATTTATTGACACCTGCAGGGATCATCCTTATATTCCCCTTGTCTAAARGTAACATATCCAATCTATCAATTTAGATACCTAAATCTATCTAAAATAGATCTAATAATCATTTTATTGTGATAGGCTATTTAGATATCCTAAACTATCAATTCAAAACTGGTATTGCAAAACCATGCAGATGTTCTATATCTTCCATATTCTGCACATAAAAATTGCAAGCTAAACAAAACAAATTTTCTACTGTTATCTCTTCTTTATGCTATTAGAAGACAAGATGCCCTACCCAGAATAAGTTTACCACATCTTATGGCTGTGTCCCTTTTGATGGGTTTCATGAACCTGCTCAAATCTTATTACATTGGATGTGATGCAAAACTGACATACACAAGTTGGGCATTTTTTACAGAAATATCAGCTCTGCAYTTTGTCTCTTTATCTGGCTCTATTGAATGGCAATTATTTTTGTGTGTGTTTGGTTGATTTAAGTGCTGCAAGGACTTCTTTTTTTCATTTAGTAAAAAAGTAGAATCACCTTCAGCATCTAGGAAGACAGACTTTGAACTCAAAATTAAAACGTTAATATTTTAAGCAAATGTTGAGGTGTGGTGGACTTTTGTCTGTTAGATGCATAAACTGAGGTAAGGATTTGGGACAGACTTATGTTTTAAAATAGCAGTTATGTTTTACACACTAGGAGACATAAAGGATTTATAAATAAGATGATTCTAATGATGTACTGATATTTTATTATTTTAAGACCTYTTAATTCATATATATTGAATGGAAATGAAGTAATCTTGATGAAATTTCAATTAATTTGATTTTTTTCCCTGCGTAATAGGTAAAAATAATGTAAAGGGAAATAAGCATTAAGGAAATAAGTCTTTTATGTAGACGGATTACAACAAAGTGCTGGCTAGAAGAATGAAAGAATCTAAGACATAATTGAAAAATAAAAATGAAAGACTTTCTGTAGTATAGTTACGAAATAATGTTCGTGGCTTTGGAGTATACGAAGCAATAAACGGCTTTCACGGGTGATTAAATGCTGAAGCGAAGCTAAGATGTTTGATCACCGTGCAAGTAATTTATTTCAACACTATGAAACATGATTCCTATTATAAGACAAGATAAAAGAAGATACAACAATATTTTTCTTCCCTTGTGAAGGTCGGTTAGAACAATTAATAATGGGGAGACCAGATGAYTCAAGGGACAGGCAGTAGGCTCTAGACTGCTCTTCTAAATGTGGGATGTMTCAATAGTAAATAACTATTAGTATTGTCTGGTTTCCTGCCATATGCAAAGTTAGTTTTATCRGTCCGTTCCTCATAGAAAGTGTTTGCAGAAACAAAAGTCACCATCGTGTTTGGCACATTTGATCCTTTTTTCAGCAAAAAAAGACTAAGCAATACATTGACAGTGTCAACTGGGAGTCAAGTAAATGAATTTATAAACTTGAATTTGTGGAATTAGGTGTGCATAGTTGCCCACATATATTTGCAGACTAACAGACCATGTGTAAACACAGATGTATTCCAGGCTTTGGTTCATCTCACTTAAAAATTTTGGCTCATATCCTGTTCTCTTTTGGGGATTTAACTGGTTGAAAATAGTCGTTCATACAATTGAGTATCCAAATACCTCGTGAAACTTTAGCACCATAAACCATATAGCTTTAGATTAACAGAAAGATATATAGCTTTACCAAGAAACCTCTTGGGGACTTGTAAATCACACAGAAAAAAAGGTTAAGCTAAAAATTCCAAAGCGTTTAGTCATTATAAACTTYGACAGTCATTTAAGAGATATTTTAATATTGCCTGTTTTATTACTAAAGAACTCTTATGTTGAACTTTGCAAATTGTAAGAATCTCTCCCATGTAAGTAATCAGGGTTGTGCATGGAATCTTAATGGGCAATTTTGTACACACTCACGTTACTATTCTCTCCTACTAATTGTTCTGCCATAGCTGCTTGCATAACGATCTGCAGTCAGGGTAAATGTTCTCTTACAAGAAACTGTATTAAAAGGGCTGCCATATTTCCTAATCTTAACCTGGGAAAAAGAAACAGTCTCCCTTGTTTCCGTGTGTCTTGTTGTCTTTTATTTTATGCCATTCTAATCAAGAAATTTGTTTATTCCTCCTCTGGTGCTCTTTGTGATCCCAAGGTTATTTCTAGCGTTTTATGTCTATTGCTACATCTTCTCTTACCAGCTGTAGCGGGACTAGGACTGTGCATGACTATATACATATATTCTTTTTTCCAAAGCATATACAGGAAAGGAGAGAGGAGAAAGGGAGGAAAAAACAAACAAAAATAACAAAGCACACCCTGTAGCTCTATAGATGATGGTTCTAATTATTACAATTATTACAATGGGAGACTATTTTTGTCCTYCCGTTAACATGCAAGTGTTTTAGAACTACCTCCTTTTTCCTCTCAATCCTAACCTTATAGACATCAGAGCTAAAACTGTTGGAAGCAATTCCATAAATAGCAGCTCTTTAAGTTGCAGGTAAAATATAACCAAGCAGATAGTAAAGCTATAGGTATTAAAGATGAATCATTTAGTAAGGACTTAAAAGGCCTGTACAGACTGCTGCTGTTTGAAAGAACACGTATGGACAGTTTGCTGCCTCTCCTCAAATAAGAGGACTAAGTACAATCAAAGCAGAAGTGTGTGTGTTTAATCTTYCTCATCTGTTCACTTCTTCTGTAAAATTCTAAGTAGAAACAATAATATGGCTTATAATTTTAATGTAAGCACATTGAAATGATTTATTTTGCACTTTTTTAAGCTGTGTTTTTCTTAATTTTCCATCACATCTAGCCTTGACAATGATCTGCATATTTTGTGGCATTGCCTCTTGCTAGATGAGTAGTGGRTTTTACTTTTGGTAATTTTCATATTTATCTTTCTACATTCAATGAATTCAAATGGATAATGGCGGAATAGAACATAAGAGTAGTGAATTTGGACTTATCACCATATCATACAGTAATGCTAACAAATTTTGTGAGTGTTCTACCACTATTGTGCAACTCTGGCATGCACTATTGTAAAACTTACAGAATATTGAATCAACTTAACTGAATGATTTTATTCAAAATACTTAGAGTAACTTTAACAAAACTTTGAGACCATTTTTGTTCCCTCTGTCTTCTCCTGAAGGTTGAAATCGAAAAGTAGAAGAGGCAGTTTTCTAAGATTTGCTTCCATTCCAACCTATTTAGAAACACTTATTTCTGACCAAAAACATCTATATTTGCAGGAGGAAAATTGTATTGATGCCTACTCACTTTCAGAAATTTGTTTGATGCTAAATAGTCAATAGCACAACTTTCTTGGACAAAAATAGGAGGAAAATGTGTCAAAGGATAGGTTGTGGTGCATAATCATACAGCTGATATAGTTCTATGTCTGTAGCAAGCTGGATAACAATATTTGCATTTCCTTACCATCTCTCTTGTTGAAGAGTACTTAGTCATGTGTCTATTTTCCTGATTTGGCTAGTTATAAGCAAGCTAATATTCTGGTAACTTGACTTTGGTTTGATTTTGAGTGTGCGCTTGCATCCTGCTCACGCAGATACGTGCTGTTCATCAAAGCCTTAGGAAGAGCCTTCCTGCAAGAAAGAGCAGGAATATGCAGTTTGTCTCCAGTCCAAACCCCTGCAAGCCTCATCAGAGAAGATACTGTAAAAGAAGAGAATCTTCATGAGTGAAATATGTTGGGGAAGTGCAAAAGCTTAAACTGCATGTAGGATTTGGCAGTCTGATTATGTTCCTTTTTGCCACTGTCTGATACAGTTTTATGCTGGGAATTGCCCCATGCTGCATGCCTTTTGGTGAGTCAGTAAGTCCTATTTTACAGCAGTTCTGATTCAGGCAGATTTAGGTCTAGTCTTGTGCGTAGGATCCTACTGTATGTTAGTATCTCAGCCAGTTCTAGTGCTCAAGGACATCTTGGCCTTGGATTCTTCCCTCTAGCCTCCAAACAAAGATGACATTCATACTTGGGGAGATTTGACATTCAGGTTTATTATGAAATTATAATTGGAAAGGATTTTTTTATATATAAAAAAGTAAAATCCACAGAAGTAATAAGGGAATAGTAGTGCAGTACAGTGCTGGCTTAATTAATGTTAGGCTAACCTTAGGATGGTGTAAATGTCAGTTCCTATTGGCTACGTTTGGGCTGAGTTGGGGCTTTAGCCCCCAGCTGTGGGCAGAGYGCTGAGGCTGCTGTGCCTGAGGACAATGCTGCAGTCGTCCAGTGTCCCTTCTCCCTGCACCCTCTGGCTCAATAGGCATTGCATTTTCCTTGTCTAAAAGCCACCCTTCCTGTTTCCTAGTAGTTGCCTATGGCTMGTGTAGGTGAATGGCATACAAAGTCTGACTAGCTCATTTAGGTAGATATTTTGATTAAAATTTCTGGGTTAACTGGACTTTTTTCGGCCGTACAGAGCTCTTTGCMTATGTTCAGCAGTTGATGATGATAATAGCCCTTTCATGGCTTTTGGAGTTTTCACAAAGCTRTACAGACATTGTCTAATTTATCCTGTCTGTCTCCTACAATACATCCTCTAAAGGAGTTGACGTGGCAGTTAGTATGAAACTTGGGTCCTCAGGGCCTTGTCTTATGCTGTGCTGCTTGTCCTCAGAGACCTGTATTTACCCACTCCCACACACATCTAGTACTTCCTCCCTCTGTGAAAAATACTGGGACAAAGCTGGGATAATATGAAAATCTGCTTATTTTCCCACCCTTACCCCTTAGCTTTAATTGCTGCCTTTTTCATCAGTCTTTGCACTTTACCAAGCCTGGATCTGTAGCCTTGCTTACCCTGGTGTTGCACTGCTAGTGTGGCAAGAGGAGGATGGCAAAGCACTGCTCTTCCCTGGATGAAGGCAAGCTGCCATAAGAATCTCTGTGGATCAATAAAACATGTTTTATGTAAATTGTAGCAGCTGTCTCCCTTAAATTAAACAAATGGATCTAGTCCAGCGCACAGTACTGTGGTGCCCCTTCTGCTTTTTAGGTGTAYAGAAAGTTTCTCTAGGAGCATCTGGGAACTATATTTGTCATGTCTCACCTTGGGACTCTGTCAGATTAAGAACTGCAGTCATTTTTTTTTGTTTTTCCATCTTGTTTTCTTATTACTTAGAAATAAAAAGTGGCTTACATTAGAAAGTCTGTTCTGTGGTGTCACTTGGATTAATTCACCCATGTTTTCTGGGGCTGTTTTGTCATCTTAGCTATAAAACCAGAACTCCAAATTACAGTACAAGCTAATACAATGTGTGTGTCACTTCAATACCCTTGCTCCTAAGGATGGTCCTAGACAATCGAACTATATGCACAGGTTTTAAATATTTTAGCTTTCAATTTCAGTTTTGGTAATTAAAATAACTTTCTGTTCTACTTGGTGCCCCTTGATAGGGTGAGATGCAATCATCACAACCTGAACTACAGGAGCCTCTATTTCAACACAAGAATGGATATCTTTACTGTGAGCGTGGTTGAACACTGGAGCAGTTTGCCTAAATAAGTTGTGGAGTCTGAAAAGCCAGCCAGATGTTGGGGGAAGTTTAGATGAGATGATCTTCAAGGTATTTTTATGCTCTTCCTGGAATAGGATTTATGTGAATGGCACTGAACATGTCCTAGTAGAAAATCAGTAAAGCTTTTGTGTTACTTCTTTCTACTGAACTAACAATGTGTGAGAGATTGGAAAGACTGAAAAACTTTCATGAAGTAGTAAGTAACMCTATAATGTTATGGAATTCCACGGCTTGGATTTCCTTGTTTTACTTTGCCTTTTCTTGGATGAATAAGTGGAATGCAAAGAGGAGAGCTTGTGATATGACTGGATAAAATTTGAAAAGGTTGATTCTAATGTTTAAATGCAAGGTGCCTGAAGCTCTCCAGCCTCCTGAAATTCACAGGAAAGTCTCCTTTCCTGTGACTCCTGAAATTCATGGGAAAGGARACAGAAAGGAGACCTTCTGGATGACCTTTCAGGAACACGTTGGGGCATAATTTGGTGCAGATATTTAATTGTTTGCCTTTTTTCTTTTCTTTTTTCCTCTCTCCAGACTGAAGAAAAACTATAAGGAGAAAAAACATGGTGGGGGGGGAAGGCAGTTCCTCTCAGTGCTGAGATGAAAGCTCAAGAAAAAAYAGAAAGTGCAGAATAAAATTATATTCTTCATTCTGATTTGATAAAGAATTTTTAGTATATTTTTAAATATCTAATTGCTAAATAAGGGTTCAAGAATAAACCAAAGTTTTATTCGGCAGATATTGAGCTGATACGCTGCTTGGAATTGTCAGATTTGTCTTTTGAGTATGAATGCCATTAGGAACAAAAGTGATTGTAGATCTCACTAAAACTCATGTTTTATTTTTAATTTGGTTATTACACAAGATCTTTGTTTTCTGCAGTCTGGCACAAGAAGACATTATGGTTTAGCTGACAGTAGAGTGAACTGGTAAACTTTTCTGATTAGTTTTTCTTCCCCCATCCCTTGTAAAGTGTCCTACTCCTATTGAAAGGTATGGAACTGGGATGAGATGGGTAAATAATGACCAGGGAAATGTTTTTGGAAAAAAWTTTGGTATCTGGATAGAAGCCCAGGATAGGATGCAGTGATTGTCTTAAGGGTTTGCAAAAAGAATAGCAAGGTTTCTGGTTGCTCTTCTTACATGTGGAATGCTTACGTTATCTGACAGGACTGCAAAATAAAATCAATACGTGATTGGCCCCATAGAGGTGGAATACCAAGGGTTATGGGGGTGTTTTTGCCTGAGTTTGTGGGTGTGGATTTTTTGATAGCTTTTCTGTATCAGATTGCATCTAATGATACTTTTTGTGAATGAGCAGGGTTTTTGTTTATTGCGTCTTATGCACAAAAACTTTCGGATCGCTATGCACCCACTAATGTTTAACTTTTGACTTTTGCAAAAGGAAGGTACTAAGAAATATATGTTTATATATATATATATAAAACATATCTAAGGCTGACCCTGTGGTCTTCCTGAGCTGGCACTCCTCAGCTCTACATTGTGAGAAATTCCAYGCTGTTTCCCAGTAACAGTTTGTTGAGATTTCAGGTTTGCTGGATTCAGGATCTGAGAGAAATCCATTTTCCTAGCTGCTGCTTCCCTGTCATGGACATGCAACTTTCTTCTCTGAGTCTTGAGCCTTGGAAGTTCCCCAACACTGCCCTCCTATTTTTCCTGGTTTCTTATCCTTTGCACTCTGCTTTCTAGTTCTTTGATCCATAGTTAGGAATGCATAGAGAAGCAGATATAAGTTGTCCTCTTCTTCCTGAGGCAGGCCACTTCTTGGAAGGAATGTGGATATTTTTCTGTAGCTATCAATAAAGACATAGATGAGGAGGAATGACTTGTTCCTAAGCCAGAGTAAGGGTGACCTTCAAGTCATCTTTAAATGACACTGCAGACATATATTAAAATAACTCAAAGGAATATGTTGCAGAACATAAAAAGCCTAATATGTCTTGAAAACAACCTTTGAAAATGTAAGAAGATAAGACAAAGGACAGACAGGAATGGCGTGAGTCACAGAATCTAAATCTCCACTATTGATGAGAACATCATAAATATTCTTTCATTTTAAACTTTTTAAAATAGTTATGCATAGTTTTTCCATTTTTCTGCTTTTGTTTCTCACAAAAAATATTTTATATATAGCATGTAAACAGAAAACCACTGATTATTCTAATGCAATCTTACATAGTTACTAAGGTACTGAACCTTTTAATAAAGAAGCAGATATTTTTAGAGCTAATGCAAAATAACAAAACAGCTTTAACAAATTACCCTTAGGAGATTGTTAGAGTTTTAATCGGTTTCTTGTACTTAAACTCATTTTCCCAGCATGATGTACACTATCTGTGGGAGCTTTTCATAAGAAATTTACACTATGATTACAGCACCAGCTATTTCAAGTAAAAACATTGTGAAATGTTACTATTGTTTGGGCAGTTGGAACTGAAATGATTGAGTGAAGGATGATAGTTATGCTGCAGGCTAATTACATGGCTAATGTCTTTGCTTTACATATCAATAGATGCTTCTCGAGATGAGCAATAACTGAGACTCCATTATCAGTCCAATACAATGCACTTAAATTAGCCACCATTTATGAATACTCTTAAAATAAGGGCTGGCTAGTGCTTAGTGATATTGTACTTGACGTGTTTTTTTGGTGTTGTCAGCCTATACATACTGCATATAGGACATGAAAGAGTTTTGACGTAGAGAAACTGTTTTTAAACTATTTTGCTATTGGATGTATATTGATTAAAGCTATAGAAAACTTTCAAAGAAGACTGAGTTCAAAAAAGACCATCCAAACAAAAGGGAAGGGAAAGGCATTTTAGCTGAAAATCTGAAGAGACCTTTGATACTGCAGTAACCAAGTGTCAGGGTGTGTGTGTCAGTCAGAGGCTTCCTGACACTGGTTGAATCGATGTTAATGGGGGGTCTGTTTTAATTTTTGACTTGAAAGTCCATGGGTTGCCCAAATTTTCAGCTTTAAAAGGGAAGAGAACATTCGATGTCTGAAATTGCTTGCCATAGGCTTTGAAAGATTTTTTGCTTGTTTCTCTTTATTTGACAAACCCTGCCTTTTATTCGAAAAACTCTTCGGTTAAGGTAAATATGGACTTGAATGAATGACCTAACAGATTTTTGTAAAGAAAGATAGTTTCCTCATTGTCCTCAACATGGAAGTTGTACGTGGATTAAMGAGTTAGGAGCTACAGACAGAAAAGGTTTTAAAAGTGGGATTAATTAATAATCATTAATTACGGAGTTCTCATTAGACTGTCCCCTCAAGCCTCACTCTGACAACACAGTACTCTTTATATCAGTTTTGACAGTAATATTGAAGCTAATGTTGATATCTAAAGTGGTTAATATCTGGTGACAGCAGCTTGCTTTTTTGCTTACCCATACAGCATCTACTCTTTGAGAGTGTAACATTTGTAGACCAAACTATCAGTCTTCTCTATAGATATCATGTCTGCTGAGTTGTATAGCCATGCCATCTAGAAAAAGCATGTATTATATAGTTAAATTTCAAAATGCTTTTGAAAGCAAATGTCCAAAAAAATTACCTGATTAAGTGGAATCAGTCTGTATCAAATGCTGAGAGTTGCTGGACTTCAACCCTTGCTTCCATCTGTTTGTTTTTTTTGGTTTTCTTTGAAATAATCAGAGATGTGTGTGAAGGAGGTGGCCAGAGTGTYTCCTTTGCTAGACAAAGGAGGCTTGACAGGCGAAAAATATAAGGAAAAAAAAAAACAGCCAAAATAATTGCCCCATGGAAAAACACAAAACAAGGAAAAATGTATAGGCTTTGCCAGAAGTGAGAACTTGTAAAATATGATTAAGATTTTAACCTAGCAGAAGGTAAACACATGTAGTTTATGCATTATCATTTAACTGCAATCTTTATTTTAGGCTGTAGGAGCAGTGCAATGGTTACAATGATCTTTACAATATGTATCATATTTCATTCCTGCCTCTTTTTTTGTGTGCACTATAATAGAGGCTGTTCAAGCAGCAGAGCTTCAGGGATGTTAAACATTTGCCCACTAAATGTTTGCGTTTATGATCATCTTGCTTCACTTATGGGTGCTTATATTAATATCAATTGATTTCTTTCTGTTTCTTCATATTAGTTGTATTTAGGAGATTGATTCTGCTTTTAATTAACTTTGTCATGGTTAAGAACAAATATGACCCATACTTGGGAACTTACTGTCTAGGATTTTAGTAWGCCCACAGCACCACAACTTCTTTTCAATTTTGTATTGAAAAGATATGTTTCATTCTTTACCCTGTACCCGAGACTTGATTCAGCAACTAAATTTGAATAACTTTGTGGTACAAATTTTGATATAGGAGAAAATGTAGAAATATTCCGGATTTCTATGCAAAGAAAAACTTCTATACTTCTTACTTGRATAGGAAAGGAAGGACAAAATTTTGGACTCTTTTCTTGGGAATCTAATGGGAGGGTTATCCGTATATTGCTTCCAACAGTAGAAGAGTAGTAGTCCAGAGTACTATCAAGTTGGAAAAGGTCTCAGTGATAGAATAGGAAGGTTTTTTCAACTCTTATAATGAGAAATAATAATATGCTAAGTATTGTCACTAGCAGAAATGATTATGCAGTAACTTATTCAAGAGAGACTATTTCTTTACCAGAACAAAACAGTGGACTAATATCTAAAAATTCTTGTCCTTTGAAATCTCTTGGAGGCCTCTTATATCTGCCTAAATTTGGGYATTTGATAACAGACAGATATACCAGGAAGCATAGGAAAGATTTCTGGCAGTCATGGATGTGGAAGAAAATAGATATATTTTCCTGCCTGAAACTGAGAAGAACTGAGACTACTTCAACTTGAAATCGGTGACCCCGGCACTGCTCAGCACATGACTTTGCACTGCTCTGTAACGCAGAATTCAAGAATAAGAATGTGAAACCACTGAACACTTTAAATACAGTTATGTATCCTCAGTTCTTACAAGAATATAGCTTGTCTGTATTTTACAAGCACAAAATAAAAATTATTTCTATAGATACTGATGTTGTAAAAGTGAGTTTCTAATTTTTTTATGTGTGTAGCTTTTCTGTTTTTTTTTTGAGGCTGTTGAACATAAGGATTAGAAGGTAGTTTTCTATTTTTGTATCTACAGATAAGAACCTATCTGGATTTTCACAACAGCCACAAACAGAAGAAACTTCTAGCTTCTCTGAATAATACTTTTAATGTCCTTTGGTACTACCTYGTGTCTGGATCTAGATGTCAAACTTGCATTTGCAGCAATGATGCAATGAAGTGTGGAAGTATCTCTCTAGGTATCTATGTTTTCCTTAGTGAATAACTTTAAGGTGAGTAGAGTGTATAGGACTTGGAACGAAAATAGTTACAGAAACTGCCTTTAATGCAGCCGAGCGTTTTATTGGTTACTATATAACTGAAACTTTATTTTAGACCACAGAAAAGTCACTCCTTGCCTGAGCTGACGTTGAAATTATCTCAAGTGAGCTCCTTCTCTAGCTCACTTGAGATAGTACTGCTCTTAGTTTGCACCTTCATTTTTCTTTCCTCAAATACAATGCTGGCAATACACAATATGCACTTCACTTAAAATCTCCTGGTATTACTCGGGCTCACAAAATTTGAGTGAGAGTATGACTTATGCAATCCTATAGATTTGGAGGTTGCTAGAACCAGTCAAATGTGTTTATTGCTTGTCCTTCTCCATGAATTGATCTATATTCATGTTTTAAAACAATCTTTCTTGGTAAAACTAAATTGAACTTCCAGAATCCTTTCATGCGAATACTTACTGTTTTCACTTCATCTTTGATACAGCAATGTAACAATTAGTAAACAAAATTGAAACACTGATTAAATTTTTGAGTATTTCCGAGCTGGATGCATTATGGACACAGGATAACTGAGCAAAAACGTGTGGTTATCTAATGCAACTCAACATACATAAACTTCTTTCTTAACATCTTAAATAGAATTGCATTTTCTTCTTGGTCCTAAGAAAAATAACCATTTTCTACAACTCATACAGCTGTGAGGTAAATTCAGGAATGGATAAGAGTTTTGAGATATTTGAAATATTTTCAAAAGTAATGAATTCAATGTGAGGCTTGATTTTTGTCCGAGTTGATATATCTTTTTTTTTCTGACAATCTTACTAGTAAGTTGTATGTTAGAGGCTTGCTTTGTATATTATTATTGTTCTTTCCGTAGGAGCTATATCTAGAGATTACTACAAATGCTACTCCGTTAAGCAATAGTCAGTGCACTTTTCTTAACCATAACACTTGAAATTCAAGATCAGATGAAAATTTGCACATACGAATATTTCTTTGATTTATTAAAATTCTCAGATTTCTATCAAATTTTCTTCAAACCTACAAAGACCAAAAAGCCATAAATAATAGTGATAGTTGATATTTTTCTGCTCATTCTCCACATGTGGCAAAAATCTTAAGATTCACCAGGAAAAAGTGATGATCTTCTAAAAGAGAAAGAGATTGGATTTAGCAGTTGATCTACAACTTGTCCATTAGACAGTTTAGTGATTTTATGAAGAGCTGCTCAAATAATAGGTTTTTTATGTTGTTTGTCTACTAGCTTTCAGAATCACTACTATTTTTTTTTAATTCAGCTGCCACTGAATAAGGGATATTAGGAAAAAAAATACAGGGTTACCTTTGTCATAAAATATCCATCTTTTCTGTGAAACATTTCCAACATTCCTACTCAAGSGGTTTTCTCAGAGCAGTTTATTGCAGTAAGAGATTCAATTTTGTGTTTCAGCACAAGAGAGAACTTCTGTCCAGTTTCTAGTTAGAGCAACCATTTAATGATAGGTAAGAGTATAGCAGTGCTTTGCATGAACAAGCAAGGAAGTGTCAGATCAACTCCTTAATGCAAAGGGATGATTTATCTAGGGAAATAGTGTATTTTGTCACCAAATAACAATATTGGAGGTTTATGTCCCATGCTTTAAAAATACATTGGCAAGTCATTGGCAAATACTTCTCAGAGTCAAGAATAGACAGTCAAGGATTTGATTTTTATGTCTGTATTTGATCAATGGAATTGGCTGTTTAAATTCTGTCAAGATCTTGCTGGCATTTCTTATATTTTGTACTGCTCCAGAGCAAGACAAAGTATAGGTTTTTAGGAACATGCTTTTTCTAGCAGTGTATTCCCATTGTTTGCATTGTCCATAGCCTCAGCTTTCTCTGATATTGTAGAGCTGAGATTCACTGAGGCATGGCTGTTGTCAATCTGTTGATGAGACCATGGCCATGTCCTCTGATGTTTCTTGGTATGTTAAGTTCTCTGTCCCTATAATAATTCTGATTCTTCCACTACTCTTAAGTGGGTTTTCAGTGTCTCTCATGAACTGGGGAGGAGGGAAGAGGACTGAAATTGGATGCAGTGTTTCTTAAAATGTACGAAGCAGAGTGAGGCTCTGAGCTGACAGGTTTTTTTCTTATGTGTGAGACTTAAGCTTACTTTTATTAAATTGTTGGCCCAATCTTTCAGCCTACTAAAGTCTGTCTATACAATAGCTTTTTCTTTCTCATGTAAATTTTGAAGGAATGAGATTCACTGTAAGAATGTACACATGCTATTTAAAAAAAAAAAGACAATTACCCTTTGTTGATGGGAAGCTGAGGCAAACTTTGAAATGATTTTTGAAAGTTGATTCTGCAGACAGTCTGGGAAGAATCCAGGTGTTTGGTCTACCTAGAGCTGTTAAACCATGTGAAAAATCAAGTAGTCTTCTGAACTTTCTAAACAGAATGACTTTTGTAAAACTTTTTGATAGAGGTACTCACTGGAGAATAGCCTGAAATGACAAGTTGATCCTTTCACTTGTGGTACAAGTTGTTATATGAGTTTCTATCACATCATATCTACCTTTTCCCCCATACTTATAGAATTCATGTCTTCTAGTTTTTAACGAGGTATCATCTTTCTGAAAATATTAATATTCAAGAGATCTATTATGATTTAAGTTTGCAGCTAGCCCTGCTTGTGTCTTAAGGATATGTACAGTATCTTCCATGAAATGCACTAATTCAAGGTTARATTTTACTTCTATAGTATAACAAATTACAAAAAAAGTAATATACACACACAGTACTTCATATGATTGACTTTAGAACTTTACTTTGAGTTATCAGTGTCAGTTTGGTGAATTGCTTAAAGTAGATGTGGGTCACATGGATTATAATAATTCTAAATGCTTTAGCGACAAGTACTGAAYGGAACTTCACCATATAGAAATATACTTGTCTACTAAGAAATTAGTTTCTGATTGACCAGAACTCAGCCTGTCTCACTTCAGTGCTATGTACTATGCAGGACATGAAAATGAGCATGSGACATACTGAAAACCTCAGGTAGAGCTCTACACTGTGGCTTATTTACCTGGGTAAAATAGGTAAGCCCCATCCTATTGCTCCTTAAACTGATAAACATAGAAACATCAAAATCTGTGTTGGCAAGATATTTACCTTGTCTTGGTTCTCTCTATTGTGTTGTTTTCAGTGAAATGTTTTTTACTGATAATTTGGAGGAGGGGATGCATTTTACAATACTTCTTCAGGAGCCTTTTCCAAGGTTGTGGTTCTTTGTGGGTCTTGGCTGCTGTCCAGGCTCTGATGGAAAAGAGGCACAAAATTTCCATTCAACTCCATCTTTAATTTGACCCATGTTTTCTGATATACGCTTGCTTGTAGTCATGGTCATTTCTGGGAGTTCTTTTTCCTGTGGAAGCAATTGCCATAATGAATTGAAAATCTCTTGTAAGAAGGCCGAGAGACAATGGCCATTATATGTAGAATTAGAAATGTGTATTTGCTCAAGCAACTTGGACAAAATTGCTAAGCAACTTAACCTAAGCAACTTAGCTTGAGGAGAGAAGAATAAGAATAGGAAATTACTATTGCTGGTGTTCAGKTGGGGAAAAAAACACTCCATTTAGTGAAAAGTATTCTCATTAAATATAAATGTACTAGAGTCAATAAGATATGGATAAGACCCCAGAAATGAAGTCAGCTTGCATTGGTTGAATTGAATATATATACATTAATATGCCTTTCATTTTAATTTAAATGCAAACTAAATAGTCATACAAGTGAATGTTTTTTTCATCTCCATTGTTAAAGAATGTTTTATGTGAACAAGAATGTTTCTTTCAAAAAATGTCATTATTTGAAATATTTCCAATTTTTTAGAAGTGTTTCCTAGTGAAAACTTTATTTTAGGAAAGACAAAAAAAAAAAAGTTTCCTTGAGAAAACCATGAATCTTATTGTTTCTTGTGCTTTGTCTAGCTTTCAGACATAGGCTGTGGGGSAATGATCACCTGGGCCAGAGGATCACTGTTATAGAGGTCTATTAAACAGTCACCTAAATCTACAGATGATGAATCTGCTGTCAATTTAAATATTATCCAGCAAAAGTARTGGGTCTGCTGTAATCTTTTTGGCCCAGAAGATGGAAGGGGGAATATTAAAGTTTCTTAATACTCAAAGAACTTGTGATATCGCATGTAATGTGCTGTATTCTTCTAGACAGCTTAAGGGTGGTAAGAAATAGTGTGCGTGTGTGGTGTTTTTTGTGTGGGCAGGAATAAATGAATTTTCAAGTATGAAAGTCTTCGGGAGTTCAAATGCTTGTTTTGTTCCCCTGAATATGCCATTTGACTTAGTAAAAGTGGTCATCTCTTTCTTTTGAGCTAGTCTTTATAAAACCATCCCAGCCACAGCAGTCCTAGCAATGTTTTCTTTACCTTCCCTTCCCTAGTTTGAATTATGGCATCTTGGCAAACTAATATAGATATGYAAAAAATATAAAATCCATATACTCTGTCCAATCCTCTACTGTGGGAAGGATCACTGGTGGATAATATATTTATAATGGATGTGATCTTTTACCTTGCAGAAATATTTCCTTTATTCTAAGGTCTTTCTCCCTTGTTTAAGGCCATGCACTTGTTTCCCCTTCTGTACTTTCTGTACCCTTTAGAACTGATGCAGTTTGCAGCATGCTCTTAAATACTAAATATTAAATTTATTAAATGAACTATATTGCTTCAGGAGGCAAGAGGCTTTTCATATTTGCAGAGAAGACTTCATGTTCTTAAACTCTGTCTTGATTCCCTTMGCTGTGGAGGCTGCAGCATCTCTCTCCTGTTTAAGTGGAATGTGGCTGCTTACATTTTTGAGATGGTTTTCTCAAAACTCCACAATTTCTTTAGAAACACTTAAAAATACATGGAGCACAAGCATTGTAAGTGTCTCCAACACCAGCTATTCTTGGGAATATATCGTAATAAGAACCATATTAATAAATAATGTATTTGCTGATTCAGGGCAACAGGCTCAGGTTCTGTGTATGATACYACAACTGACTAGCCTTAGGAAGCAAATTGCTCTTTCTTATGTTCAAGGGAAGTTCTGACCCTCCAGTTTATTTTGTTTTTGGCTGCCAGAGGCAGCCCTGAAGCCAATCCATCTCAAATAGATTGTGTTTGCATGTAGTCTCAGACTTTAGCCCAAAAGTCAGGCTTGGCCATCTTGGGGCATTAACAGAGTTACAAATGCAGGTGCTTCCTCTGAAGAAGTGACGTTAAGTAGATGAAAGGAGTGCTATGGAGACAGGTTTTTGTGTAGGCAGGTTGCAAATGACTGTATCATTGACAGGATGTGCTAAAGGTATTTTCCTCATTTAAAAAAAAAAAAAAATCAGCCCAATGCTATCTTCAAAAAGAAGTGTGGAGATTAAAGGACAAAGATTCAGTCTTTTGATTTTGCCATTAGAGATGTACATGGAAACTGTTTTATCAGAAAATCCATGTTATATTTCAGCATTAGACTATGCTTTATAAACAGAAGGTAGTTGTGTTTGATGTTTCTATACTCAAAATAGGAATAAAATTATCAGTCTGTAGTCATATTTCTACACTCCGAACCTTTCTAAAGATCTCATGGYATTTTTAGACTGGATGACATTCTAATATATAATTATTGATTGGTCTGTTTACAGTGACTCTGATTTTCTTCTTGCCTAGAAAACTTGCCTAGGTTTTAGGTCTTCAGGGATGTCAGCTGTTTCAGAAAAAACAAGGTGAAAGAGATCTGTGTTTTAGTTAGTGTCCAGTTGTGCAGTACTGGAAGAAGGCATGATACTAACTGGAGACCTAGTTATTTCTTAAAAAAAAAAAAAAAAAAAAAAAAAATTGCCCTCCCCCTCTTTTATTTTTTGAGTTTTCTCAAAGATGAATTTTGACCCAAAGCAATGTGTAAAAGAAAATGTCCAAGAAAAAGATGTTAAACTGGCACAATACTTAGTGACAGAATTCAGAATTATTTCCTTAGCATGAGTAGTGTGCTCAGTAATTAATAAAAGTCTATCTTGTTTTTTCTTAAGACTGACAATATTTTATACTAAGAAATTGTTTTTTCATCCAGTATTTCATGATGCTGTGCAAAAGTAGATAATGTGTTTCCTTTTTATTTGAAACAAAGGGCTCAGTTTATTCAAGGTTACACATAATGAATAGTAAATTAAGCAGAAGTCATTCCTTGATTTCCATTTACCTATTCTTTTTACTGGGTGAAGATGCCTTCTTAAGCCTGTGTGTTCAGTTACATGTGATGACCTACTTTTAAGGTATACTGTAACTTCAAAGCCTATACAAAATGATGAGAACACTTAAAAGGCAATTCCCTAAATCTGTTTTTGGCTGATTTTGCTAATGTTTCTAGGAAGAAGTGGATTTTTGTATCCTGTCTTTCTGACTTTATGCCGTATTACAAGTTTCTTTTTCTTGATTAAAAATTCCTTTTTTCTGCTTGCTACAAAAATAGTGAAATAAACTATGTTTAGAGTGAATGTGTTCAATTATAGAGTCAATTTCTTGTTTGCTTTTTTGCATTTATCATGCATGTATACAGTGTTATATATATACAAAGAGGTTGCATTTATGGTACTCAGTATCACAGAAGGATCATGTAAGAGAAAGGGTTCTCTAATGAAAAGCATAACTCCTGAATGCTTAAAATATTTCCATGTTTAATGTCAGAACTAAAGTGCGTGTGTAAAATTAACTGCTTGAATTTTGAACAATGAAAATACAGGGAAAATTACAACATAACAATGGAAAACTATGTGAGTGAAAGTATCAGCTGGAAGAATGATAGCTTTATTTGACAGTGTTTTGACATCATTGACATATTGTTGTCACTGGAGATCTTCCTTTCTGTGTTTGTGATATACTATTTCAATCCATATTATCCCAATAGAATCGCAAACACTGAAAAGATCTGGTATGTAGTAGTCTCTTACTAATGTGTGAGCTGACATGTTGATTGTTCTTTCATATCTGGGATTTGTGAGACTCCTGTTTGAATAGCATTCCCCAATACTAATAAAGGAGAGAGAGTTGACAAGGGGACAGGTGTTTTGAAAGTGATTAATTAGCATGTAAAGAGCAAAGAGGCTTTTTGCTCTATTTTTGTACAAAGGGAAGAAGTAAAACTGCAGGAAATATTGTTAGGAAATGACAAGTTTATCATAATCCCTTACTAGACCAATAATATAAATATTGCATCCAAGAAATTAGTTATAAAAGYAGAGCTTTAAAACTATATTTTGAGAAACATGTGAAGTGGTTATAATTTTTCCTAATTTCTATGTATTTATATATCAATCTATTTCCCCAAAAGACAGAATTCCRTCAGCACAGGGAAGTCTGGGTAAAAGGCAGACAAGGAAAATATTATTTGGGCATAAGGATGGTCACTTATTTGGGGATAAGGTAAAAGATGGACGCGTAAGGTAAAARGTGGTCACTGCTGTTCTCAGCCAAGGAACTCTAGTTTTGGGCAAGCCCAGAGCTCAAAGAAGTTGGTGTTATTTGGWGATAAATACTTCACGTCTGCTTGTGAGTAATAATACATAGGAGAAAAAATCCTTACAGAATGCTCCTGTGCTGTGTTTGTTTTGGTTTGGATTGATGGCCACATATTCATGGCCAATATGTGGGGCATATGTTTCTAGTCATGGTTAAGCAAGATTGAGGTAAGATGTAGCAGCTACATCAAGCTTTGAACTGCTTATTCAGATTTCCTGTAACATCAGATTAGTGTCTTTACTTGCATGGATAAAGGAAACACGGCCATGTGTGTTGAGTAGCAGAGAAACTATCAAGAGTAGGTCAGTTCTTGCTCAAGTACTGCTTAAGAAAACAATGAAGAGCAGGAGATAGCAGTGAAACAATTCCCTGTAGATAAGCCCCTGAGGCTCATGTCTTCTGCTGTCATCCTCCGTCTCAGGAGCCCAAAGGTACAGTGATGGGAGAAAGCAGGAAAGACCAAGTGCTCCTTTCCTATAAAGCCCAATGAGTCTTTTTTAAATGTATCATTGGATTGAATGCAACAAAAAGTTTTGAGTTAGAGAACAATTGATAGAAACTTCCATGTGCATCACTAAAGCTTCTGGACTTCTATATGCACCACTAAAGCTTCCGGGAGATTCTCTGTTGTAACAAATATGTATTTCTAATTCATAAACAGTCATCTTCAAGCTATCATGTCTTGGTTTTATTTTGGATATTTTTTTCTATGTCTGACAAGTTTATTGTTTAGCATACCAATATATACTGAAGGTAGCAGTAGATCTGGAGATGAACAAGGGGTTTTGGTTTCCCATCCACATATTGTTTCTGGAAAATGGGATCCATTTCTTCATTTAGTTCACTAGTTGCTATGTTTCTGGTAAACATTTCAATCCTCRGCATAAAGCAGCAGATGGGAATAAAAATTGTGGGTGCCAAGATGTGTGGGAGAGGAAAGGACTGTGAAATGATGAACAAGAATACAGAACTGGAGGAGAATAGTCTTGGTGGGAGACAGGTGGACTGGACAGACCTAAGGSCAGGAATCAGAGCACACTGTAAAGGAGGGGAGAGAGAATAAAAGTTGGAAGAGGAAATGGCAGAATTCTAAAATAAAGTTCTCCATAATCCTCTAAAAKAAAGAGGAAGCAGTAGAGAAGAAAAAATAGCAGTGGGTGGAGAACTGTGCTAATGCTCCTAATCTGCTTCTCATGTCCTCGTGTGTTCTTAGCTAGCTTGCATCTTTGACACTGCACCATGGAGACGTAGGTATGAATTTTTTTCTAGAGACTGAGCCACATAGCGTGTTTTCTTTTTATATGGTGTAAGTTATTAACCCAGCAGCTGTAGTAGGACATGTTTCTATAAGTTTGCTTCTCAGATGGATTGAAATATTCATCTGAATCTCRGTCTAAATTTGTTCGTGGCTGTTTTTCTACCTCTTTTTATGCTAAGATTTTCCTTAGTTAGAAGCATGCCTGGAGGCTTAACTGTTCTGACAATCTATACTGTTTTTTTAACTGTTAAGAACCTAGAAGAGGTAAATTCCACTGAACCCCATGTGAGGGTGGTGAAGGGTCTCTTTGCTGTAATGACCCATCACTTCATGAGAGCTCTTCATTGCAACTTGCGTTGGTTCAACACAGAAAGCTCTTGCTTTYGTGTGGCCTATCCCTTGGTAAAGCTCTTCTTGGCAGTTCCTGACATCTTATATATAATAAAAGTAAAACACTAGCTGACAGTTTGCAGCATTCTAAGTAAATACCCCATGCTGTGAGTGATACACAAATGTTGCATTCCCTCAAATTGTAGAAGATGAGGCTTTCAGTGTATGTTATCACTGGCCTTTCTTTCCTGTAACAAGGAGCTTGGAATGTAGTCTAGGGAATGTTAAATAATTTTCTCCAGCTTTAATGGCTTTTTCTTTTTTCTTTTTTTTTGAATTAGAATTGGTGACCTTGTCATTGCAGACATTGCAAAATTGATTTTGCCATTTCCTCTACCAGCRTTAGTAAAGAATATGTTGTGCAGACAGGCAGAAAAATGCAACCATCAACATGTTAATATAAATGTATATCTTTTTATGTTCTGTCTGATGAAAATAACTGTACCACTGAAGAACTGTTTAAATGATGATAAACAAAACAGTGTGCCTTAAAATGCTTTTCTGATCATTAACATCAGTAAAGTTAAACTCCAGCAAAAAAGTACCAAATGGAATTACCTATGCAGAATAATTTTAGACTGCAATCCCCAGATTTCCCTCTTTTTTTAATGACAACCCTTATACTTCTCAGGGTATTTCTGCAAGCTACTTAAAGCACCCTATCATTAATCCTGAAATATGTATATATCTTGTATTGTTAGTCAGATGAATGTGCTGTAGCTCTTATGATCACCTGAAGAAAATTACAACTGAGAGAAATATTTACATTATAGATTTGCAAAATATAACAAGATTTCAAGTGAAAATATGTAACCACATCCTGCTGCATGTAAAAGGGATATGACTTGGGAAAAAATACTTCAGAGAACCTGGGAGCAAAAGTGCCTAAATTTGGATTAATGTATGAAATTTGCATAATCTTCAAAATGTATCCTGATTGCTAAAATTTCCACAGTCTGGTAGGTATCTGGGATTTTGCCAGTAAGCTTTTCTTACCCTGTGCCTTCAGTTCAGTGTGAGCTGCTGAAGATGCGTACGAAGATGTTCAGCCCTGGCTGCACTAAATCCAACCCATGCTCTGAAAATACATGTTCCTTTAAAATCGCTGAAAATACCATTGAAACGGAGGCACAAGCTTTCTCGTTGATCTGAGCTCCAGGTCAGGGCCAATTCTAGGGCAAAGCATTTCCTTTCAGTACTCCCCATGCTTAGGTTCCACTTTGGACACTAAATTTTCCCATGTCCAGCTTTGCTGAAGTGTTATCCCAGCTTTGCTGAAGTGAATAGAAWTTCCCAGACAGCAGTTTTCTGTTCCTGGGCAAAATATACGTATGTCTTTAAATCTTCTAGTTTTCTGTTGCTAAATTGATTTAGAAAAGATCTCTAAAACTGTGTTCAATACTCTTAAAAGACGGTGGTGCTTCCACATGTATAGGTACTAAAAGTGTTCTGCGAGTGTCTCCACTCTCAATCTCTGTTGTAAATGATAAGCCAAGCCTGTACTAGAATATTATTCTTATGCCTTCACAAATAAAAAGTTCACAATATAACCATGACTTTAGAATAAGTGTCAGTGTTTACTTACTAGTGTATGTTTCAGTATTATTAAAAATACCACCACTACCCCTTGTAATTCAGTGAAGAACACCGGTAATTTAATAGAAAATAAAGAAATGTATTAGAGTTTCAGTGTTTCTTTTCTTTGTGATGTAGTAGATCTGTTCAACTCTAGAAGGTTTTACGCTTTTTATTGAGAYAAATCCTAAAATCCTTATTCTTTTCTTCCCCAGGACAATCTCCTTTTAAGTTTAATGAGATCATAAAGCTTATGCTGCTTTGTACAGTACTCTGAGATGTATTGTGAAAGAGATTTAAATATTATTGAAAGGGCAAATTGGCTGAGCTTAAATTAAATAAAGAACTGTAGGACCCTGTTTACAGAGATGGCTTTTTTTTTTGTACTCTTAAATTCTGTGCTTTTGTTCCAGAGAGCAGTGAATTGCTCTGCCTTCATGTAAAATGGCTTAAGAGTGATAGTTGTGTCTGGCCTGGCAACAGGGGCTATCCTTCTGCTCTTGTACATGGTCGGGCACTTAATGGATGCATTTGCTTGCAGAATTGCTTGCTTAAATAATTTACTTTGACATGTGGCTGCAGCATTACAAGTAAAATAGAATTTCTTTATTTCATCTTAAGTAAAACCTGCYCTGAATGGCTGCTCGTTCTATTAGCTAAGGCCAACCAGGGCAGAACCCTAATGGACAAGCGCAATAAGGTAGATTACAAGTCATTTTCAGTTTATAAACTTGGTCAAATCCATGAAGAATGAGCCACGTTGCTTATATGAATATTGTAGTTTCATAAAAAAAAATACAGGCATGTGCTCTGAGAGAAAATGATAGAATAAATGGAAATGGAAAATGCATAATCATATCAGTTTCCTGATGATTTTTATTGAGTTAGTCATACCAGCACTTAAGCATTTTGTAATCTACTAAAAATGCTTTTACAGTATAGAAATTTTATATTAGGAGGCTGACATAATGCAATCAAAGCATTTAGTCCAAAGCCTTCATAGTAGGAAAATTTATCCACATATAAATTTTTTCATTGAATGTATTATTATAGTTAATATGTAGTTAGATAAAGGTATCTGGTCAGAAATTATCAAAATTATTTAATAACAGTATATTTTTTTTACTGGTATGCTGAGCACTAGAAAACAAACAGGTGAAAGAATATACTAAATTTAAGTAAGCATGGGAATATATGTTAACACCAAGACCTTTACAAGCAGAAATCTTATCCTTGATTTAGGCTAAAGTCAGGGTGACCTTGAAGTAACAAATTATTAACATGGTTATCTCTAGAAAAAAATTAAGATATTAAAAAGTGTTAATCATAGTATCAGGGCTACAATTAGAAGACAATAGGATGCACTGGATTATACAAACCACAATGGAAGATAATTGAAAATTAGTTGAATCCACATACTTGATGGAAATATTCCAATTTTGTACAGCCCCTTTAAGGAATGAGTATATAAAGACCTATACTTTTTAGCAGAATAATTCTTGAAAATGTGTTTGGAAATTTTCAAACTCTTAATGTGCTTGACATTTGAAACTGTATGTTTGCAATGTTTGTGGAGAATGCAGTTCAAGCTATATTGGATTCCTGTGTCCGTATTTGCAAGAATTTGATTAAGGTTTGCTGGAAAGTCTAATTTGCAGGCCGGTAAATTATATAAGGCACTTTATTTCTATCTGTCACTGTAGCTRTCAAGGATATGGTTGAGTGGGTCAGAATTCCTGCTTTAGGTATTGACAGAGGCATATGCTGCTTTTCTGACTACTGCAGCAGATCTYGGTGTACTAACTTTTTAAAGTTATAGACTCCTGGGTGTGACTTTAGGAAACCTGATGCATTTTCCATTGTTAAAGTTGTGGATCCAGCTGCTGTGTAATTCTTCTTTGGAGGTCATATATTTAATATCAGAGATGTATCTTTTTTAGATCTGCTTTGTATTTAAAAAAAAAAAAAGCAAGATGTCAGGATTTAAGGAAAAAACACTGTGTAAGTCGTCTTAATCATTTGTAAGAGGACAAATAAGGGAACAGSTCTGCGTTCCCTTCTATACTTCGGTGCATCGTGGTGGCAGTGGGAGATTTGCATGGAGATGCCTGATGTCTGCATGGCAAAAGCTTTGTTCTGCCAAGTCTCGTTGCATGGCAGTTGCTTGAGAGCAGGATAGAAGAGGTCGTTTGAAGCACGTATTAGAATGATCCCAAAATTTGTCTTTTTGACTAGGGACAAATAGCTTATTCCAAAGCTGAGACTAAATTTCCTGAAGTGTTTCACACTATGCAAAAGTAATGTTTCTTCTTCTCTTCAATTAATATCTATTTAGATACTGTGTTTAAGTATTTATTTAAACTTAAATATTTAAGATATTTAAATAAGTTTAAATATTTAACATGTAWAGATACTATCTTCATCTCCTCAAAGCAGCTTTTCATCTCATTTTTTAGGGCAGCTATCTAGCTGTTAATAAACAAATTTCCTTTTTCTTAAAATCTTCCATGTAGAAAAAAATGCAATTATAAGAACTAGTAAACTGAGAACGTTTACTAGTAATCGCATAACCAAAGCAGTAAGAACTATATACTCTAGTAGAATGTTTATGTCAACAAATCAGGTAATTTGGGTGTAACAATTTGCACTTTCCTGGGCACTTAAACAGCAGATGCGTAGAACTTCTATGGCTTGAGGGTTTAGTAGGTCAGCAAGGTAACTGCAGCTTGAAAAAAATAATTTCTGTTTCATGTGAGATGGTGCAGGGCAGCTGTAGGGCTCAGGTATGATACTAGCTCTATATGTGAGGCTGTCTTAACTTTATTCTAGAGCTTCTGTTAAATCAGGAGGAATCTCCTGATTTGGATGGACTTTGGACTGAGCACAGAATGGATATATTGTTGTTTAAGCATGAAGCATATGGTAGACAGCTGAATCTCTGTTGTTTGCTCAGTTAATAGCTTCTTTAGAATCACTACATTTATTATTGGAGTATATGCATTAGGAGTCAAATAGTCTTTGGATTATCCATCCAAATTTGTTGGATTGTTGGAAGCAATCCCTGAGACTGGTGACCAAGATATCTTGATTTACAGCAAAGATATCTTTATTTTTCCATATCAAGGCTCCCTTCCAGATGGGAACACTTCTTAGTAAATTCAACTAAAAAATTAGTTTGGTAAATTCAACTAAAGCATTAGGAGTGTTTAAAAAGTGTTGAAAATTCAAAGATCTAAATGCCTGTTGTGTGCTACTTAGAATATTTATTTAGCTTTTACCAACACAGTTCCTAGAGTTTGCTGCAGGTGCAGTATATTTTTTACTTAAACTACAAAATGTATGTAGTATAGAAAAGTTCTTTTTTTGATATCTTAAGAATGCTTATTTTTTATTCTTTTATTGCCTGTGTCTATTACAATATGGCATTGGCTGCCAATTGTCATCTTCTGTAATATATTCTCACTTGCTCGTGTCTTTCTATGTCTATCAAAATATTCAATTGCCCACGTCTCTGGTGACGGTGGCTGTAGGTGAGTGCAAGCTGCAGTGATGGAGTGTTTTGCAAGGTGCATATCCATGTCTACCTTTGAAGTTTATCTTTCTTCAACTTGGTATTGCCTATTAAAGCTGTTGTCAGTAAACTGGCACCCACTCATAATCACTTATATTCCCTGATCATTCTCTTTATATATATATATATATATATGTTACTGGCAAACTTCTGTATTCTTTCTAGGCCTACTTCTTACCTCTGTCAGCTTGGCTTTCTCCTACTAGTGTTCTTCTATATTAATGTTGTTTGTGGTTTTGCTCTCTGTCATTTCTTTTTTACTTTTTCATTTCAGAAGCTTGGTGCCATGCGGAAAAGGCATTGTACTTTTTGCTCGACTCCTTGTGTCGTTCCAGCTAAACCTATTGTCTGTCTGATGTTTGCATCCTGTGTTTCTCTGTTGTGCTCCGTTCTTCCCTGTCCTGATGCTTCTGTCTGCCTCCTTTCCCTTCTCCAGCTGCTGGGGCGCATGATGTTCCTGGCAGCATATTTCATATTTTTGGAGGGCTTGGAGCTTTGCGTGTGACCAGTTTGGAGAAACTAACGTATTTTGAGACCTCTGAGGTGGGATTTATGCAAATTTCCTTAAATAGAGGCCTCTATACTGTCTTCTCTTACTTCTCTCCGTTGCACTGTTGCCATACAGAGGGAAGTATTCTCCTTTTACCTTAAGCTGGCTGATAATTTGTCAGTTGTATGCCTGGACACGTGTGACAAGGCAAAGCAAAGCTGGTATGTTTTCTGATATCTTCATACTGTAGTGTCCACTCTTGACTGTGGCTTTTCATATCACAACTCATTTACTCATTTCATCTCCTTAAGTTGTAACACAGAATTTCTGCACTGTCCTTTTTCTTGTCAGAATGTGCAGACTACATACAGACTCTGGCTTCTTTCAGAAATCTTCACTACCCTGGTTTATTCGACAATGATAATATCTCCAACCTAAAGTATGTCTAAAATGAAGTAAAAATAGTCAATTATTGTCATACATTTCATCTTGCAGTGCGTTTATATAGGGCCTCTGGCAATTGTGTGTGTGTTGGGATGGGATTTTGTCCTTTAGTACAAAAAAAGCCAATAAAACCTGATGAGTTGACACAGCACAGACTGGAAGAACCATGTTCATGTTGGAACCAGGTTCACGTTTGAACCATGATTAACTTTATCCTATAATTTCACCACCCTTTGTTTTCTAACAGAGTGCTCTAGGTCTGAATTTCAAACCATGACCAACACTAATCTGGGTGTAAATCTGGAGTATGTACAAATTCAGGCTCCTGTATACCCTTCCTCACTTTCTAGCTTTTGTAGAGACTTTAGCATATATTTAAAATGATTATGAATTTATGAATCGTATTTATGATTATGAACCTCTGCAGGTGGGGATAGCAGCTATCCTGCAAGCRTTTTTTATGAGTTCTGTTTAGAGAGAATCTGAGAGGAAAAGCAGAGTCTATTTCAAAACATCAAAATAAAAAGCAAGTCCTTACTCTGCCACCATGGCTTGGGGGAGGTATGTCTCCTTAAAACTTTTGTGGTGCATATATATATATATATATTTTTTTAAGAATGTTCTTGTGTGCTCAGACTTGAGCTTACCACAGTGATCACAATCGTGCTGTCACCTTCTCTCCTTCTCCATCTGTCTCTGTTCCTCTGTTGTCTTGCACATGGGAAGCTGTCTAGGGCAGGAGATATGTTTTTGTTCTGAGCTTATAGTGTCTCAGATCTAGCACTTAGTGCAATCAAATCCTGCTTGGTAGCAGAATTATCAAGTTTTACGATGCTAAAACAAGCACTGCTATAAGCTTTGCTTTTGTTAGAGAGTTTAGTTATGCAAATAACTATTTTTCCCGTGAGTTTTATCAAAGATTTTATGGYGTTAAATTATTTACAATAAACACATTGTCTGTCTTGCTGCTCAGCATAAATTTAGAAGGTAATTTTAGCAAGGTAAGAAAATATTTATGAGGAGAAAGCAGAGGTAGAAATAAGAGTGATAAATGAATGAGAACATGCTGGCTGTGTTACTAGTCTAGAGGAGATTTCTCATTTCTAATCTGAGCTCATTTTATGTTGTTAGGAGACTTGCATCTGTGTTATGTGCTGGTTTTACCCATCTTTGTGTGCTGAATGCTCTTATATCCTCCACTAATCCCTAGCTCTACTACAGCTAGGATGTTGAGCCAAAACTACCTGGGAAACACAATATCCAGGGAGGAGTGGGAACATGGTTGTGCTTCTTGTACTGTTGAAATTGCACTGGGGGCTGTAAGAGCAAGAAGGGAGTTAATCTGGACTTTTAGAATGGAATAATGATGGATAACCTTTAAAAAAAACTGCTAGGAGATCCAGGTGGCAGGAACAACCAGGAGGGTGTGTGGCCCCTGGAGCAAGAGGCCACGTGCAGCGAGGAGAGCTGTTTTCGGCTGCCTCAGGGAGAGGTCCCTCATGAGATGGAAAAAGGTTGTAACAAGTTCTTTCTATATTGTAAATATCATATGTCAACTCTGCATTGGGTCTGCCTTCTGCTAGTTTACRTAGACTGAAATGTCAACGGCACACTTCCACTCAGCTTTATGTCAACTTATGAAAACAACTRTTTACGGTAGCTAGGTTAGTAAGAAAGCAGATTGTAAGTGTTGGGCTAGAAGTGATCCAGGAGATTTYGCTGTTATAGCCCAGGGATCTAATTTTTAATGCAAATATCTTATTCGGGCATTATAGAAAATACGAGGGGTTTCTGTACTTTACAAAAGAGATATAAAAACAAGAAGACAATTTGTTGTATATTGTAGCRTATTGGGAATGTTTATTTCTTCCTGTAGAGATGGAGGAAACGAAGCTGATATTGGCCAGATAGAAAACGTAGCGAACATACAAAATGTATTTTTACCAAAATGTAAAATACCAACAATTGTCAATAAATAGCTACCTTAGAAATGTTGTCTATATGGACATCTGCATGGTAATCTCTGATGTTCTGTTTTATATAATTCCCTAATTCCTGTATATTTGTGGACTATTAGAAGTAATCCAGCTATGATCTGATGGCCCCATATTCTTGTGTGAATTTTCTCCTTGTTTAGCTTAACAGTGATTATAATAAAATGCTAAGGGAAGACAGCATTGATTATATAGCCTTCCACACCYTTGGTTTAGAAGGTTGATGTTGTGAAGGCAGGATTGTCTTTGTGTCTATACCCAGCACCTTTCTTATAGTAAGAAAAGATGTCCCATGTGGTGTTGCTTTTCAGTAATGTCCTCACTACATAATCTACAAATCTAGCTTTATCCAGTTGATCTAGTATCTTATATATTTGACTTTGAGTTTATTCCTTGTTCTGTCCTCCTGACTCTGATCTTTACATGTTGAGGCAGACATATACAGACAAAACACAGTGAAAAATGTTCAGTGACCGTTTACTGAATTATTTATGGCAGCAGACAGCAAGAAGTTAAATGGTATACTTGGAACTGCTACATTACAATTAGGAGAACAAGTTAATGATGACAAATAGGTGTAAAAGTCTTAGGAACATCCCCCCAAGGGCTTTTACAAGGCCCTTATAGAGATCTACTTCTGTCAAATGCAGAAACCAAGACTGTGCTGTCAAAGTGATGATTCCATCAAATTCTTCACAATATATAACATACATTGTACAAGCCTTGAGAAGAAATTTGGCAAACCCCATATCTGCTTATCATAGAGCTAAACATAAAGCAGAAGCAAATGCTCACATTGTAGCAGATAACTGGTTAAAAAAGTTGGAAAACCTTCAGCACCCTTCTATTCAGAAAAAAATCCAAAATCTTCTAAGACAACTTGAGAACAGTTTCTGGCTGTAAAATAAGTGATGTTATGCCATACTGTAGTGAAGATGGTCAAATACTTGAAAACTGAATGGAGAATCCGCTGTCACAAATATATTGACAGCTTAATAAGCTTTAGGTGGAGAGTTTTCATGAATAAAGTTCTGCTGTTTTCACCCCTGGCCCCCATAGGATGCAGGTCTAACATCTACCCAAGGATTCCAGAAGTTATTGTGCAACCTCTGCTAGGCRTCAGTTCTCAGAGACCCTCCTGAACTACTCAAATGTAGAGGTCAATGACTCATTAAAAGAAGAGAAAAGATAAACTTGTTTGTTATATTACAAGATGAAGAGAAAATGCCTAAAGATTTCAAAGACACAAAGAAAGTATCTGTCTCTGCAAGCCCAAAAGTCTACTTGCTCTGTGCTAATCATAAAAATAACTTTTTAAAAAACTGTTGGACAAAATCCTTGCTTGATTAATGCAAGTGAGTCAAGTGATCTYTTGGACTAGGTGAGACATGTTCCAACAATCACATGAACCTCAAAATGAGTGTGAGTATGCTGCAAGTTTGTATAAACTGCTTGGGAAGTTCCATCACCAATTCAACTATCAAAATGAATATATACATGCAGTTTTCTTGTTTACTGCCACATAGAGTGGCAGTAAAGGTTCTTTTTAGCACGGTGGAATGGCAGGAATTTTCACTGTCAAAAAGAGTGAGTGCTGCTGTGCCTTTACGTGACTCTTGCCTAATACCTCGTAGCTTCTTGGTGCATTTAGAGATAGCAGAAAGCCAGAGCTGGTGGATTTTTCCACTTGTAATCCTGGATATTGAAGGTGGTGAATTTGCCAGCCTGTGTTGAGGTCCCTGCAGTGACTGCCCATTGTTGGTGWCTGCATACACAGTGGAGAGCACGCCATGTCTTAGCTGGTCATCTCTTAGACTGTTTTGTTTGTGTTAGGTAAAGCAAGCTCTGCAGAGCCTGTGGTTTCAGTGGTTCTTTCAACAAAACCCTTGTCTGCTAGACTAACTGCCTTGAGAGCTTCTGAAACCAGYTGCCTTTGTCCTTGCAGTTGGCCTGCAAGTTGGATGACAATATAGGGTCCTCATGTTCCTCTGGGATTCAAAACCTTATCTGGCAAAGCAAAGATTCCTGCAAGGAAGCCTGTGGTGATAGCGAACTAGTTTCAGGATTCACCATGATTCAATTGCAGTCATCTTAATGGCTCGTTCTAATAATTTCTCCCCTTAATAAGTTCCAGGCTACTCTTTTAATATTCCTTATAGTGCAACTAACACCCACCTTGCCTATCTATTCCTTTTCTGGCTGAAGGGAAAACTGTTTATGTTTTATCTTGTTTAAACTCTGAGGACCTCATTCATGCTTTTCCACCAGAGAGAATTCTGCATTCTGCAAAACCTCAGGATAATTTTATCCATGTAAGTAGGCATAAACTCTAATTCAAGAAGTGTTCAGCTCCAACTGTTGCTTGCACTTACAAGCTTTTTTGATGTAGAATGATCTCTACATGATTTGCAGAGAATCATGTCCTAGGTTTTCCTTTGCACTGTCTTACTGAGATGTCRGATGCCACAATCCAGATAGTAGCTGGATGGGTTTCAGTTGTGATAAATTGGTCAAGTCTTGTTGTTGTAGTACCTGTGCACCAATAGGCAGGCTAATAGAATTGTACAAACTTCTAAATGTGATAATGGCCAAGAAATGTTACTCTGTCTCCCAATGACTAAAGCTGTGCCTACTGCAGAAGGGCTCTGGACAATCTCCAGCAGTTCTATATCCCTCTTGTACTGGGCAACTCAGAACTAAATTGTCACGCTGGCACTGTACTCACTCTTCATCTAGGTAGACTAATTTAGACACAGCTAACTTCACAGCCAGGTGCTGTCTGTGAACCATAAAAAGAGTTTATATATGTATTAGACCTCCAAGTGCAAAGAAAACTTTTATTCCTTAAGTTATTTATGGAGCTGTTATGAATATGAAGGATGAAAAGTCTCTCAAGTCAGAAACTGAAGAAGTTATTTTACTGTGTAGATGGTAACTATTCCCTTTCCAAAACATGTGAAACTAACACTGAAGAAGATGCCACGTGGAACTCCAGAGTGCGTTTAGTGTCTCTCTTCCTCTGCCTTGGATGCTACATAAAACTACCACATGCAATCAAAAACTCTATCCTGTTTGTATAGTGTGAAGTCAGCAAATCAGGAGATTGGAGAAATACCTATTGCTCTCAAGTTATTAGTCTTCAGTGATTTTTTCCATGCTCAAACTCTGTGTGCAAAGCACAATAATCTGAAGTTAGGAAAAGATTGCTGGTCACCTGTGAGTGCACTCATAGGGCAGTCCTTGGACTTGACTCCATCTTCAAAACAGGCTAGCACAGYCTTTCCAAAAGCAATGATGGGATAGAATTACATTTTTTCTGTCTCTAACAAATGTTAATGAGAAACAACTGTTAATGAGAAATATGAGCCTGAACTGGGAGCACAGATGACTAGTCTCTCTTGCTTGTCTTACATTGCTAGTTTGCACAAATGCTTAGAGTATTTAAGAAGGTGTTTAATTGGTTCCCAAGCACCTAATTGTTATGAATAGGGCTTAAGTGCTGAAAATAGAGGAAAGAAAAAATTGTGCTATGTTTGCCAGCAGCAAAGCACTATATAAAGGTAGTATAGAGAACTTTAGGACACCTCTAGTACACAGCCAGCGTACTATAATCTTCACGAAAGAACAGAGTTTTGGGGAATAGAAGTACAGCACTTGCTTGGCGTATTTTTAGCCTTGTATATATGTGTAAAAGTAGATTTCTTTTGTTTGTTTTTGGTAAGGCTTTGGAATAGTGCTTTATACCCAAGGAGATGAGTGCTGTGGTGTTAAAGTGGTGCTCCTAATAGAGGAGTGGGACAAACTGAGCTGATTTTGTATCACTGCAAATTATTTGAATCATTAAGACCATAGGTACTGGTTGAATAATTACTAGAACATAAAATGTATCTGTAAAGTAAAAGCAGAGCACTGTTTTCCAAATGCTCAACAATAAACAGAAACAAGAATATCAAGCAATAACATCATATATTTTTTTATTCAGGCCAGATTTATAATCTCTACAGGTTTGTTCTAATGGGTCTTTCTTATCTCTCTGCATTGCAAATTGAAATAATATTTTTCACAGTAGCTCATTTTCTTTAGGAAGTAACATAAATGAAGAATGTCACTGTTTTGTCTTGAAATGCAATATACTTGTCTTCATACTGGTCGGTCKTGTTTGTTTCTTATATTCATAGAAAGAATTATCTGCAAAATAGTCATGATGACATTMAAGCAAAGGAACTTTATTAAGGCTCAGTATTTCTAAGTGCCAAAYTGCACCAGATTGATGTGGATAAAGTTTACCAAATACCACATATCAGTTTAATGAGCAAAGTGTCATTACAATTTCTATCCCTTGGAAAGGAAAAATAAGAATAATTGGGAATATCTAGATACAGATAGCATGTGCTTAGTTCTTTATATAATGTGGATATTGTCAAACACACACACACACACACACACAAAAAGCCCCACACAAGAAAACCCTCTATCCATAAAGAAGTAGTCTAGTGATTATAAAAGTTTAGCATAATATGCTGCAAATTTTTTCCGAAGAACATTTTATTAGAGGAAGGTTTAGAGTATCTACAGTAAATATTATGTTTTAATACTAAATACTAGTAACTCTTATGACTTTTGGGCATTGTGGACTTGAAGGTGTTTTATAATGTAGTACCTACTACCAAGAGTTGGGAATTCGCTTCCTTGCAGTTGCCTTTCTGGAGAAAATCCCTTGGGTATTCAACTTGACTTCCCTTCTCTGTGCAATAATCTACCCTAGAAAAAACCTTTTCTTTCATAATTATTCTGAGTTSATTTATGGGGAAAAAAATCATTTCTGGAGTTCAGGCAGAGAACTAACCATATATTTCAGGCTTGCTCAGCAGCGCCTGTACTTGGCCTTAGCTTGCCCCAGTGGTCTAGAAGCCTATTGGGCTTCTGGACCCATAGAGCTGGACCTATGTGCCTATTAAGATATATCTCAAAGTGCTTTTCAGTCTTTAGGTCTTCATACAGTTGGAGTTGATAAAGTTTATGATTGAGATAGTCTAAGGATATTGAGGGGGTGGTGATATGGTACAATATATCAAATAAGTCAAGCTTTCTGACATATAACTGTATTGCTTTTAAAATTAAATAGAAAAATAACTGATTTTACATAATAGAGTTAAGGTGGAGAACCTGCCAAAAGCAGGAAAATTGAAAGTGAAAGCTGACATTCATTCTGTCATTAACTGATCTGTGTCTCTGCTTCCTTTTCACCATCATGCAAGTGAAGTATTAAGTGTCATCCTCCACTTTGAATTTTTTTGGCTTTTGTCAGGTTCTGTCACAACTCTACTGTATCAGGTGTTCTTGTTGTGGGAGCACAGGCACTAAAAAAGGTAGGAGATCTACATATCAATCCCAAAACACACCTGTATGAATAGCAAATGACACTTTGTCTTGACAAGGGGAGTAAAAAGATTAGGCTGCAGCACAGAATTAGATAAGGAGAAATTATTCTGTCCAAGCACTTCCTGCTTTGTGAAGATCTTGAGGAATTTTAAATAAGAAGAAAGGGAATTAAATCCAATGTGGAAGATATGGTTTCTTAAATTCCTTAAAAACCGAATAATCATTATTAATTGGCCTGTCATGATGGGCCATGGTTCACGCTTGATGCCATTACTTCAGCACAGGTATTTCTAGCAACACTAACAACATCTGTAGAAGGTGCTAATGTATGAAGAAATCCCTCCACAAAAAGGTGAAGAACAAGTGATACAAGTAGAATATGTAGTACAGATTCAAAAGACTTGCGCGCACACACAAAAAGGCAGAAATAAGAATTGTGAAATCAATGAGACTTTGGTCTTTTTTACCTAGATTTTTGTACCCATACAATTTTATTGACTTCAAGATAGCTTTCATAGTTGCATGATTTTTGATAATATATATAAGAAATTTTCTCTTTGTTTTCCAGTGGTTTCAGTTTTAGAATTTATGATTTATAATATAGTGGATACAATGTAACTTTTCCTTCTTAGAGAAAATATCTTTATTTTCTAGATAAACTAGATATTTTCTAGATACTAGAAAGTTGTATTTAAGGTGCCAAACAATAAAAGTGTTTTGTCCAATGGAGATGTTTCCATCTACTACTGATGAAAGAAGCAATATAAATGTCTTCATAACATGGCATAATTTTCCTGTCTTGGAGTTTCAAAAATGTTTTTGGTCCCTAAATATGGGTAGTTTTGGTGTAACTATGGTATAATTCTCATCTTTCTTAACCCAAAAACAATCATCAGTAAAGCTACTGAAGGAATTAGTTACTGTAGCATAAAAATTTGTGTAAGAAAGTCTGTTGGGCCTATTGTGAGATCCTTGTCTTGAATATTCTTACATATATTTGTGTGATAGTATTGTACATTAATTTATAGAGCTTTTTAAAATTTCAACAGCATAAACACTAACATATTATTTGGAGGCGAACCACAGTAGGTGAAGGGAATAGTTGTAACAGTGGTAATGTCTAATCAGTAGGTGGAAGTGGGACAGCAACTTCAAATTTTATATTTTTTTCTGTTATTGTTTGGGGAGTAAGGAATCTATGCAATCTGCTTTGCTTAGAATTCACTAAAATGGGTCAGTGCTTGAGCTAGCAGTTGCTCTGAAATTACAATGACTGCCTGTAATTAAGAACTAATTTGTAGTCATAAAAAAGCCAGATAAGGGGCTAGCCACTTCATGGAAGATGAATATAATCAGGATAACTGGCACAGCTGGTGGCTGTAGTCTGTCTTCAGTGAGCGCACACAACTGCCGTAATTCCTATGGGAWGTTATGTATCTGCCTCAAAAGGTGAATACTTAAGAAAATTTCCATCAGATCAACGATTTGAAGTTGTATGGCTTGTTACAATGATGGGACTTGGGTGTGGGGAACGCAGTGCAGCCATTTATYACTTGCACATTATTAGTATGCTGATGAAGTTCGTGTAAATGAATCAGGTAGATGTGTTTTGGTTGGGAAGTTGAGTTTTTTTTGGAGGAAAACATCAGTGCTGAATGTGCTGGTGCATAAATGTAAGCAGGAGCTGACTTCAGCTCAAGCCGTTCTTCTGTTGTATTTAAATTTGTGGACTGCATTTCCTTGATAGCACAGACAGACCTAGCAGGAATACTCTGTAACCTTTTCATCTGTGATCTTCCACTAACTTCTGTATGAAAACAGTCAGCTCTGGTTTTACTGCAAAAAATGTATCTATAAAACCCTGTTAAATGTTTCCCTCATGCAAAACAGCAATTATGACCCCTTTGACTTAGCACTTATTCTACAGAAATAAGCAATTGCCATTTGGCTCTATTCATTTTGTACTTTGTTTCACACTTTCTTAAGATGTATCAGCAGACTTTTAATTATCCTGCAAATGATTCTATTAAGCATTCTCCTTGCATATTAAATGCAGAAGACATTGTTTTGAGCTTCCTTTGCCTCCTGTGAATAGAATGTGGGCAGACATAGAAAAATCAAATTATTTTACTAAATGAAAACAACCTGAGCAGAAGAAATCATTTTGAATAATGACAGCTTGGGTGAGAGTGTCACCATTTTCTATCAGTTTGCTCTGCATCACATAGGAGCTCACTTGATGGAATGTGTTTTTTTTTTTTTTTTTTTTTTTWAAAAAAAAAGTCTAGTAAAAATAAGCTGTGACAGTCTCTAAGTAAATGTAATAAATCAGGAGGATTTTCAAAGGGAATAAAAAGTGTCATTTATGATGGTTACAGCTTATACGCCCACTGTGATGCCTGTACTGGTACAGTTTATACTCTCCCATGGTAGATAAAAATTATTATTTGATCTGTCAAAATGGAGTGACAAAATTTTTGTGGGTAGACAGCTTACTTAAGAACAGTAAAGTTCTATTGTGTGTTTGCTATCCTAACTCTGAGTACTGTAGAAAACAAGAAATGAGGAAAAGCAATTATTGCTCAGAAAGTTCATATAAAATTGGGTAAAAAGGTTAATAACAAAAATCATAATGTTTTAACTGTAGGAATCTGGAGGAATAGCAAACATAAATTTTCATCAAAAAAGTTATTATTGCAGTAGCCCCTGAGACCTAAATTCTAGCAATTTTCTTGTAGTATAATGAATTTGTTAATTCTCAGAGAAATTTTTGCTCCACAGGAAGCAGAGAGGGATTAATCTCTTGGATCCAGATGTTCATAGCTAGATTAAATCCAAGACCTGACTGTGAGCTCATAGCCTGGGTGAGACTGCTGCTTAGAGTTGCCGAATGCCTGTGTTTGACCTGGCCGTTCTGGGCTGGAGAATATTTATACAAGCTCAAGCACTGAATTCCAGGCAGGTCTCTTTCRTTGCAAATGCAATGGGACACTCAAAGGCAGAAAACTGTCTCCTCTGAAGCATGGAGTGAACTGGTTCCTACAGCATGTGCATATACTGCGCTGGTGGGAGGTGGATTTTGGGACACGAAGGAGATGCATCTTTGACATATATTAGCTAAATCGCCCTTTGTGTCTTTTTTAGTGATGAGTGCGAGTGTAAAATGGGCTTCACACTATTTCTTTGAAAGCTGGAGCTTGCTTTTCTTCTAAGTGTATTTAGAATGGTAGTATATCAGTCTTACAAACCACTGACACGAACACAAGTTCTGTTTCCCTACTTTTTGAACATCTGGCTAAGGAGCAATCACGTGATCTATAATTACTCACCCAGGTAAAAGCATTTGATACCAAAAGGCCTTTAAAACCAATTAGAAGTTCCTGTGGCTAGATTTAGTCAACAAGATATCAGCAATAAATRTGACAGTGGGACTATCTTGCTTTTGGGCTGGGTTGTGGAAGAGCGTATTGAATTTTCTATGACTTGCAGCCTTGGAATTTGGGTTAGAAGTCCTTCTATCTCCTTGAACTCACCACAAGCTCCAGCTGAAACCTGAATGAAGGCCATAGTCTTCTGCAGCCTCTTGGCTCCATTGCACGTTTCCAAAACTATGTTGTGGACTGTGTATTTAGCATGTGCACTGCCGTGCTAAATATGGACCTGGCACTCTGTGCTGTTAGGGAGAGCATTTAGAGCATGAATGCACTTGACTATTTTCTGAGGAAATAATCTCAGTTTAAATGGAAGGAAGATGCCAACAGGAGGAATAAGTCCTTCAGACTTACAAATTCCCTTACTTCAGGCTACAAATTCCCACTTACCAGTCCCACTTGTTCCCAGTAGCCAGCTTAAAAAATAAGTTTCTTCTCTGGAAGAAGCATCGTTCTTCAATTTCTTGTAATGACTGATTTATACTGACCAGATGTATTGCTTGCTAAAAAACTCCTGTCATTCTCCTTCCTATCCACTTTTTGTTATGGGTATTTATTACTAGTCCCTATTTACACAACTCTGAAAAGGGCTCTGAAAAGTCAAGGAAGATAAAGTAACCCCAATTGTGAAGCAATTCCCTTCTTTTCAGGGGAAAATAAAGCTGTATAGTCAGTATCTGAATCTCCTAAAATGTGATGTTGCTCTGGGGCACAGAGAGACAAACTGTTTTTTATGGACTTCAGCTTGATTCTTTCACTGCATAGCTGTAAGAATATTTGTTGCAGTACTTATTGCAARTATACTTAAATTGGACTTTTTTTCCATGAAAATATGGGCATTCTAGGAAAAAGAAAATGTTCCTTTACACCAGCAGAGAACTCAGAACAGCCTAGTTTAACTAGGCGAACAGCAAAATTCATGACAAAAGTAAGCAGAGGACATCAAACACCACAGATTTTTTTTTTCTTCCAACAGCGGAGTCTTCTAAATATAGATTATAGTAATTTACTTTCAAACAACTCATTTTCAGCATCTGACATGTTCATTAACCCCAGGTAGAAAAATTATTGTGGTGCATTAATTTTTCACCAATGAAGACATTAGTCATATTTGCAAGTATCATTAGTGTCTGCCACCGAGGTGGAAAAGTCTCACTGTCTCTCTCCAAATGGAGGAGGCATCAGAATGTTAACTAGGGTCTGCMGAGTTCTCCGGGTTATCAACCCTCGCACACTTCTATGCGCTGAATTTTAATTAGACTTTTCCAAAAGTACATCATTAAAGGACATGTTTTATAAGGGAGTAGAACAGACGTGTAATCCTTTAGTAAAATAAGGTAAAATGTACAAGGGTTTAATATGAGTGTTCTGATGGTTCTTCTGACAATGTGAAGGGGACAAGTTCACACATTAAACAGCACGTGTGCTCAGCAATTATAAAAGGCAAATGGGATGAGAGATGTTGTAGTCTACTGAGAGTGGGGAGAGAAGGGGATTTTAAAGGGTGCTGATGGCTGCAAGCATTTAACTGGAGGTCAGTCAGAAATTTGGGTGTTTCTCTTCCCATTTTGTTGGGAAATACCTTGAATCATTTATTACGAATGGGCTCCTATATTTCTTAGATGCTCTTCTTCACGATGCCTCTGTTGGCACCTCTATTGGGTGCTAATGATGCTTTTTTTTTTTTATCCAGTCTTTATTCACAATGGTTTTGCTTAACTTTTCTTCACAAGACAAAACTTATTTAAAAAAGAAAGGAAGAAAAAAAAGAAAAAACATCCATCTTAAAGCTTCCATTAAAGGTGTGATGGAAGAAAGATGCAGTAGCAGTAGTGATGATTGTATGTTGCTCTAGTTATGCTTTTTTCATATTAAAAATACTTGTGTGATTTCTTGTAGTATAAAAACCATATACCTGCACAACAGCTAATCTTTCAYGATTTCAGGAGATAGCTTGTTTTAGTGATAAATCAGACAATTTTAATCAAGAAGCAAGGCTTATGGATTTTAGCTTTGAAAATGCGTGCAAAACTGATTCATTTACTCCCTGTTTTTGTTTTCCTCCCTTTTTATCTGCTGTGTCCAATTTCTGCCCCAATAAAGGAGGGTGAGGTGGCTGCGTGCAGAACTACACAGAGGATGGGCACCAGGCTCAGCAGCTGGGATCAACGTGGTGTTCAACGTAGGAACCGTGCCCATGTCATAATTATATGATGGACATATTTAAAAAGCAAATTATCCAATGTTGCATKTGCAATCTCAGTGACACAATTTGGCTGCTAAGTCTGTATATGAAGCTYGTTGAATAACCATTTTTCAAAACATGTTTTCCTATGAAAATAAGTTTTTAGGGAGTAGAAAGCTAGCTGAATACTTAACCATCATATTTAGTTAAATATAATGCTCTTGTTGTGACTTTTACATCACACAAAAGCTATGTATTACATTTTTTTTGTCTTTGAACTCAGCCATAGAAAGTTATTCTCCTCTCTAGATAGTTGTATTATTTAAGCACTTTTTGTTTTGATGGAAATTACTTTTGTAGGAAGAAATTTACCGCTTTGACTGTGATCAGGGCCACAGCTCAGTCTGTAACATTCACTGCTGACATGCCTATTTCCTACCTGTCAGAATGAAATACTAATGGTAGGTCCTATCAATTCTGACATTGCTTTCTTATTTTTTATAACCAAGGTCACTTTGCTTCAAGTTTACATTTGCCATGCAAATAGAAATAAAACTATAAAAAGGATTATTATTTTTTTCAGCAAATTTGTGCTGAACGTGTCTTTTTTCTTCACTTCAAGGATTAAATGTTTGAAAAAGTTAAGGTGATGGATAAGACATTTTCTGGTTGGATAACAAGGAAAAAAGTTATTTTTCGTCTTTATTGCTTAGCATGCATGTAAAATCAGACTGGCTAATCATCTGATTCTTTYCTCAGTGTCTATCTTATTGCATGCATGTTTAAATGAAAGGTGTTTAAGGACTATTTTCTAGTCCTTACAAAATACCTGTTCATGAGGAGTCTGAAGGAAACTTAGGAAAGGAAGTGATTTTTTTTTTTAGAGTAAAAGACACTGCATTTTTTCTTGAACGTACCAAGCTTGTGTTTCAGTTCCCAAGACTTATTTTGCTTTGAATCTTTGTTCTTTAATCATAATTTTTGTTAGAGTGTTGAACTTTCATGTCTGCTTTTACATGCTCTGAGGTGTGAAGTGTTGTTTATGCTTCTGAAGAATAGTGAGGCAGCATTAAGGGAAGCCCATGGCTTTATTTAATCCACATGCTCTGGTGCCGTGTTGGGAATCCAGCCAGCATGGCACAACAGTGGGAAAAATCCCAATTTAAGATTGGTAGCTGGTGCTGCACCTCATGTTTGAACAACCCTTGTGCAAGGATCCCTGGCTCAGGAAGGTGGAGGTGTCACTGAAGTCTTGTAACAGGGAATAGCAAAAAAGACTTCTAGGAAAGACTGATAGACCCCATGGTGTTTTCTGTATTATTTCTTTAGGTAATAGCATTTTTTTCTGTTCTTTGTATTTCTATTTAATTCTGTGTCCAGTTAAAACAGCAAATAAGTATATAAAGATAAAACCAAAGTAAGCTTCCTGATAAGCATCTGTCCTTGTTATGGAGCCAGAAGTGTATTGATCAGTTTTGTTTTCCTCTATGATGGCTTTATATCTAGGTATTACAGAYCCATAACCTTAAGATGCCATCTCTCCTGAAGGAAAGGAGCGTCCTTTCTATTGGAGCTCCTATCCAAAAAGGAGAAAGGAGTGTTAGTCAAAGGCAGGAGCCTTGCAGAGTGAGGAAATCCATGGAAAGGATTATTTTCCRTTTTGTCATCAAGGAAAAGGTCTCCCATCTCAAGCAGGAAGCCAAAAGCCTCTATTGCAATGTGTGTAGCCAGCATTGGATCATTTTCCCTTTCAGATGGAAAGGAATAGACTTTTCTTTTTCATCTAATCCGTCAATCTAACCTATGCATTTCTGATGCACATGTTTGCCAGGGGTCTGAGCACCGTGTTGCTCTGATTTATAGGAAGTTGTAGCTAATGTATGGCCTTGATGTTCCTCCTCTTCTATATTTTAGCTGTCAGTAGCTTTCTTTTGACTGTTATTCGTTAAGTCTGTTACTACTGGGCTCTAATTATAGCACAAATTATTTTTAAGGAAATGATGAAATACAAGCTCAGAAGGGGCTTTGGAAGCGCACAAATGAGAATCAGAGATGTGATGAGCACACATCAATAGGCAACTGAAGCTTTTCACTTACTGTTGTTCAAATAATAATTAGAATGTTTAGATGTTAAGTATAGATCTGAGAGAAAATGAAATGGAAAAGTTTTTTTAAATAAATAAAAGTTAATAAAGATCTTTACTTGAATGGGTTCATGCAGAGTGCTAAGTTATGAATGTTTTATCTTTGTTTTTGAACAGAAAATTGTTCTTTACTAGGAAGCATTATGTGCTTTTTATAGTAAATGAAATTGCCAAATTAGAATATATAGGAGGTGAATTGTTAAAAGACCATCAGGACAGCTGTATATTTAAAGGCAGAAAGGAAATGTTATGATAGGAACAATCTACATCTTTATTTCAGTCTGGTTTTGGCCGTAGATTGCTGTCAGATCAAACTTCGAGAAATAAACAGCTTAAAAGAAAGGAAGCTTAATAATAAAAATAGAGCAGAGCATAGTGATAATGAAACGGTAAATGCAAAGGTAAGGAAACATTACCTGGAAACGTCTTGCCCGCGTACCATGATGCACATCATTCACGTGCTGTGAAATCACTGTCATGGSCTCCTGTTTCAAGATCAAGTGGGTAGCAGCTTGATTGACCATTAACTTAATCCAAAGTTAAATGTGCTTACAAAAATTCCAACTTGGCGAAGATAAAAATAATTAATTCTCTTGCCATTTCTGCACAAGCGTTGGTAAGCAGCGTACGTGTCACTGCTGCRCTGATCGTAAGACCAATGATTTACTCTAAATCCCCGTCTTATGAAGCACTTAGTTTTTATAACTGAAGCCTTGCTCCCTCTTGACTACTGACTCTCTGTGAGGCTAATTCTGCAGTAAATATTTCTTCCTTTATCAGTGTAAATGTTTCTGATTTCTTATGCATCTCGCCCCTCTTCTGCCGTTCCTTGTGGTCTTCTCTGCAGAGCCCTTCTGTCTGGATAACTGTGTGCATCAGATGGCCAAGAGCTGGCTGCTGGTTTGCATGCTACAGGCATCAGGCCTTCACTGAGAGGGCAAAGGACGGGACGACCTGAGATATGTCTTTCATCTTTATTTTATCTCTGCAAAATGCAGGTGGGCGTGCAAATCTGAGCTCTTTGCCAAAGCCATCTGCTCAAAAAATATTATACAAACAGATGAGGAAGATTTAAACTAATTACAACTTTTGTGTGTTTATGAAAGTTATTCTTTGCTACCATATATCTGGGTTTCCCCTAGCTGTGTTGTCTTTTGAGGCACAAAATGTTTTCTAGACGTGATCTGAAGTCTTTGGCTTTTTCCAGTGCTTGGGGATGTCCCAATCACTTAAATGTCCTCACTGCACCAAGAGACTGCACCATTTTTGTCCAGAAGAACATAGATATCTTGCCTTGAGTTTACTCAAGTAAACTTAAGTTTACTTGAGTTTAACTTAAACTCAAGTTAACTTAACTCGAGTTAACTTAAACTCAAGTTAACTTAAGTTAACTTAAAATTGAGTTTACTTAAGATGCTGGCTGCCAGGGAATAGTTTTGATTCACACTGATGTAGGGTTTTATCTTTGTGTTTTGCTTAAGCACACACAAAACTGATTTTGTCTGGGTCTGAGAAGTGCTTTGCTCCACATGGGTGAAGAATTTGGCTTCAGTATTGGCCTCAGGAGTTCCCAAGACATGAAAGCAGAACAGTCCTTCTGAACTTCCAGATTCTTTGGCCTCAGCCACAGCTGCTTGGGAGCTTTAAAGATTGCAAATGGGTATGTGTGGGGGAAACTCTTTGCATTGTATATTTTAAGAGCATAGTTTCAGCTTCTGTTTTTTTTTTCCTGAGCTCCTGACAAACTCTTTACAGTTTCCTTGTGTGCAACTGGTAGCTGTGAAAATTTTTAGCCTTCTATTGTTTTAGAGATATCAGTTCAAGTAAAACTGTTCCCTGTGCTTGAATAAAAGGTGACCTATTTGCTAACTGTATGTATGCAGAGCATTTGATCACACTTTTAACCTTTTCTAATTGCATTAGTTTACTGTTCTACCACTATGAAACAGCATCCAGAAAGCTTTTGTTTTCTGAAATGTTTTAGAATGGTTGAACTGTCTATTTTGATTACTTAGATGAAGGATGTTAGTCCTTACTCTCATAGTAACAAAACTGCAGATTGATGCTAACAACTTAGTTTAGTCAAGGATGTGAGAATATTTGTTTAGAATTTGTGAGGTTAACTCCAAAAAAACACCACATTCAACTAATTGTGGGAAGCTTTTTAGCACTGTAATAATAAATAATTAAGAATTTTACAATTGGCTTGATAAATAACAATTAAACTTCCACATATGGCTTACTTTACAAYGTTACCCCATCATGCATAGCAAACAGGTTTGCTAACACATGCTAGGAATAATACTACTATAAGTTTAATGAATTTGGTGGTTTCTCTGTGGCACGAATCACACAAAACTTATGTTATGTAATACAGTACTGGCTCCTGTATTGCCTTTAAATAGGCAATAAAAGAAAGACATTTCTTTTGCAAAGCAAAATTGCTTTGAGGTTTGTGGGAAGAGTGTAGAGTTGGCGAGCTCTTTTTTCATATGGTTTACTAGGCACTTTTCTCTTTTAGCAAGATGGGCTCTGCTAACAGCCATGTGCCATCCTTACCTTTGGCAGGGCTGTGCAAGCCAAAAGTTACCTARGGTAAATATTCCAAGGGTCTGTGTGGCACTTGTGGCACAGTTTTCCTGACTGTTTTTGGAGCTCCAAGCTAGTGCAGCACAATGGTGCTATTTGTACAACAGACAGGACTGCTGCTATTCAAATATTAATATATAAGTAGTAAAGCCGATGGGGTAGATGGTTTCTCCTTGCAAAGGTGCAGTCCCAATGGCCCAGTTTTGCTCATGTGGTGGTGAGTGGAGAAGGAGCAGAAGTGCCACTCATTGGAGTTATGCTGGGCAAGTGCCAACTTTGCTTTGTGTTTCATGTGAGTTTGTATGCAAGGCAGCCAACCTAAGGACTCTGAAATCAAGGACTTATTATGTGTTTCATCTAGTTTTCCTTTTAATTGTAACTAAATTCAGAAGTTTTTGTAGAAATTCGCACYGACTAATATGTGATATGAACTTTAATACCTTTGAGAAGGCTTTTGATGGATGTTTCCTCAAAAAGCTGCTGATTATCACTAAGAAACACACTTTTTAATGTAATGCCAGTGTTTTCTTTCCTCTCCTGTTCTTTTGGAAGAATGCTAATCTATTTTGAAAAGGGAAACTTGTCATGAAGGGAGAGTTTTCAACCCAAACTGTCTATACTGTTTCATGTGCAAACTTCAGCTTTACCTTTTCAGCTTCCCTGTGCTGTTTTATGTCTCATGACATCTGTGCCAGATCTGTTTTTGTTTCTCAATGTGGACTATATTATTGTGCACTTCAAASAGTATGTTATCTTGCTGCTAAGGGAACCGGACAGAGGTTAGGGTGCTATCTCTTTCAGGCTAATTAAGTTCTAGCCTAATCATTACACGTTTGCTTATTAAGCATAAGTTTTGCTTTCAATGGGATCTTGGATGAGAGAACCTCTCAGGGTTTCTGCTGACCTRAATTATTCTATGAAAACCGAAGTCCAAGGTGTGTGGTGGTGTCTAATGAAATGTTTCATTGCCTAAAATTCTGTATTTGAAAGTCAGAGTTCACTGTAGGACTTCTTGACTCCTGGTAATAGTGTAAAAGAAATGCGTGTTTTTAATACCAAAAAAAAAAAAAAAAAAAAAAAAAAAAAATAGTGTAAAAGAAATGCGTGTTTTTAATTAAAAAAAAAAAAAAAAAAAAAAACCACCTTCAAATTCACAGTCTTCAGTCCTTAGGACCTCCATCTTGCAAAAAATACCTGCTCTTTTCAAGGCCTTACAGTCCATTGAAGGCAAATTTGTTTTTCTCTGGAGCAGTCATATCCTTTTTAAAAAAGATTTAATTGAAGTGGAAGACTATAATTTAAAAATAAAAGCCCTCACAGTTGCAGTTTGTGCAGAACTCATGCAGTATAAATTTTTTAGTACACAAATATTTCAGTGGCTGAGTTGATGGATGAACTTGGCAGCCTGTCCTTGGATGATCTGGGATTTTTAGAAAAACTAAAAACAACATCCTTAATGCCAGACTCTAAGCTGTATTTAATAAAAGAGTTGCATGCAATGTGCTTATTTTGCCTTGTCTGTCTTTTTTCTTTTCTTTTTTTTTTCTCTTTTTTTCTCTCTTCCTCTGGCTTGGCTAGTCCTGGCTATTCTCTCTCTCAGGACCCTTTCAATTTGGATGGATTTGGATGTACAGACAGATCTGTGCAAAAAAGGCACCATGTTTAGCAATTAATGAATAAATTAATAAATGGGACTTAATGAAAATTCTCTTGCAGGACAAGTTGGCAGCCTGGCACCAGGCTCCTATGAATTCCTTGTTCTCGTTCAACCACCAAGATAGGTGTGTGAACTTATGTTGGATGTGGATAAAAGAGCTGGGATCTTTTAGGGTTAATGCTCTCTGGGAGGAATTTAAATGGACAGCTGGGCTGAGGAGGTGGGAAGGGAAGTCTGTAGGATGAGTGGGGAATGACTAGGTCAATTTTTGAGGAGTTTTGTASGTCTCCCTAGGAGTGTAGACCATGTGGTATCTGCCTTTGACAGATCCATAAAGCATCTCTAYAGCATATAGAATCTATAGAGCATCTTCATCCAGCTTTGGGTGATAACAAGAGTTACTGTTTTCTGTATGTGAGATTTCACAGAACCTCTTATATGCAAATTATTAAAGATCCATCAAAAAATGCCTAATGCAATTTAGGATGAGATTGTAACTATTGAACTTCACAGTTTCTACCCCTGCCGTTTCTATTGCTTTTAAGATTGTGAGCTAGAAGAGAAAAGTGCACAAAGCAATGCTTTAGTAAATATGCAGGAAATTTAAAGCCAGGAGACTGGTCTTTGATTGTGTATCCAGCTGTGCAATAGTTTACTGACTTGGTTTCTTCCTTTCTTAAATTGGTCTGTGTCACAGGCGGTTTCAGTACAAAAATATACACAGCTGGCAATAAATCTGCATGCGTTCTTCACTGCACCAGTTATAATGTGTCAGATTTTGTGCAGTCAATCAAATAATGCAAGTTACTTAGCTTTATTTACTGGAGAGTACCACGAACTAGTGCTCCATGTCATTACTTCAAATAATTAGAAAATATAGTTTGGCAGGGGGTTGGGATGGGAAGAAAGCAATTTAATTTCTGTACAGCTTAAGGTTCATGCTCAGTTAATTATAGAAGCATGGAATAATTCAAGTTAGAAGGACCTTGGGAGGTCTCTCATCCAACCTCCTCCCTGAAGCAGAGCCAGCTGTGAGTTCAGAGTAGAGTTTGATCCAACTAGATCTTGAAAACCTCCAAAGCTGGAGATGGCTCAGCCTTTCCGGGCAGCGTTTTCCCTTCTTGGCTGTCCTATGAGGAAGAAGTTTCTCCTATCTAGTTATTTCATYTCATTTCAATTTACAGCAGTTATTACTCATCTTTCCACCATGCAGCACTGTGAGGAGCCTGACAGTTCTGAAGAATCTCCTTGGTAGTACTGGGCGGGAAGAGGATAGGGGGGCGTCGCCGGGTCCCCCTCGAAATCCAGTGTCCTCTCAAACCCCCAGGCCTTTCCAGCAGAGCTGCTCCCAGCTGGTGTTGGAAGGGCTTAGTGCTTCCCAGTCCCTGAGCTTCAGCATGTCTGAGTTTCAGGAGGTTCCTGTTTGCCTGAAGGCCACCAGCCTGCCTAGATCTTCTCAAATAGCAGCTCTGCCCTTGAGTATCTGAAATGTCCGTATTCTTCTATTTATCAACGCAAGCCAGATATTGTTATATATTTCTAATATAGCCACATCTGCTGTATTTATTATAGTAGGAATAGATTAAATGCAGTTTATTGCTAGTCTTTTTGTAGAATCATAGAATCGTTATGGCTGGAAAAGACCTTTAAGATCATTCAGTCCAATTGCAAACACCAATTTTGACTGTCTACATTTTTGTTTATATTGTGTTTGTAAAGTTATGAAGCAGAAAACATTAAAAAAAAAATCTTAATTGTATTCACATTTAAAATATCTCTGCGAGTCAAATACTCATTATCTTTGGGTTAATTTTTAACCCTTAAGTCATGCTGTCTCTATTTAATAACATTGGGACGCTCTGTGACAGATGCTATGCAAATAAAGGAAGAGATGTTGCTATCAGTCTCCTGAGTAAGCTGCTAAATCAGTATGTAGGGTGTAAAATGTATGATGATGCACATTTTACAAATAGGTATGRAAACTCCAAAAATAATGGCTTGGTGCAGTGTCCCATGGGACTGGAAAGTGAAGCCAAATCACAAGTCTCATTCCACTGCCTAGGCATTAGATTAATCTTCTTTCTGGCAGCTATTTAATTTAGAATAGATTTAGATCAGAACTTTTGTTTGAACACAGTGGCCGTTTAATCATGCCAAAATGTTTCCACTGTTCCCACTTTTTCTTTCATTACATTGTGTGCTAAAGAAATTATAATCAGTAAAGCACTAGAACTATCACCTGGTTATCCTGAATCATAATGAAGGACTGTGTGGCATTTTACTGCTCTAATTCCTGATTTGTGGTTAAATTTGTTATGCGGCATACTGAATTCATATTATTGTGTGAATATTCTCATTATAAGCTATAATTTACTTTTGATCTACAAAGGTCATAAACACGCCATCCATTATTTTGTAGTAGTGTATAGCACTTCACTGTTTTTCCTTCTCTTAGCACGGGAGGTATCRGCAATAACTGTGTGGTAATGGCCAGTAAATGTTGACTTTTATCAATGGCTTATGTTCGCTTCATGCCTTCTCTTCCTACATTTTACAGCAGTGATTGCTGTTCCTGCTTTATTCTATGGCAGTTTAGTATTATGCTGGATATGCTACTTTGCATAATGCTATCAAATTCCTACTATTAGCCCTGGAAAATATTCGGCTCAGATTTGAAACTATTCTGAAATAATGGTAAGTTTAGACCTAATTTGCAGTTGATCATTCAAGGGCTATAACTGACTGTCAACYGTCACATTCATAAAGCTACGGCTTTCTTCTGCAAAACAAGTATTCCAATTTTGTTTCTTTCCTGTTGTGACCCAAAAACTATTTCATACTTGTTCTTAGTTTGCTGTTCTTCTCCAGTCCTGTCGCATTCTCTCTCTGAAAATGGAGTAACAACTGTGTCTCAAAAGCCTTTACAAGAGTATTTTTTCTGAGAGAAGAAATTTGCACTCATTTTWAGCTAGAGAGTGGAAGAAGTAACCAGTGACTCCTTTCTCACATAATATCTTGGTGGTAGGGAAGGTACAGAGATGTCAAGGACAGAAAATAACTTCTTTGCTATTTCTTCATTCTCTGAACCAGGATGAAAATTGACATGCCAAATGGTACAAAGCAGAAACCGACACSTTGATTCCCATCAACAAACTGTAAGGTAGATCTCCGTATGGTAGAGAGGGAAGTACATTATCGTTTACTAGATTATGAGAGTGTGCCAAGGGTGATAACTCTGTTTCAGTCTTCTTTGAAGCAGTGAACTAACTTGATGATTCATGGCTTTTTTAGAGGTGTCTCTTTGGGCTGTGTGATAGTTGACAGCCCTTTCATTTCAGTGCTGTGACTAGTACTTTACTGGAGCAATTTGCAGAAACAAGTGCGCTGTGCAATCCAGGATTAAGGGGTTTGCCAATTAGCTTCCAATTTTATTTTGTGTTATAGCTGTCTTACTAGAGGAGGAATTTCATCCCATTAAGTGATATCTCTGAAGACTGTTGCGTAACAGAACCTTTGCATTACTGGAGCATTAATAGACCAAAGTCATAGAGGAGGAATGGCCATATAGCTGACTGATATTGATGTCTCAAATTCACTTGAATAGTCGTCGTGTTGGTTGAATATACTGAGGCTATCTTACAAATCTACTGCTCTTCAAAACGTATTGGAGTGTGATGAGCAAAACTTTTGGTGTTTTCTGAATTCTCTTCATATATTGCAGCAATCAGCTAATTCTCTACCAGTGTACGTAGAAAGGAACAATGCTCCTTTGCTTTTGGAAAACCTGTTCTAAAAACAGATTTTGTGGCTGGAGAGAGTGGGGTTTATGGAGGTCAGAATATTAATGGCATTCCAGCTGAAATATGCTTTAAAATGGAAAGTAGATATATAGCTAAGAAAGATACTTCACTAGTAGTTGCTYTATCAATTAAGAAAAATATTCGTTCTCTTCAGTGGGATCCTGAATGTTTTCATGATGGGGAAGTTGGAGGATTTACTAAAGTTATAGATGAGATTTCTCATCTTTGTCGTGTGTTGTTCATAATTTGTCCATAACTTTAATATAATAAGAAAGTCTTTATTCAAAATGTTCTTGGCATCAGTCTGTCTGGAAAATCTTCATAGGGCTCATAAAAATCCATTTATTTCTACTGATGACTCATAAGAGAGAACAGCCCACATACTCATCCCTCAGATATTTCCTTATCCAGATTTGTAAGGAATATCTTAATTGTAGCTACAGTTTGTGATTTCTACCTGGAAGTCAGCAGAGAGCGTTTACYTTTTCACTTACTCTTCTTCAGAAAAAGAAACAAATTATCCGCTCTTGTTTACTTTTATATTTTATTGTTCATACCAATTAAATCTAAAATAAAAATAAATGTAAATAAAAATATTTATATAAATATAAAAATATGTTTTGTGTAGATAATTTATCAGTGTCTACCTTTGAAGGCCTATTAAAATGTGAGTGTAGGAGTTCAGGGATCTGTTTGTTTTAAATATGTCTTAATCTGAGCAGTAACACTTTTGCTTTTAGGTCTACAATATATAAGAATGCTGAGAATGGTTATTTGTGAGATTCACAGATTCACA
>NW_020454092.1:16263703-16343937 GCF_003342845.1 Nothoprocta perdicaria | reverse complement strand
CCATTGGCCTTCTTGGCCACGAGGGCACACTGCTCACTCATGGTTAACTTGGTGTCAACCAGGACTCCCAGGTCCCTCTCCATGGAGGTGCTTTCCAGCAGGTCGACCCCTAATCTGTACTGATGCCTGGGGTTATTCCTCCCCAGGTGCAGGACCCTGCACTTGTCCTTATTGAACCTCATGAGGACAAGTGCAGGGTCCTGCACTTGAGATTTTTTTGTGCAAAAGGAAATGATTTTGTATAATTAACAAAGAGTGTAGAAACCATCATTTTAAAAACTTTTGCCTGTGAGTGTCTCCTAGTATTTGCATAATACCCAAGAGAAGTATATTAGCAAAATGTACTGTTATTGGTTTTGCTCTTTTTTGTTAGGGATGGTGAGTGCAGCCATTCTTTATATGTTTTTTTTTCCTCAAAAAATGTTTACTTTTGCTGAAAAAGCATACTGATACTAAGGACTGCAAAGGAGGATAACATCAAAATTTTCCTTCCAAAAATATTCCTAAAATTCCTTTCTAGCTGGAGCACCTGCACCAACTTGGCATTTCAATAGTGCCTCACGTAACTCAGGATCCAAAGGGGATTAAATAGTGCCCAAGACTATATGTAGGATATTTTGAATGTAAGGAGAAGAAAAAGAACCAGGGGTTTTGTTTAAGCATAAAATTGGAGTTAGGAAATATTTTCCAAATAGGCAGGCTCAAAGAAAGCATAAAAAAATAATTAAAAAAAAAGGAGAGAGGCAGCTTGCTTTATGCTTAAGCACTCTGGTTAAAATTCCAGCCTCCCTGAAATCAGGAACAAGCTCCCACTGACATGAGTAGAGCAGGGATTCCCGGGCTGGCAGAGGGAAGCAGTCTATCTTCTTTATTTCTGCCTTCCTTTAGAACTCGGACTCCAAGGAGCTATTTGCTTCGCGTTTGACTTTGCCCACGGGAGATCTGCTTTTCACTTCAGTAGGTGTAGATCAGTCCTTCCCCATCATCAAGAAAGGCAGTTTCTCCCAGGTGCCCGTGGCACACGTGACAAACGGCAATTTTCCCTTCTATCCGTTGCGATTACGTCAAGAGGAGGTGTTTGCGAAGGTGTTATTTTTATTTGCGGTTTTGTTAAGGATGTGGTGTTCTGAATTAATGCGACTATTCTAATATTAATCGCTGTGCTAATACTGCTGAGTGACTGGAGGCTACAGCCGAACCCATCAGAAACCAGAGACCTTGCGAGTCCATGGCCGCTGATCTTGGTGCTCAAAAGACACACACACACACACAAAAAAAAAAACAGTATGGAACAAAGTACCTTAAGCTTTTTTAATTGAGTATATTAAGAATATTGCTTTCAAATTTATTCATGAAAGGCATTCCCTGAAAATGTAAAAAAAACAAAACCCACTATCTTTCAAGGCAATTTTCACACTGATAATGAATTACCAAAAAAAAATTTTTCAAAATTTGTTTCTTGACTTTTCTGCTTCCCTCCTACTYTTCATCTTTCTTCCCTTCCCTGTTTTTTTTCTGTTTCCTCCTTTACACATTTTTTTTTTCCTCATGAGGTTGTCTATCTTTTTAGGAAACACCAAACAGTATTCCACAGCTGCAAAGTTACTACTGTCTTGAGGCTGACACAGAAACAGACACAGAGCTATAGTCTGTTTAAATGGAGATTAAAATTTTATGTAGCAATTAATGGTTAACTGGGGGTAAATGATCCAGAATTACCCAGCAGGGTCTTTGTTGAACAGAAACACTGCTTAATGTCCCTTGTTTACTAACAATCGGATGATGAGTGAGAAGACAKTTGTTGCTGCACACTGTCAGGTCTATCTAGAAGTTAGGATGTGCTGTGTTGGTATTGTGGTAAGATGATGAGAAGTATTGTAATCTGCTCTGGACACATAAATGCTCTCTTTATTATCTGAAATCAGAATTTAGGATTTATGACGACCTAGTGCATATGCTCCTCTATTGGAAATTGTCACAGTTTAACCAAGCTCTGTTTAGGCAACGGAGGTAAGTATTGGAACTGAAMGTTTTGGGAAGAGATAAGCATTGCCAGAAGGTGGTTCCATGATTAAAATTAAAGATAGTGATGACCTGATTGTCACTTACTATTTCCTTTAATTTGSAAGTTCTCCTCCTCTTAAGTTTAAATATAGTCTTGGAACAAGAGTATGGAATATTTTGTGTGAGTATTTTGCCTATTGCCAGGATTGCTGTGGAAAACTGAGTCAGRTAAACAAGAGTAACAGTTAAATCATCTGCTATGCATTAAATGTACAAATAATGAAAATTAAAAGCCTGCTTACTGCTCGCATCCCAAAGGTTTTAAGAATTGTTCTGTAGGGAAGAGAGGGAAGGCAAATGGCTGTCAGTGTGTTTAGTATATGTTACCTGTGACAAATGCTTCATGGGCTTGAGGAATACAAGGGAAAAAAATCCAGGGAAGTGAAAGAAAGSATTGTTTGGTTTTCAATATTTGTGCATCAAAATAAAAACTAAAATGGGAGATATCTGATAAGTGCTTTGGTTTCTGTGATAAYAATTATGAGGACTTTTCTGCAAAATTAGATTCATAATGTACACAATTATCCTGAAAAAAACTGGTAGAAAATTACAAATAGCCACTGATACAAAATTCAAGCGTGGGCAGATTACAYTTCGAAGCGACAAGCCATTTTGCATTTGCTGGCAGGAGCTGGCATCTGTTTTTAGATGTAACAACCTCAGTGTAGCTGAAGAGCCTCTCAGAAAGAACGTTGCTGGGAAGAGCTCCAAGCAAAGACAAAGCCAGGTTTGCAAGATGTGGAAGTGAGCTAGCGTTAGACTTCCTCCAGTCAGCAAGACTTGCTCTTTGTGTAGTGTGCTCAGTGAGCTATCAAACTAGTTCACATTTGGCAGAAATGAGAGTCACTTGAGCTGGAGATTGTCACGATCTTTTCCAAATAGCTCATTACATTTGCAACTTCCAGGTGGGCTGGATGATACTCTTCAGTCTTTATTACTGCTTCCTTGGTGACTGGGATTTTCCCATGATGTTCCTCAGCTTGACTGTGTGTGACAGTTCTGTCTTTGTCTTGGTGAAATCAAGACCTGGCAGAGAAGTGCTTGAGCTAAGGAATCAGAACTCATGCCACACGGTGTCTTTACTGGCACCACACTGTTAAACTGCTTAGAGAGACAAGATAACACTTTCTTTTTCTTGGCCTTGTTGCTTTGATCCAGCACTTGCATGCTGAGGTGGGACTGTCAAAGCCCTGACAGCTGGCGTGATGACACACATACTAGCTCTCTAGAGTTTATTTTTCAAGCTAACTCCTCAAAGGGGTTGAGAATGTGAATGACAGTGTCTGCCAGGCTACACTGTACCTGAATCAGCACCAGCTGTCTCCAGCCAGAAAGCTATCAAAGACTGTTTGTTCTTCACCAGGCTTTTCAACATGCAGTATGTGGCATTCCACCTTGTGGCAATGCCTTGGGAGAGCTAGTTYATGAAGAGCTGTAGGGTGGAAGTAAAGCATGTGTGTATGTATAGTTGCCAAATATACAACTGATCATAAACCTATTTCTGCCCTTTAGAGATACCATGGGAAGAAGACTTCCTGGAATGGTTTTGCTTAAGTAATACATCATTCATGCAAAAGCAGAGGGTATGCAGAGGGCATCTATCTAATGACCCTATAGTCTGGAGCCAGTTGCAGCAAGAGCGTGATATAGATGCTCTGCTCTGACAACTGTGTACAATTATCTCACCTAGCAAACTTCCATTATTTGAGCAAGTCTAGAAAAGCAGGTACCAGTCATGTATCAGCTGCTAAAAAGTCAGGGCATGCACAACCCAGGATGTGAGATCTTTAATGAGTGAGTGAAAAGTGAGACTGAGCTGTGCTATTCAGAAACACAGTTGTTTTCTGTTTTTAACATGACTGCTGCTCACAAGCAACCTTGTCAGTGTGTCCAGGATCACGGTATTTAAAAGCATGGGAGTATTTACTGTGAAACTCTAGCAATCGTGTTGCTTATCAGAAGTTCAGATATTCTGTTGTAGGAATTTGTTGTTACCCTGTTGCTGTTATTCCTCTTTGGAGAGGAGCTTTGTGGTAGTCCCTGTAGTATCCAACATCCATAGTCTTCGTACACTTGCAGAGCTCTCAACGTGCCTGGYGTGAAATTTTGAGTGTGTCCTGACCTGTTAACCTTTTCTTTGGTACATCTCTAAGCTTCCATATTTGCAGTTTCGGCATGCTTTTTTGTCTCACACACTCTAGCCGAATAGATCAGTCCCTTGAGGAACGCTGACTTTCTGTTTTTATAGCCATTGCTAACTTGCTCAGAAGCCCCCTTGTTAGATATCTCTTTTTCCTCTTGGTCTTGACCTRCCGATATACAAAGGGAGGTTTCTCACACATAGCTAAGACTTCTGTCATTACAGTAATTAATAGGGAATGTGATATAAAAAAAAAAAAATTGGTTGCTTCATCCAAATGATAGGCAGGTGGCTATGTGAGCCACGTCTGAGCTACACTCAGACTTCAGCATCTAAGCAATAAAAAAAAATAGTTCAGAATGACAGGCTTTACAGACAAACCAAGTTTAGGTCAAGCATTTTTCACATCCTTGTGAAGCACTGGTATCTGTTCTTATAAAAATAACTTGTTGAAAATAATTTCTCATTTATATCCTATGGTATGTGAGGAAAACAATTTGTTAGTTGTTCTACAGTGAGGCTCTACTTAAATCCACTGTATCATGTATCCCAATTACTTTCACTCTAAATCCATTTCCAAAGAGCACTTGAGAGAGGAAGAAAAAAAAAAAAAGTCATTTAAAAGCATGTGAGTGATCAATGTTTCTTTTATTCCAACTGCCAGATAGTGAGTTAGGTAGTTATTTTTATCTGAAAGTTTTCAATCTGCCCATACAACCTAGAAAAATGGTGTTTGTGATCAGAGAGTTTCACCTTGGAAAATAAAAAGAAGCCTACAATAATACTGGAAACGCATTTGCTGAGCTGTAAGAATTCTTCCCTGGCTATAGACTGTCCATAAAGAAAGTATCTAATTGTACTAGACACACTTTGGAAACTTTCCCAGAGGAATAATAGATAAGTTAACGGAGCACTTTTTAATTTTGCAAAGTGCACTCTTCCTTATAATTTACTTAATATAGAAATTTAATGTACTGCAGTTTACCGAACAAATTACATTTAAAGTATTTTAGAGTTAGCTTGAAAGCTTTGCTTTGGTAGCCAGTTGGACTTTATTATTTGATTATCCAGATAAGGACAAGCAGTAACAAAGTTCTGTGTCTTAAGTGGTTCTAGGGATTATCTCTCAACCATTACCACTGTTAAATGCAGAATTTAAATTCCCAGAAAAATAAAACACAGTAATACAGTAGTGTTTTCCTGTGTCTGCAGTAGTTAATACTTAGTCTTCATTTAACCTAAGTCTGAGAGGATTTCTGATTTGTTCCGTAACAGCTTTCATAAGTGAAGTATACCTTTATGTAATATTAAGAAAGAAAAAAAAAAAAAAGGCAGGAAAATATAAGAACACTAGAAATGAATGTGACCAGAGCCAAATATTCTATCTGCATGTGCTCTAGTCTAGGTAACTGAGTGTTAGTCTCTTTTTTCATTTATTTGAACAGAACATTGCAAAAAGCACAATTCTGATTTAGAAATACCTGTATTTATAATCTGTTGTTTTCATTAAAGCATTGTCATAAACATATATTTTATCATAAGTGACGCTCACCTCTGTAGGGAAATCATGTCTTTTTTTGTTTAAATATATTTTAAAAAAGCTGCTATGTTATGGTTTTCTTACCAGACAAAAGTTCAAAGGAGTATTGTTTGTTCTTGGAACAAAGAATGRTTTGAGGTTTAGGCTAGGGCATAAATAATCCCATACTCCAGAAGTAGCTCATTAAATAGTTTCCATCCCTTTCAAAAAGGTACTTCATGTTTTTCYCTTCCTCTGTCTCAGAAGCAGAACTGTTGGGGATATAGAAAGAAAGCACCAACTTATCGCAGAGCTTTTGGTTGTTTTTTAGATACCCTAGGGTGGGCGCAGAGCCTACTTGGACTGTGGGACCATGACTTATTGAAACTCTRTGAGAAGCCAATATAGGGAGCAGTTTTTTGGATGTGTTGTGGGAAGTGCCAGGAAGTCACAGCTACATGGGGCACAGTTTTCTGTTGCTGATTTCTCTATCAGTAGGAACCATAGAAAAGATGCAGCATCAAAGGGGAAGCATGCCTGAACCTTTGGGTGTCTGCTACTGTTGCCCTCTGCAGCTGAGAAGCTGAAGTTCTTTGGGAAAATGGTGAGAGTAGCTGAAAGACAGCTTAGGAGATGTGGGAGAGGGAAAGCAGTAGGTTTGGGTGAGGGAAGAAGTATGATGAGATGGCAGTAGGAGGTCATCAAATTAAGGATGGCAGAGTCTTCTGGGCAAAACTGCAAGGAGATGGCAGATTCTGCAGTGAAGTGTCTTGGGAGTCRGCAAATTATCAGACTGACTCAGACAGTTGCAGATGGGTAGTTCCATCTAAAAGACTGCACTGCAATGGCAATTTCTCAAAATATCACCTGCTCTCAGTGGGTCTGACCACTATTGTTCCTGAATTTAATGTCAGCAGTCTGCTGATGTTCTTCAAACGATCTGGGCTATGTACTGAGCCAAGTTTAATGACAAGATTTTTTTTTTTTTAAGTTCCTCCAGGATAGACTTGCATGCCCTTAAAGCCTTTTGATAGACTTTCCTTCTGATGGGGATTAGAGCAGTCTAGTGATTGGTCAATGCTGCTGCGGTCTRTAAATGTAAGAGTAAACTGATGCCCTGCAGTCATAAAAGATTGAAGACTGTCTGACAATAATACTAGAGCTTTCTCCAGGCCTAGTTCCTGTTGGAATTCAGACTGTGCTAATTTAAGATATTTAATAAGYTGAATTTTTATGTGGACTTTGAACTTCTCTATGAATCTGCTCAGAAAACAGTTTAATATCAAATGGTATTTGACTATAGGTTTTATCAAGGAAGGTGAAGGCAGTGAAGAAAGACTCCTCATTAGGTAGGCTACTATACTAGTAGTATATAAGCTATAGTTACTGAATTTGGACAAGAAAGGTTTTGTTACTCCTACAAGCTCTTTTACCAACCAGAAGAGCAGAGATGAACAAAAAAAAAAAAAAAAAAAAAAAAAAGCTTAATTCTTTCTGTAATGTAAAGATACTGAATTATTACAGCGAAAGCAAGCTGTTTGCTGGCTAATAGAGGGACTTTGTTGGTGTACTTAAAAGTATTCCAAAAGTAAGTGATTTTCTGTGTATTGTTCTGTTGCTGGCAGATTGATGATATGCTTCACAGTTTGAGTAGCTTTCTTGTGTGAGACTTGATGGAGATGAAGAATTACATTTTCTTCATCTGGAATACAGCATCAGGATAACTTCAGAAATATTTTATGCTTCAGTTTCTTTGAAACCCATATATGTGTTGTTTGCTTTTAACAGAAACATATAAATGTATAAATTAGTAAATGGCCTCATGAGAATAACTTTCAATTATTGGATGATTTTCTCTATACAAAGATTTTTATTACCATTATGATTACTGAGAATAATTAGTCATAGAAGTCTATACTATCATTAACTTGAAGTACTTGACTGTATCTAATTAAAGATAATAAGGAGAATTGGATATTGTGTTTTGACTGGGAAGGCAAAGCAAAATCCCATGCTCTTGTGAAGTATGAGCTTCAGTGACATCATGTGGTCAGGACATACTTTGTTCCATAGGAAAGAAGGCATTTTGAAAACCTGGGAAATAAGACAATTCATTTTCTGAAAATGTACATCTGGAGCATGGGCTGTGAACTTTGTCATACAATTTTCATGGCATATACACGATATCAAGTATAGCACTAGTGACATGGACCTCCCAGTAACGTTATACTAAAAAAAATATAGAGTATCTGAAGTAAATCAGTTTTCCTCCCTCTTGTAACATGTTTTTTGAGTTCTAGGAGGAACCAAAACTATTCTTCCAGAGCAGAGCATGGCCAGCTAGAGCAGCAAGGCATTTTCATGTAGTATCTCTGGAGGGTAATTTTATCATTCGAATATTGGAAGTCATTTCTGTCTATGACTGTGGAATGAGTTAAACCGTAGTTTAGATACAGAAAGTTGTTGTTATTGAGAGAAATGAAGAGGATGTTTAATGTAAAGACATGATTGTTAATTTACTTCTAATAACTAGTACTTGATTAGCAGAGGTCTTACCTTTCCTTTGATGAAGGATATGCAATGCTTCGGCTTACTCATGGCTTACATGAAGATGTACTTGTACCTTCTCTCAGGGAAGTATAATATTGATATGATGAAAATAAAGGGGTTTTATTGTATCTTTATTTTTTGTTGCATAAAACCAGGTGAGATGAACAGGTAATTAAAATTGTCCATAGTTACTGTCCTTGGCTTAAATTAGATTTCTAGAAGGTTTGAAAGGCTCAGGTCAATGTTTCCCTTTTTCCATTTTCACYTTGCAACTAGAATACAAGACATGGTAGCAAAATGAGAGAGAGTTTTCACATTGCTCAAAAGTCACAAGTGAAATTCACAGGAAATAATCTCACAAATAAACCAGTATAAATTTAACTGGGCAGACTGACTTTTTGTTTAGCAGCTCATATCGCAAGTTTTCATGCCCACTGAATTTCATTGTAAAGAAAGAAAGAGCCCTGCTCCCTTGCCTTGCCAAATCCAAATGTCTTTCAAAGATAATCACATGCATATACACATATCCAAAGAAGGTTGATTCCTGCCTTTAACTTTTGCATTAATATTTTGCTTTGTCTTGGAGATCTGTAGTGTTTGGGGCTAGAATGATTCTTGGTATAACTTTTTGTGTAGGATGCAACTGCTGCTGGGTATTAGCAAGTGCACTGCTAATATACACTTTGAAATTTTTAGAATTGATTTGTTTTAATATTCTACCTCTTTTCTCAACAACARTTTTTGCCATCAGCTATATTTCCCTCATATTTTTCTCATAGATCTTCAGGGGAAAATATATCTTTTTCAACTTGGGTGTATCAAGATGGGAAGATTTGGGAGAAAGACTTCGATATCTATAAATACAACTAATCTCAGGAGTATTTGGTATTAAAACCTACATGAAAATACTGGAGTGAAGGGCGAACAGATTTGAAAGCTCACAATCCAGTAAAATTCTAAAAAATCTACTCTTTCTTTGTTTAGATGAAAATTTCTAAGTCTTTAACACATCAACAGCAAGACAAGCTGGAGGTGTGAAACTGAAACAGCTCATCTCTTTAGAGAGTTTTTTTTTTTAACATTTCCTTCTTATTTTATTCAGGTGCATTTGCAGTCAGAAGCCTCTTATCAAATGTGTGCTTATAGTTGAAAATGACACACCTGCCCAGTATCTATGGTAACAAAGGCTCTCTTCAATCTCTCACTTCTTGGTGCTCTTTTCTGCCTTTTTATCCCCTGAAAGAATAGATAATAACAAGTATTTTTAACAATTTGTTTTAATTTCTGTGTCTGTCCTTGCAGAACCTGAGCATCTTGCCACTGTAAGCTTTTCTCTGCTGATTAAAGGGGATCTGTGTTTGATGATGATGATGAGGGGCTATTGTTATTCTACTCGCAATTTCAAGTTAAGCATGCAAGACAGAAAGGGTAAACACGTATGTTTAGAAAAACTGAACCCCAGCACAGAGTTACGTATAATACCTATAACTGCATGAAATACTTCACGCTTTTATAGAGCGTGRTGTAAGAAACTGCAGATGTATGTGGAAATTTTCTAATCAAAATTATATTCTCTAGTCCTTTCATTATTATTATTATGAACTGATCTTCTCTTCCAAAAAGGCATTAAACTCTTCCATCCTGTAGAAACTGATGAAAATGGAGAGCTTAGCATCTCACAGTATCAGTTAGCCTGGCTGACTCCACTGTGAGCCAGTGCACTGAGGTAAATAATCAGAAAAATAACTGGCTGTTTGTTTGCAAACCCCGACGATTAAAAAAATAAAGAAAAGGGTGGACTGTTTTTCSTCTTACAGATCTTTTCACTCTTTTCAAGATAAGTACAGTCGGTATTAGCTAAAGAAAAGGGCTTCAGCACCATCTGTTTTGCCTGGTTTTGAGTTTCTTTCAGGGAAATCAGAAGACAGCCTGGGCATATTTTGAGTTTAAGTGGTATTGTGTGTATGTTCTTTTAAATCAAGGTGAAGAGACAGGTTCCCCTGTGGAGTTCAAGAATCACTTAGCGAACCAGATCCTTGTCAGAAAACATAACAATATTCTTTCTTTATAGTGCACTCTATTCAAGGCTTCTTTTTATAAGGCTACCCAYGACATAAGGCTGCTTGCTATTCTTCAGTTCCTCCTTTTCTCCTATTTCTCATTTGACAAGCTCCTTCCAACAAGTGCAAAATCCTTCACTTCTAAGAACAGTCTTTTTGGTTAAAACATGATATATTCCTAGTCTGTGTCCTACTTACAAAACCTCATAGACCTAATCAACTCCACAAAGGTCTTTGGGTCAGATTTTGTCCCCAGGAACAGATATGTAAATCTCAGTGAGTTCACTGAAGTTACTATAGATTTATACTTGTCTAGCAGAGCAGTGGTCTGCTCTATTCATTACATTCTTTAACCATTGCATCATTTTATTACTTTGTGACACCTTTATTATTTTGTTCTCATTATTGTGCATTGGATTTGGATACTAGGTTTATGTTTTAGGTAGTGAAGTATTTCTGAAAAAAATTAGTTTGAATACATGGCTTAGCTTCAGTCTGGATAGGGATCTGTAACATGAAAGTGAATAACTTGAATACAACTATGAAAAGAAAAGCTATAAAGGGTGTTGAAGACTAATGTGGGCTAAGTAGCTGACTACAGGAGAACAAAATTTGTAGCAAGTTTTTGAATATTTATGAGCTGAGCAAGACTGTTTGAGATTTGAGCAAGGCTACTTTCAGAATCATGGTCTAATAGACTACCTGTTTTTTGATTTTTATATATCACCTTGTATTCAAGGTGATGGAGAAAAGGATGAGGGCTGGCCAGCACTGCAAGGGAGTCAGGAATGCCTGAATATCTCTCAGGTGGACCTCCCTAGGGCAAATCCGTAGCTGGGAGGGAAAAATGTGACTTGACAATGTCAAGTTTAGCAAAGGCTGTGGCATGGTCTTAGATAATGTTGCTTCTCTCTTCCTGGTGATCAATTTGACTGTTGTAGGCAGATGAGGTCAAGAATGAGCCATAAGCATGGGGGCACKGTTGCTGGCAATTTTGCTTGCCCTCCAGTGGATGAAACTCTCTGCTATTTAGCCCAGCCTTTTTCTTTCCTGAACAAGGAAAAGACATATGAACAAGATAATTACAGCCCGATGCTAAAATTCTGGAATTTGCTTGTACTTTGCTTGAACTTTGTGTGAAGGTTGACCTTCACAGTTGAACCCTAGAGGTAGTTTGTGTATGTGTAGGTGAACAAGCATACATATGCATGTAGWAACAAATATATATATATATATGTATTTGTGTAAATATATTCAGAGGCTGCAGTTTATCATGCTCATTTAGTATCTGCTTTCGTACTATGGACTCCACGAAGGGTAGTGGGAACAGGGAGCAGAGGTCAAAATATTAATAGGATTGTTTAATGTTATAAAAGAATTATGTTTTTCAAGGTTATTCTAATATCCTAGTCAATGGTAATATCATCACAGTGTCCTCATGTAATCAGGTTATGCTTAATAAAATATAGTGCTGAATACTCAAAATTAAAATGAAGATGGAATGGAAGAAGAAGATTGCGATAAAGAAAATAAAGTTGTCATCATCATTTTATCAAATAATTTCTACTGAACAATGGTGAGGCTCCACACAGTCTCATGTTCCTTSCGCCCAGAGGTCATTCAGAGATAACTCATCCCCCTGTATGACCTTTTAAGTTGTCTGAACTGTTAAAATTTTCTCATTGGTTTTGGAAGTCGTGGATCTTATTGTTTGGAGAAAGACAAATTCTYCTCATTCAAAATAAGAAATTAAACATGAAGAGCTCGCTAGGTTCCTGCAGCTCTGGAGCGTGGGTGTAAAGCACGTTTGCTTTCTTGAAAAAGATGCTTTGGAGAAACTCCTCCTTTCTCACTCAGTCACTTTCTATAGGCAAACAAAACAGTAATCCACAAGGAAATTTATAAAGATGACAAAAATGAGTGGGGATGAAGCTTAAGACTGGCAGAACAAAAGAAATGATATTTCTAAGGGGAAGAGAATGTGATCGTTCAGGAAATAATTAGACTTGTTAATAAATAGCATTTCTTCTACGTATTATGCAGTTAGAGCTTGTTTAGWGTCTATGAGGAAATAATTGATTTGACTTTTAACAGACACTTAATGAGTAATAGAAGAGCGTGGAGACCTACTTCACACTTTGAATGGAATTGTGTTCACAGCTGATTTGTGAAATTTGTAGAGACAGGCCCAGAGTTCGAAACCAAAAGTGAACTCCTCCTACGCGGAAGGTTTATTTGGATCATTCTTCATGCTCAGCCCACTTACAGCAATTGGATTAAGCCTTCAAGATGAAATTTTTCTTCCCAAGCTTAAGGGTGTTTGAGCTGGAAGTGGCTTTGAGTTTTGTTTTACAAGTAGTTTCAGGCTGATGGACAATATCACATCCTGTTGCATGGAAGAACACGAGGGTAGGCTGACTGCGTTTTGGTGCACAGTAGATTCCTGATGGGTGGACTCAAACCGCTCAATTTAAGCCTCACTATATGCTTTTATCTTGGATTCTTAACATGTTAATAGCATGTAGATATTTTTGTTTTTATTGCATAGAGCTTACAACCTGTAGTGAGTTATATCTCCTGCTGCATTTCTATTCCACTTTTAGCCTTTTACTTTCCATGGAGAGGGTGATATATCTCCTTTACAGCCTTGAGAGCCTAAAAAMCAGTAGGGAAAAATGTGGCTATGGTCAATGAGCAGACAGTGAATAAATGCTGATTTATTTACAAATGGAACAGAACTATCTCTTAGTCCTAACTCCAAGTATAAAGGAGAAACTGGACATATAGTTAGAGTAAAAGCAGGGTTTTGTATTCCTATCCCCCTTTTGCTCAAGGCTGATTTGTAAGTGATAGAATGTACAATTTGGGAAATATCTATAAAGACTGAGCTTGCTTTTGCAGCCTTTGATAAAAGATTCTGTAGTGAATAAATGAGGAAAAAAAATCTTTCTACTGTTATCCAGCATTAATATGTTGCGTGTGATTTGGCAGATGTTACACATCTCTGCAGGTAACTGTATTTTTAAGTATGAGAAGGGATTTTGCCAACAAAAGGAAATCACTTTCTAATGGAACTTAGTTTGAAATGGGTTTTATTTTGCTATCCCCATTTTAAAGGAAATGAAACATAATGTGAGCAAGGAGTGAGCTGAAGAGCTGGACTGAAGGAAGCTGTTCTTTCAGCACACATAAGGCAACTATAAGTAGTATAAATGCTATTTTTATTCGCTTATTGTGATTTATTACTTTTATTGCTGTAGTAACTAAGGACTTCAAGGCCACTGCACCAAGCACTGCTAAGACTTGCTAAGCCGGGGGAAAAAAACAGTCTTTGGCCATTAGTGATCATAAGACCAAAAAATTTTGTTCGCATTAAATGGGAACAAATCCAGACACAAAGTACACATTTTCAGCAGACACATTTAATATTTGGAACAACCAACTGAAGAACATAATGGACTTCTCCATCCAGCCTATAAACAACCAGATATATTTCAAAAAGATATGTTGTTCCACCAAAAATTTCAAGTTTGATCAGAAATTATGGGATAACTTTGCATGCACTAAGGAGGCTAAGAAACAGGAGGAAAACCAGAACATATAACTTGTACTGTATATAAAATCTCAGTTTGTCATCTAGACAACTTTTGTAACTGCTCATTTCTTTAGAACAATCAATTTTTTCTTTTGGGTAAGATGAGAGCCAGAAGTGAAGTAGTAGTCCAGCTGGCAGGTTACAGATAACGTGATCACAAAAATTAAAGTTATACTTCAAGTAATTTGAAAGCTTACATATTCTATCATTAATTGTGCAGCTGTTTAGTTTAAATATAATCTGATTCAAAGTGTTCAAGTTTACTCTTAGCTGAATGCTACTGTTTTCCCTGCAGTCTACAGCATTTTGTCAGGGAAATATAAAATCTGGAAATAAAAGGAAAACACTATTTTTTGTTTGCAAAATTACATGTTATGCCTATCTGTAATTTTTTTTAATAAAAGGAACTTGAAGTAATGCAATTATTTCTACTGGGAAAACCCCTCAGGAGTAAGTTGTACACAGTAATTATGATTTTAGACTGAGTTGACATCTTTACTAAGTTCTGTGTTATCTTACCCTATATTAAGTATGTTCAGTTTTTGAAGTGGGTGTTTCAAATGTCTCTTCTTAATTATCACTGTGTAACTGAAGAAAAGTACAAACTCACAGCCCCATAAATGTGAAGACTATTTTGATTGGGTTTGTTTTGATATTGTTTTTCACATATAAATCATATAGACACATCTGCGACTGGCACAGGGATAAACCTCCTGGTGTTATCTTATTTCTTAATTGTAGGCTCTCATCTTCCAAGGCATCTGTTGACTTGGTCCTTTCCTTATCATGCCCTCCTCCCTTGTTTACTTACTCATTTGCTGGAAAAGCTGCTTATATTTCAAACCTATCTAGGCAGAGCATTAAGTTTTAAAAATGCATGTCAGATTTGTTTTAATTCAGAAACAATTTTCTCTAGCAGCACATGTAGACTTGCTCAGTATTTTTTCTTTTTTTTTTTCTTCTCTTTTTTCACACTAAAGTCATGGAAATGCCTCCTCCAGATAACAGGAGGAGGCAGCTGTGTGTTATTGAGAATAGTCTTTGTAAAAAGTGGAACCATTATTAAAAATACTTGCGGATAAATGTCACTCTTTTTGCTGTCTGAACTGCTTCTACTGGTATGCTACTAGTTCTGAAGTGGTGACCGGGAGTGCCTTGCAGTGTTTTGGATGTAGGCAACATCTTTTTCACCTGGCTATAATATTATTAGGAACTAAATCATGGTGTATTGTGTTCAGTGGATGCTGTTTCACCTCAGCTCTCCAACACTTTCCACTTGATCTGTATATTTTATGTCACTTTATCTGCAAATACACTTCCAGCTTAATGAAGTAGATAGTGTATTTTATTTTATTTTATTTTATTTTATTTTATTTTATTTTATTTTATTTTATTTTAGCTCATGAAAAAACTGAAAAATAGACTGGAGAAAGCAGGATGGTAAGAGTAATGATTTCCATGGCAGGAAGCTGAGGCAGTGGCTCAGTGAAGCTGGACTTCCCTCCTTTGGCTTCCCTGTTTATCCACTGTCAATGACACAATAATAACTGCATTTATAAATAATGTTCACATGATAATCCTAATACTTTACAAATGCTAATCAGTTAAGATGTACAGTAACAGGGTACTACTGTCCCTCTTTTGCAGATAGGAAAAAAAAAAAAAGCTTCATAGAGGTCATATGATTTTCAACATAGTAATGAAATATCAGGGACGAAGTCAAGGCTGAAGTATRTGATAGAAAACTGCTTTTCTTCATAGTGTCTCATGACAAACCAGTCTCAGCTCTGTGTCACAAATTGAAGAAAACATTTTTCCTGCCACAATATCTTGATTAATTGACTCTTGCTTGGCAGTACATGTGGTAGCACACTCTCAGACTCACAGTATCCTGTTTTGTGAACCTTTTAAAGGTCTTCTTCTCCATTTTGCACAGCTGTCATATCCTGTCACAGTTATTTCATGACTAAGTAGAAAGTAAGTGTGCCAAGTAAAATAGGAAAATGTGAAATACAGCTGGATGAAAAACTGAAGGTTGTATCTTGTAGCAAGTCCTGAAAAAAAGTCTTCCTGAGGTGAGGAATCCATGTCCTTAAATGTTTTATTTTACAATCAGCTATGCATCCAGGCAGAGAAAAAATAATASAACAGAATTTGAAAGATGATTTAAAAAATAACAGATTAAAAATGATTTTAAACTTAGGCAGTTTACTGCCATAATGGAATTATTAAACAATTTGGTCATGTGATAAAAACTATTCTGAGAATAGAGAGCAAATTCAGAAGACTCCTGATCTAAACAAATAGTGATCCGCAGAGTTTTAAAAAGAGCCACCCTCCCGAAAAACTTCTGAATACATTTATATATTTATATATATAAGATAACAAATTTTGTATTTTGCAGAATTTTATCTAAGCTTATACACAGAGGATAGGAAGAATCAAGTAAGAATATCTCAAGTTTGTGAGTTCCTGAATAACCTAAAAACATCCTCTTAGAGGATAAACGGATTTTTTAGAAATCTCAGGCAATGTGAAGTCCTTTTTAGTTTTTAAATCATGCCTGAAGTTTACACCAAATTTAGAGATCTGTTCTGCCTGATTTTGGAGATAGTTAGAAACATTCTGACGTATTCTACGTGTTCTTCCTGCATGCCTCCTATACCACTGAAAGCAAATAAAGAATGAAGAGTTTGAGATGTGTTGAATACTGTGAATTTTCACRTTGCACAAAGTCAGAATCATTTACTGCATTTTTTTCTGTAATTTGGATATGCCTGGAAACCCCACAAAAATGTCTTGTACTTGTGTTTTTCTCTGGTTAATTGTTTCTCTGTAAACAATTCAAGAAACAAAAGGATTGGTCAGTGTGCAATGAACATCCCATTTTCTTCACAATAATTTCCTTCATGGAGTTAATTTTTTGATATTTGTRTATCTTATCAATATATACATGTAGACAATTAGAAGTGGCATCTCCCTTAGAAATAATTGACTCATACTTAATTTTGTGCACTGTAGGGCATTTAGGTACATTCCTTTCACAGAATCTACTCTGAARATTGCAAATAATATTGTGGACATTCTTTGTGATTTACATTCTGTGAATTAAAAATTATCAAAAAAATCCCATTTCAATTGTATGTATTTTCAGTATTTGGTGTTTTCAATGTGCTCTCAAAAAAAAAAAAAAAACAGTTTGCTTTGTCTGAAATTTTGGTGCTGTTTTGTATGAATTTGGCAACTGGATGGCTAACATCAGATTCCACAAGGAATGGTCTGATGCTCCATAGACACATGCTTCTTGGATGCTGCTTCCTGCATTTGTAGGCAGAAATCTCTGTGGACAGTGGGGTTTTACTCTTTCTTCTCTCCTCACCACTGTTGAGAACTGTCCCACTTTTCTTGTCTAGACACAATTTTAGYCTGGGTTTACTCAAAGAGCTTTTCTCAGGCCTCCTGATACTTACAGCAATGATACTCCTGAGCCTGTAGCCATACAGAATCTGTAATATAAAAGAATGAGACACTAGGTCTGGCCCTGGGAGTTTCCCACACTCACCAATACACACAGAGAGGTGTAAACCCGTGAGGAAATACTTGGAAAGCTTCTGAACTGAATCCTAGAGGCTTTGTGCTGCTACTCTTAAAATGCCTCGCAAGTGAGAATATCAGTGGAGCTGATGCTTTCACCCAGAGCAGAAGCGACCCTTTAAAGTTTCACTGTACTACATTTACTTAGTGGCACCTTAAGCTGTTTACRTTTTGTTGAATTTAATGATCTATTTCATGATGCTCTGTTTGTCAAGCAATTTGTTAAATCATTACTAGAAAAAGTGTCTGGGTTTAAAAAAAAATGGATTCTTCATGGCTTTTAAGATGTTAGATTTTTTTCTTGTTTGTAAGGTTAACAAATTCACTGGATATTTCTGCTAACCACAGTGAAATACTGCTATCCACAGTGAAATAGTTAAAAACAATAACATTAGCGAGATATAAGTTCAGTTTGCACAGCTTAGAGTTAACACCTCTGCTTGTTTGTAGACTTGGGAGGATATAAGGCTGTATTGAATTACATTCTGCTCATATGGTCCAGCTGTTAAAAGTCATAAAGAAGGAATACTTTACAGTGATCATCAGTGTTGATTTTGTAGTAAAGGGGAAGACACCAAGGTTAGGGCAAGAACAGCAGACTGAATTAACTAGAAGAAAGAATTGACTGGAATACAGGGACATCTATCATTACAGCCAGTCCCTTTCAGATATTTCTCTCCTCTCTGCTAATGTGTGGTAAAAGGAGACTATATTTAAGGAAGTGATGTAAGAATGTGCCTTTTTCCTTTTTTTTTTTTCRTTCTTTTGAAGTTCTATAATGTTTTGTACAATTGTTGGACCACTCACTATGGGACTCCTATTTACATCTTTACACTGTCTTATAGATACAAGTAAACCTATTTTTCATTAATTAGTTTGTAAGCTTTTTGTGGCAAGCACCGACTTGTTGTTATGTCTCTGTACAGTGCTTAGTCCAAGGGGATCATTGTTTATTATTCATATTAGAGTCAGCTTAAATCTTCTCAGCAGTGTAGTCAAAATTAAATTTTGTTGCCCCTGGGAGAGCTGGCAGGGTCGGTAAGGTTTTCAAGGGGATGTGGGGTAAAGAATTTTGAGAGTTTTCAGTTTTGGGACCACCAGTCAATTTGAAACGACTGTGAGATGTTTGAGGATGTGGCAGATTTGCTGGCTTTTTTTACCTGAATGATCTCTCACCTCTCTTGGGGTTGTCACTTCACAGGGGTAATTTTATCCTGAAAATTTTATCCTGAAACACTGGGTGCTGGACAACCTCATCCTGCCACCTAGTTGTGATGAAAACATCTCGTGTAGGAGGTGAAAGGCACAGAGCTGACGCTCACCAAGCACAGCAATGTGTGCAAGGCACAAGAAGACTTCAGACACACAGTGGCACGTGTGTATTTAAAACCTACCTGGAGGGCAACACGAGTGCTGATACCAGCCCTTTCTCTGGGTCAGTTTGCTTGGGCATCTTAGAGACATCAGCCTGCCTGCAGTTTAACAGAAAGTAGGAATAAATATTTGCTTTCAGCTATTACTATGTTCATAATAGTCTGCGTAAGAAAGTAATCATTATTTATAGGCATGTAACAGAAGTCRCAATCACTTTTTCTTCCTTGCAAAACTGTAGTATTAGCTATATTTCCTCTGGTCATGCCTCACCATTTCCATGTATTCAAGGCTATCTCTGGGAAAACTTTGTTTCTATCTTGTAGTAGAAAGAATCTTAAAGCATTCCAACTACATTCCATCTTTACTGAGCTTTGACATAATGCCTTAATTAAAAGATACGTTACAAAAAATATTTGTGACGTGTTCTTCTGTCAAAAATGGAACTCACCTGAAAATAAATCTTGATAGAGCAGAAAGAAAAATGATTGTATTGAGTGACATGTTTTGGATTTCAGAAAAGAGCATTAYTATAGCCTGTAGAATGTCTATGCATAATTCTAGAGTTTTCAGATAGGAAATGTTCCCTCTATTTTTTTTTGTTTTTCTCAGTTTCTTGGAATTTGTGGAATTTATGTCTGTTTTTCCCTTCAAATACATTTTAAATGATTTTATGGGTTTCTAAAAAGAAGGGATGGATTGGAAGTTTTTAAAAATTACAGTTTATCTACTTTAACATATTCAAAGTTTGGTAGCTAATTTAATACGTGACAGTAGTAGAAATGCAGACATAAGTGGAAAACATGACAAGTAAAATGCTGTTTTTCTGAATTATTATATATAAAACTAAGTCTATTATGCATAAAATAAAGCTCTCATAAGGTGGTGTTTTTGCGTCTGCTCCAGAGAGTTGCCCAGCTGGGWGGCCTCTTGTTAACCCAAACTGGTGACCTCCCTTTCTCTTAATATGACATTATTCTTCTCATACTAATATTCGAGCTGTCTTCATTATTTTAGTTGTCGCTCCGTATTTGTTTGTTTTTATGGCTGTGTGTCAAGCAGGCCCAAGCAACGTGCTTTTGAAAAATGGTGCCAAATGACGAGAGCTGAAACATGATGGAGCACTGTAATAGAACAGCACAGCCTCCAAGATGTTATAATTTACTTTGACATGCTAATACTTATTTTACATCAAAAATGTTCCCTTTTTGGTATAGAAAATAGTTTGGGGAGGACTGGAGGATGACACAGAAAAGGTGACCTTTTCTAAAGACATCCACTTGCGTTCTTTGTCAACTGTAAACTACAGTTTCAAATATTTCCTGCTTTATAATGAGAACTTTTCAGGAAGAAGCATTAAATTCTACCTCACATGTAAGCTAAATATATTAGACACAGTACAATCTAGAAAATCTCTGGGAAATGGAAACCTTTTTTCTGACTGGAGCATAATAYTGTATGAGGGGGAAAATTTCTATCTTATCTAAGATTTTGGAGAAACTGGAGTTACTGGGGCTTTGTCTGAGATGCACGTGACTTCCAAGGAAGCCACGTTATGAGGTACTTTGTGCATGCATGTCTTGTGAAGTGAGAGGGTTTTTTCATTTTATTTTTGAAAATACCTTGTACAGTCTTGTGCAGATTTRAACTTTCAGTATGTAATGGTATTGATTTCCTTCATGAAAGACYCTCTATATTCACTCGTTTTTTTCTATCTTCTCTCTTTTTTTTTTTCCTATAAAGTAAGCAGATATTCACGCACAAGGTCTGTTTCTATTTTTCAAAAACATTTCTTTTTAAAAGAAAACAGCTACCAATGCAAATTTTGCATTGCTACAAATTGTAAGATTATAGTACTAGAACCGTATTGTATAACAATATGCTTTATGCGAGATTTATTTATCACACATATCTGGTTATTACTACTGGTATTAAGAAAAATGAATGAAGGCATCAGAAGTAAATGAATATTTAATTAAATACTGTTCTAAGCTCTTTGTTAAGAAGGTGGCACCCTAGATAGTGGTATTTAAACTCTTATCTTTGCTTCTGGTTGGTAAGAAATAGGAAATTTCAGAGTAAAGAGCTTCAAGCAGGCAAATGCTGTAGATGAACTCAGTTGCTGCCACAATTCTTCTGCGTAAAAGCTTCTGAGATATGATTGAAGTTGAAACCTAAATGGAGATAAAACAAATAGGACCAGGCTAAGTCTAAAAGGTAAAGCAGAAGGGGCTTATTTATTTTTAGGTAATGAGATTACTGTGTAAATTACATTTTTTCTCATTATGGGACTGTTATGTCTGTTACCTCTCTTTCTGACATTAAGTTACTATATGCTGAAGATTGCAKCTAATGACTTTTTGAGGGAGACATTTAGGACATTTCCTAGGAGAGGCTATATGTATATATATATTTTTTTTCTTTTACTGTAGAAGAAGATGGAAATTCTTTTTGAACTTACTAGTGAGTTAATTTATCTAATTAAGGTTTAATTATGATGGTATGGTTCCAATGATTTGCTACCCTAAACCTAGAATTTGACTTGATATATTACAGAACTCTAGATTAAACAGCTCAATAGTATTTGACTTGACTTGGAATGTAAAACATTTGGCTAAGATGGTGGTTATTTTATTTAAGACCAATTTCTAAAACCCCTATTCATTGCTGAAATGCACTTTTTCAGTCAGTTATTTCTAGAGAATGAATATAAATGTTAATGGGCAAAGGTATCATTTACCATTAAAGCAGTCAAGTCCAGGTACACAAATGTGTTCAAGTGCATGGTTGGCCAAAGATGCAAGGTTTTTTTTTTTTCTCTTTTTTTTTTTAATATAAGAAGTATATTTTTTTAAACATGGAGGTTCATAAAAATTAAACTGACCTTTTTGTCTCTCTCTGGTAGTGAACTGTGAAGCTTAAACACYTATTAAACCCTCTGTAAGCGATATGACAGAATTCTGTCACAACAGTTTGAAGCATGAAAATAAATTAATGTTTATACCAACTGAAACAGTTCCTAGTTTCCTGATGAGTACTTCACTACAGCAAACAGCTTACTTTTTGTATAAATAAAAATACATATCAAATGAAAGTGCCTTCAAAATATTCTGACAGATCTGCTGGTTGTGGCAGAATGTCATGTAAAGGCACAGGGTTGAATTTTGACACTGCAGCTCAGTATATCTTTTTCTAGAAAGTAGGAGCTTCTAATTTTTCTGTTTTTCGTTTCTTTTCAATTTTTCTCATAATTGAATGATTATCCATAAGTAAAGCTGAGAGAAACAGTTAACAGTAAGAATGCTGAGACAATAGTAAATTAGTTAATAGCTTCAGAAAAAAATGTGCATCACGAGTCTATTGAGTTAGATGTTTTCTATTAAAAACAAACATAAGAAGACTAAAAGTGCATTTACATTAAAGAAAAAGGAAGTTGAGAAGGAAATCTCTGTTAATATGACCTTGTTCAAACATGTCCACACTTTTTTTTTTGGGGGGGGGGTAAATTCTACATCACAATAAGCTGCAAATGTTTCTTGCTTCATAATGGGATCCTAGGAGGGAGCTCTAACACGATCAAGAAAAATTCCTAGCAAATTTAAGTCTTTTATCTGACTGGAGGCATAATAATGGGTTAGAAGGCAAAGGTTGTGCTTGGTTTTTTGAAGAAAGTGAAGTCGTTCTGGTTTTTTTTGGGCTTAAGGTTAGTGGCAATGATGATGATATCTCATAGGGATTTCTTTGGGGATTCTGAATCTAGATTTTTCAGGATTGACCTCCTCTTCTGACATGGAATAGACTTTCATTTACCTGTGTATATATAAACCTGCATACTGAACTGAGCAAATATGATGTCTAATTGAAAAGAACAGCTATGTGGCTGAGAGTAATGAAGATTAATTAATCTACTGGTATTGCTAGAGAAGTGTTTGTGATAAATTTTGCGGTTATTTTGTATACAATGGGAAGATGAGAGACCGGATTATAATTGGCATGGGGTTGAAGAATGTCCCAGTTTATGCTTTTTCACTGTAGCATTTTTCCTTCCTAAATTGCCTTTTTTCCCAGATGTTTCTTCCTGTACTTAGTTTTAGTAAATGGTTTATAAACTTGACATCCAATTCTGTCATTGTGTAAAGAGGTTTAATGCTTTCAGTAAAATTCTTCCTATATATAACATGGCTATATTTGGCTGGACAAACAGGATTTGTTCAAGTGAGGATTTTGACCTGGAACAATAATGCAGCTTTTGTATCTTCCTTTACAAAATCCTATTTAATATCCTTAAATTATTATCTTATGTCAGTTTTGATTACATTAAAAGTACATTACTATACAGTGTGGAACATTATCATAATAGTATGCTGTGTTCATAAAGTATTAGAAATTTTTTGTAATTAGTTGAATTTGTAATTTCAAAATAGCAAGAGATAGGAAAAACAGTGTTTTATTTGAGAAAATTGCATGCAAAGGATGACTGCAGCAATATTAGTAAAAGGCAGGAAGCTATATCATTGCTAATCAATCTAGAGAGCTCTGTCTCTTACAGATGTCAATACAAAGTTAAGTGCTAAAATAATTGTAGTGTAGGCTTTCTCATAATTACTGTTGTTCACTTGGTGTGTTGTGAAAAAAAAAAAAAAAAAAAGAGGAATTTGCTTTGCAGTCAGCAGCCGCAAATCTCTAAGGAAAAGGAAAGAAGATAGCAGAAGGCTGATAGTCATCCATCATTCCTGACAATTTCACAGCCTAGAATAACTTGACAGAGACCCAGAACAAAATGTTGTTGAGAATTGAATGCTGCTAAGCTGAGTGAATTGACTTTCTGATGTCAAAGCAGGACCTGCTTCAAGTGGCTGATGATTTTCCCTTTTTGATTTCAGAAACATTGATGCCTAAAACTGCCTCGTGGTATGAACGCTCTAAGCAGATTTGGAGGCTGGGGAACTATTCTGTCTCCCAATCTTTTTAAGGTCTTCATAAAGTAATATGATTCTGGCCCTGGAGTGTGCAGGTTTGCAGCAAACTTGGTCATACAGAGGATTTGAATTTTGTGTCCTCTTGCTCCAGACAGTCAGGAGTGGAGGTAAGGGTTCAGAGCTGCTCCTCATGCATGCTGAAACAAGACATTTTGCCAGCAAGATACCTTGCAAGATATTTTACTGACAACTTGGGTTTCTCCACAGGGCACAGATAGGCTACCTTTGAATCCTTTTTAGAATAGATCCAAAATCTTTTTGCTTAAAGTATGTAAATTGATAAGACTTTTAAGTCACATTTGGTATACAAAGGAGGTCATTTTCCAGCTATTCATGGAAGAAAAAAAAAAAAAACAAAACATGAGATTGGAAATATTCATTCCTAAATTATGATAATCTCACAATTATTTGCCAATAAATATTTCCAGTTTTATCTTTTTTTTTCAAAGAATAGGCCCCCAAATTGCTTGCAACCATTTAAACGTATAAAGAGCATGCACTGCAGGGTTTAAATGGAAAGAAGTCTGATTTTRTGAGAGACTGTTTATATTTTAGGAGTGTAAAAAATGGAATCTAGATAGGATATGTGGGCTAAGTACGCTGTCACTGATCAATAATGTAAAAGGGCTAGCAGGTTTATTTGTAAACCTAGCAGTATAGATTTAGTCAGAATGGGGCCTTGTACTGTACACACAGGTATTTAAAGATTAGGAATAAGGAATAGCATTAGTCTGGCAAATCTTCTGCTGTTATTCCCAAATCTATTTGATTTTTTTCCAAATGCATTCTTATATTTCTGTTGTGCATTTTCTTGCTTAATAGAAGAATTGCTAGTATGGTGCTTGGTTGCTAATTTAACTGCGTAATAAATTGACAAAAAGAGCAGGCATTTTCAAAGTGCTTTGATTCCCAGTAATGATATTATAGCAACTATCTGTATGTTAATGTAGTTATAGCTGCAGTAAAAAGGTTATGTTTTCGAGCCTAGTAGTCTACAGCATTTTATCTTTGTTTTCAGTTTGTTTAAAAAAAAAAAAAAAAAAAAAAAGGCAACATATGAGGCCTAATAGACTGGGGCATAGAGCTAGGACTTTATGGCATCCGTTGCAACCTTAAAGCAGCCATGAGAGAGATAAAACTGAAAATTGGCAAGCCAGTTTTATTGTAGCTTGGTGCTAAAATAATACAATAAAAAAAAAAAAAAAAAAAGAAACCTTATGTACCATGGCATATCATTCTCCTTTCCCTCTGCCTTCTCTTTCCTTCATTGCAACAAAGAGAGGAAAGCTAAAGTTCCAAAAGTTAAAAATAAGTCTAAGCGTTTCAGGAGTTAAAAAGAATAACTTGATAACAGAGAAGAAAGCTAAACTTTTTCACACTTGAAATTCAGGATGGTTGTATTCTGCATTTGTCCAGAGATCTTACCTAGTCAATATAGTCTTTCCAAGGACAGGATTCTAAGGGTAAAATAACTGGCATTGTCATATATTTATCAAAAGTTATTTCTTCAAATGATATTAAGTATTTTGTGTGTGTCTGCTATTTATTCTATTCTTTCCCAATAAAATGGGTATGAGAACTTCATTGCAGATGTTTTTCTGTGTAGCTAGGTAGTTGCATGGATTTCTGCCCCTATATATGGGATTTTTTAAGGAACTGAATGCTTAAAGGAATGTACATATTTGAATATTTTTATGAATAAATAAAAAGGAAAACTTGAAGTTTTAATAATTTATTATTTTCATTTAACTTTTCAATTTTGTCTTGTAAACAAAAAGTTTGTTTACAGATTGCTACAAATGCCTTTCAAGTTATCCGGAGTTGTCATTCATCTGACAAAGATATTTTGTTTGAGATATTCATCATTTTGTGACGTTTGTGTTTTGTTTACACTGCTTCAGTAATTCACTTTTGGGACTAAAAGTTGCTTTTGAGGTTTAGGCACACTGCAGGATGCCAAAAAAGCATCAGATTCTTCCGGATTTGAAAGCTTTTGAGCCATCAAGAGATCAAAAGCTGCCAGAATCAAACCTGAGATCTGCCATTATAAATAAGGCACTGACAATTCTTATTGTGAAAGGTTGTCCCAGGGGTGAAAGCAGTACAGAAAACTGAATTGCCCTGGCATTTTCATAAGAAAAATCTGTATATGCAGTGGTATATTTCTTGGAGAAAAATTATATATATAACACAGTGAAGCCTGCCATAACACATTCTTGTGCTGAAATAACCATTTTAGCTCACTTAAATAGTCACTAAGCTAAAGCATCTTAAAATGCAGTTGTGGTTAAGAATGCCAATTTCTTGGGACAACAGCGGGCCTGTTTTTGAACTCGACTTATCTCACATACAGAAACTTTTTAAATGTCCAGAAAATATTTGTCTAAAAATTGTTACATCTCTTGACTTGGCTACACCATTTTAAGACAGTTTCTCAGACATATATCGTGAAGGTATAATTAAAAAAATAATTAGGTTATATTTATAAGCTGCATTTTAGGTGAGTTTTTTAAATAAGATACACATTGTTAATATAACTAAAACCCTGAAGCTATTTACAGAATTCTTGGTAGATTCCTGTATCTAAATTCTTGGKTTTTTTTTGCATATTTGCAGTTGGTAGGGCAATAACAAAACTACCAATTTATCACATTAAAACTTAGCAATAAGATTGTCCAAGCAAATGTCTACAAGTCCGTTATTTCAAACCAATCCATAAGAACTGTTCAATAAAGAACATTCCTTAAATGTATAATTCCACTTTATCTTTATTGATTTGTTTATATTTTCAATAGGTTTTATAATTGTCAGTGTTCTAGTAAAACAGCATGTAATCTGGTTTATGGTTAGGGTAATAGAGTTACAAACGTTGACAAAATTTTGATCATCTTGTAAGTTATTTTTTCTTACTGGCGTGCTTTTCTTTCAGTCAATTACTTAAGAAAAGGAATTATGTGTGAAAATTTGTGCTGAACAGTGAGAAAAGGAATTGTCTCTTCCCAACCACAGCGCCCTCCGCTTTTAGAAGATGGGCATCTCTTAGTAGGAAACAAACTTTATGGCCACTTTTTTTATGCCAATGTTTCATAAAAATTGTCCTAGAATAGACAAATTTTTGCATTTTTCGTAAAGAAAGATACTTGATATGAATGTATCATTTACCCACAGTTATTGATCTGCTTTTATGCTGCTGGTAGGCAGTTCAGAGGGTGCTAAAAGTRGTACCTGAGGAGAGATGGTCCCCTTTGATGGAGAGCGTTCAGTGGCAAGGTTCATTTTTGGTGCTGTTGGAAGAGAATGAATGACTTGGATTTCCCAGTGTGGACATGGTCCCAACTGGACTGGGAGTGAGTCTTTGATTTCTGCCAAGGAAATCCCTAATGATCCTGAACTAGGGCAAGGCGAAGCCACATATTTTACCCCTCCTGAGATGCACTGTGCAGCTGAAYCTGAATCTGAAACCTTTCTCTTTCTCATTTACAGCTATAGTCTTTATTCCTGGCTGTCCTAAAATGCCAGTTTGGCGCCACATATGTAAGGACCTCAATGAAGATATTTTTCCCACATAACTGGTATTTGTGTTTTCATGCACTACTGCACCATTTTTTTTCTGGAAATTCCTAGATATTTCTGAAGCTTATATTAGCATTTTCCATTTGTTGAAGTCTTCTCCTCTGGCCACTGCACACACTTTTTGTAGACATTTTCCTGCCTTCCTTGTTACAGGTGGATTCCTCATGTACTTGGTCATCAAAGCAATTTTGCAGATTTTTGGCTTTGTGATACGTGGTTGTAGGCTGGCTTCTGTGACAACTAAAGATTTAAGTAACATCARAGAAAGATTTGTCATATGCATGATATTAAAAAGGCTGTGTAAATTGAGTTCATGTTTGGGGAAAGTATACTTAGAATTCAAATGATACCCTGGAAAAATACAGATGATCATCTGTGATTACTTCCTGAGACAATTGAGAAATATCTCAGATCTTTGTCCCCTCCTCTTCTCCACTCCYCTCCTTGAGATTTTGCTGTTGTAATGTTCAAAATATATGTCTTTTCCTGCTTTGACTTCTTGAAAACTTTAAGTGAATGCTACTTAAATATTGTTTCCAAAAAAACTCATCTGAGTCTTTTAAGAAGAGAACTCTGAAGAACATGAAGTTGTTGGCATATCCTTTGTAACATTATGATAATATTGAGATGTTCTATTAAAGTACTGTATTATGAAGCAATGATACCAATTTTCACATCTCCCCAAAAGGGATTTCAGCAACTTTGAGTATTCCATCAAACAGGCATATTAACGAATGCAGGATTTACCTGTTAAAATGTGTGGAGCATTTTTTTAGCTGGTAGTTGTACTCTGCTGTTATTGCTTTACAGACAAATAAATAATCATTTAGAAAAGCTSCTTTCTCTACCAAGACGGCACTTTCAAACAAATTCTACATTAGCTTTTTGAAGTGAGCTCAGGTAAAATCAAATCTGTAAGATATTGAAAGGGGCTTTGGTCATATATGATGTGATTTCTTTAGATAAGGTGTTCACTGTACCAAGCTTATCTTTTTTTGGGGGGGGGGCGTGGGGAGGAGGGGAGATTTTTTTGGGGGGGGGAAAATTACCAGAATTTGTGCTGAGACTTGCTCAGGAACTAAGCACTGCTTTTGATAACTTAAAATAACAGTTTCAGCAAACTACTGTGTATTGAGTACTTCAAAGCCAATAATGATGAGCAATCCATTCTCAAATTCTTTTTATTCACATAGCATTTCAGATTGATTTACATAAACTAACAAAACAATATTACATTTAAAGTTGATCTGTAACAGTAATAAAAATGTTCCTGCATCCCGACGCTGCCGAAATGTCGCTTCCAATCTGCAGTGATCAGTTGCTAAGTACAAATTGTGCCTATGGGATTATGGCAAATCCAGCATTTTTCTCCATGTTGCTACACTGTCTGAAATCCAGGATCAGAAARCTACCCTTATTCGGGAAGGAAGTGAGATTATTTACTTAACTCGAAGTTAAGGAACAATTAAAAGTGCAGCAAAGTACATGTATGCTTGAGAGCTTGTTTGAATATTGAAGGTTCTTTTGTCCATGTTTAAATCCTCATGAGAGAATGACTTAAGTTTTACCTATGACACTAAAAAGAAAAGATTTACCTGGCTGCACTATACCACATACCCTAGTAATGATGCATAATACCTGGGAATATTTTTTTTCCTTTAGTTGGAGTTAGTGCCAGGGAGAAATGGCACTTGTAATTCAGAAATGCAGCACAATGCACATTTCTTTAATATACTTAACTCTGCTGTTCAAATTCTGSTAGTTCTTTTGTTTAGCTGTGCTGCTGCTCATGGCATTGCTGGAATGTGTTTATTAACAAATTGCAAGTCACCTTTGTAAACAGACTGAGGTCTTTATTTGAGTCTAATCATCATTTCAACAACAGAATGGGATTTTCAAAGTTATGAAAACAATCTGGATATCCAGTTACTATTGTGGATAGTTAAGGTGATTCTGAGATCTTATGTCATGATCTTATGTCTAAATGTCAAGTAGACAGGTACATGAAAATMGGAAGAACTAGATCAGATTTCCTTCTGCTTGCCCTGGATTTTCTTTTGAAGGACAAAATAGTCCTTTGAGGAGTCTGTCATTACAAGATTTGGACACTTAGAGTAGAATTTAAGGTAACGAAAATCGAAAATATAAAAATTATTGCTGATGTACTTTAGGAACTGTAAGCTGCTCTTTCAAATCGATACACAGGCTACTCAGCAATGTTAAGATTTCAATATGGACTAACATATTGATCATATTTCCTTTTAGAAGCAGGTAAATTGTGTGAATGTTGCAGCATTGCAAATTCTACTCGTAAATGTGGTAAAAGTGTTTTAACTTTAAGGTAAGAAAAGCACTTGACATGAGAAAACAAAAGGATATATGTTACTGCAGTACCCCTTTAAGTTTAAAGAATTTGGTAACAGTTTCTAATTTTTTCTTAAAGAAACTTTTTTTTTTTTGGTGGTTTTCAGTGATGCTGCAGGTCCTTCAGTCAGGATTTAATTTCAGCTCTATGTAAATATGAGAGAACCCACAATCTGAGAATTCTTTTATTCCCTTCATGTTTAGCACCACGTGTGTTGGAACAGAGAAAGTTCAAAGGTTTTTGACCAAAAGTTTTGAACTATAGAAGGTTCAAAGGCTTCAAATCCTGTCTTTCAGCTTTCTTTGTCTTAAAATGTCCTTTTCCCTCATAGTTTTTTTTCCCAGAAGCTCCAGGTAAACAATAGCTTTTCACTATGAAAAATGGTAGCTGCAAAATAAACAAGTCTGGAAAAGATTAATCCAAATCTCTCTTAACCRGGCTTTCTTTATCTCTCTTTGGATTCTTGCTAGGACGCACATATGAAAAGACTTTTTCATTTGCTAGCCTGGGTGTCAGATGGATTGCTGCTTTTAGGCTTGCATCCTATTTAAATTGTGATTTTTTACTTTCTGTGTTTCTCAAGGGTTCAGCAAAATCATGATCCATACAAAAATCATTGCCACTCTCTTGTTAGTGCCTCTCTCACCTACCGTCTTTCATTATTTCTGCGAGAGTGTCAGTTGTCAGCGCTCGGCCCACGTGCTTTCAGCTTGGGTAATTATCAGATTGGGTAACCATCACAAATGGCTAATTTGTTGATAAGCGTATCTCTTCTTGGGAAGACAGGCTTTGATTCTGGATCATAGGCCAACTGCTGCACTTCATGAAGGCCCCAGAAAATAGACTTTATAGAGAAGAAAGGATGAGGGAAGAGAAAGCTCATCATCATCCACAGGAATTACTTAGAGCCCGGGACTTTATTCTCCAGTCTGCAGCAGCACACCTCATGCCTGTGCTCATAATTATGAGCTCCTTTTTAAAGTGGTTCTCTGTAACYATGGTAAAGGGACTATTCTTGTGCCTCTTTCCTTTTTCAAAATTAGTCTCATTGATTTGAGACCTCTGGACAGCCCCTGTACAGGATACAGCATTTGGGCCAGAGAACTTTGATATCTTTTTTTTTTTTTTTTGTATTGCTAAGAATATGTAAAGTTTTTTTTATTCTACTAAACTTCACAGCATTTCTTCTCACTATGTAATAATAATTTCTATTAGGAAAAGGAAAACTTGAGTCTTTTCAGCTGCTTCCTCTTGAGGCATGCAAGATATCAGCAAATTTTGCAAACATGTTTTAAAGCAGCCAGCTGTTAAAATCCACCTGCAGCCATAATTTTGATTGAAAAGAACATGGAACCCAAACATGGATAGTTTCTGTAATTATATAGGAGTTTAATACATGACTGCTTCAAATGTCATCTGGCTATATTTGCTACATGACATGGTGCATACTGGAAAATAATTTAACTAGCTTAGAAAGTCTCAGTAAAAGATCAGGGGCTGTTTCCTAATTTTATATTTCAGCTGATTCCTGAAAAYATTGCCCATGTATACTGAGAAAGTCAATGATAAGACCAGACATCCAGTAATGTATTAGATAAAACGTTCCTCACACCTTCCTGTAGGTTTGCAATTTGTCAGCAATATAACTAGAGGTAATTTTTGTTTTTGCCAAAGACTGTGTATACGTGAAAGGATAAGAAACAGAAAATAAGACAGAATTACTCTCTCTTTCAAGGGCTGTTTAAAAAATTTATTCTGAAAATTTATTATGGAAAAAATTTTTGGCAAAATGTTTTCATCTTAAAACCTGTTTTAAGTGTATCCGTGGCCTGGTTATAAGCCCTGTCAGCGCCTTCATATGTTCCTTTTGATGAGTCAACATAGTAGAATATCCATCTTCCATTGGAGGGTTTAGCCAAAGGGAGCAAGGAACATGAGACGGTTGGATTACACCACTGTTGGATTTCTAAATAGACATTTCTGAGCTTGCAGTTGAAAGTTTCAGATTTTGATGTTCAGATGAAAAGATTTTTTTTTCCAGAAAGCTGACTTCTGTGGGGGTGAGTGGGATTCAACAGTATATTTGCCATTCTCCCAGAAAAAGTTTGATGGGAAAACTTTGAGTGTTTCGTGTCTTTTCAGTGTTTAGGCCATGAAGGTAAGATTAGCAATCAGTTCAAGGCATAGCATCAAATAAGGAATAGCACTTTCTCCTATATTTCCCAATAAGTCTTCTGCTAGGATGTTTCATTTGGCATGCCCAAAAGATGCTTTTCTTCAGAGTACCCTCCTTCCCAGGGCCTTATGTAAGATAAAACTGACAGAAAGGACAGATAAGGAGGATTCATGCTTAAACTGGTAATTATTTGAAATAACTTTATTTTAATGACAGAAAATATTATGTCCCAAAGCTTATAGGGAGGAGCTATCATGAACACTAAAAACAACTCAATTATTGCATTCAGATGCAATGACAAATTGCCTTTAAACTAGTTTTATACTTGGCATAGCAGCACAACAGAAATCTTACTATATTTACTACATACTTAGGGTCTTCTTTAACATCTTAGACTTTAGCATTTCTCTCTTTCAAGGAACTAAATGAGCTCTTCCATGGGGAGGAAAAAAAATGTCCAATAATTCAAAATCTGTAAATCATTTTGTGTATCACTTTCACAGACTTCAGCACCTTGGAAAGATTTGACAATCTCCAGTTAACAAGACACAGGTGCAACTGATTAGTGAATCTTGTCGGGCTCTGGGTGGTTCCTACCATGCTCCCCCAGTAGATGTGTATTTATTTTCCCCTTCTGACAGCTAGAAACTTTTTGAATAGTCTTTAAACTGAAGGTAAAAAGGCTAAATGCGATCAGGGTTTAAAACTTTTTCCAGTTGAAAAGATGTATTCTTCCCTATAAAGGGAGAAAGAAAATATGGGTTATTTTAAATGTTAATAGTAATGAATGAATTAAATTTTAAAAGGTCAGAAAAATAACCTTTACAAGACTTCATTGGGGATTTTGTGTAGATCTGAGTGTTGTGTTATTTTGTTTTCTTCATCATCAATGAGAATTGCAGTTAATGGTTTTTTCCTGTTTGTTTTGAAGATCCTCCAATGTAATTAATATAACTTGTAATTGCATTGTTTTGCATAAGGTGCTTCATTACAAAAGATCCCAGAGTTTTATAAAACTAGAAATACAGCACATATCTTTTTTTGTGAAATGGGAGCAATTCGAGGTTGCTGTTTTCTCATATTGAGATCTGATGAGCCAAAATCTCTGGAACATGAGGCTGACTCAAGAAACATAATGAAAAAAGAAATTTCTTTTAATTTCCTTTATCTTTCTTTTTATTTTCTTTTTAATGATCATAATTCTAAAGGAGGCTTGCCTTTAAATGAGATGAACATTTACATTTATAAAGGAAAAGAAAGAGCAACGGTTAAAAAGAGAGAAAAAAAAGAAAAAGAAAAAAAAGAATAGCAAAGAAAAGGATGACCAAGATTCTTCCCCCAGGCAAGGACCCRGTTCAGAGAGAGATGCAGGTTTACGGAATTCACAAGACACTAGAGTATCTAAAGAGCTGGCAGCAGAGGAAGTCCCCAAGATGTTGGATCTTTAATTTTCATTCAAAGAACAAGAGCTCAGATTTAAAATTGCAGCCCTGTATTTTTAGGTGATGCCCAATTCGCTCACCTGGGCTGGCTGCATGGAGGAACTTTACTCCGATCTCTTCAAACACTTGGTCCCCAGGTGCCTTGCTGGCTTACAGCTAAAGATGCAACACCATTCACTGGACTGGCACTATTATATTATCAATAATACTCTATATGTGCATATTATATAAATATTAAGAATGCCCAGTGCTTCCTATTACAAACTCTTTTCTGTTACTTTAACTTTTCATACTTGTAACCATTTGACAAGGCATTTTCTGTGCCAGGTGTCTGCCTCAGGCTGGATTTTGTGTTTTTTGGTTTGTTTGTTTTCTTCTTTTAATGTCAGCCAAAGCAAGTCAGCTATTCCAGGGAGGCAGGCGAGGGAAAACCATGCAAAATGAACCTGGCAATCTTTCTGAAGGGACCTGGTGCCCCTCTGCTGGGAAAAGGCACATAACCTTTTGCAAAGGGGTCACTTTTCTGTTAGGAATCTGTCTCAGTTGGTAGGTTCAGATGGGAAACCTGCCAGAATGTGGGTGACTTAGAGTGAACCTTTAAAAATCACAGCAGTTCACCGGTGGATATAGGGAGTTAGAATATGGAGTCCCATGTGTCCCTGTTCACCAAGCACGCTAAATTCCTCCAGCTCCAGGCCAAAAACATAACCATTTGTTCTATTCTCCCTCCAAAATTTAGCAGTTTCTCCCAGTCCCTGACTGGTGACTGTTAACAAATCTCTGGCAATGAGGTAAAATGTACGGCATGTTTAGCCCATCCTTTCCCTTTGTATTCAAGCTTTATTTTAATATCATTCATTCTGAAACCACTAAGCCTCCCTTAACAACAATTTATCTTTTTAATTCCTGAAGTAAGTTTGCACAGGACTGCCAGGGAAAGCAAATAAAAGTGAGCAGTAAATTTTAAGGCTGAAGGCAGAGCCAAGGCTCTCCCCACTTTCCTGTCTCACTGAGCTCAGCAACAAGGGGCACCCCTAGATGCATCCTGAGGACACACCTGATGGAAAGAGGAGCTCTCTTTCCTAGAACCTAGCTAGTTCTCTTATATGCCTGTTCTACCCATCTCTTTGTTAGGAAAATATAAGCATGTAGTCAACTGAAAATATATCATAGCTGAAAGGGGCAGACATCATGTAATTCTAATGGATGTGGCATCAAAAAACTATAATATTGCTTCTTTTAGAGGTATTACTGCCCCCCAACTAAATACAAATGGAAGCATTTTTATTATGAAGATTTCTGTCACTTTTCTCTGAATTGATGCTCTGGGGAATCAGAGTAATCTCTAGGGAATTTCTAAGAACATTTCATCTGGTTTTAATTTCTTAACTTCACTTTTTCTTTTTAACCAGYGCTAGTACCTTTCTTTTTCTTGGTTTTGAACATGTAATTTATGTTATTCATGAAATACTACCTATCATAAGTCTCTGTAATTTGTAAAAATAGCTTTAGCATTATAAAAATAATACGATAGCTTCAAAATACTTAGAATAACATTTAAGGTCTGCATTCTAATGTTCGTATTTAGTCTTGCTCTTCATAGCAGAAAAGGTGTGTAAAAGAATATCAAATTAGACAGAAATTAGACCAATAGCTAATCATCCTGCTCAACAAATGTTTGCTTGCTGTATCACAAACTTTTATAATACATTTGGTTTAAAGATGTTTACATACCTTATTGAGCAAGTTGGGTATTTTTCTGGTTAAGGCGGATATTTAATAGYTATTACCTTTCTGCACACTTCACTGACTGAGCTACATAGAGTATAACTATCACCAAGAATATGAGATTACATTTCACTATTTATTTAAGTGCTTCAGTTTGTGTACTTTATTACTTGAGCTGTGTACTTTCATAAAGCTCTGTTCTGTGCTGTTAAATTTTTGGTGCTGCCAATCTTGGTGTCTATCATTCTGGGAGAACTGCACTCCTTGCTAACTGCTTACTCTGTGGTGAACATGAGTGGTGGAAATGTTATAATCCACACTGTTTTGTTAAATGAGCTGCATATTTTTGTTTTTATATACGTTGCTTACCCAGTTGTGTACATTTGCCCAACTCATTATACAAAATAAGCTTGATTGGAATAAGAACATTCTCTGCCAGCTGTCTGCTCTGAGTCAGTATGTAACAAAATTAGCAACTTTCTCTCCCCAACAGTGGCATGATTGCATCCAAAGTTTAAGGCAATTGGTTTGGAGATCTTGTTTGTTTCATTCCCTCCATGCAAACATCAAGATTTGTTGCAACTTAATTTGTTTTCACAAATACGAACTGAGTTAAGTAACAGAGAAAAACTCAGCATCCTAATACAGGAAAATGCTTCCGTATATGTTATGAAATGTTTTCACTTACGTGTAGAACTAAAGGTAATTACTCAACTTTGAACCATACACTGTAAACATAAGGAGAAATAACTAGAAAAATAACTAGAGAGCTCCTAGGAAGGATATTGCATCAAATAAGYAGCATCTTAAAATGACATGTATGAGGTTTGATAAATGGTGAGTCTTTATCATTAGCCTGTATCATGATCATTACAAAAAAACCTCAGAACATTACAATAGAGAAAATATGTGGAAAATTCATGCATATATATATATCAATATAACTGTGTCGTTTGATCATTATAATTGGTTAAGAAAAAATAACAGCTTTGTGTTATTTTCAACTTGCTAGTTTTTTTGAATCACTTCCAGGAAAAACTTACTGGCTATTCTTAGATATTGACTAATTTGCAGAGTTTGCATACGTAGCAGCTTGTGCTTCCATTTATAAAATCTTCAGCACTGCCACTCCTTGAAAAACCTCCCTTCATTTTTCTTGATTACAGATGTGTTTAACTGGGGCTACGTGGTTTACCTCAATTTCTGTCTGCCTTATATCAATGTAGATGTGTCTAGCTCATGTTGGCCATGTCCCACTGCTGATTGCTTTTGCTTTAATGTTATAATTCACTGTTGTCAGAACAGACTGCTTGGAAGGTCCAGATTTGTTTTTGTTAGATTTTACATACGAAAGCATAATTAATCTTACTGATTTAGTCAAAAATGTTTGATTTCAAACACTGGCCATTTAATACTCATGCATTTCATTAACTATTGTTTAGGAGTATAAGCATTAGAATAGTTTGTTCTAAAAATAATTGTGTCATAGGGATAAATCACATTTTAAGCAGCACCTCTTCACTTGTATCAGGAGAAAAGAAATTTAGAGAGAAAATAGAAATGGGAAGTATTAATATATCCTGGAACATCACATCAAAATAAATTTACTATTCAGATTTCAATGTTTCTATGTATATTGCCTATCAAAAGAATACCATGTAAATTGGTTTTAAAAGATGAAAAGTAAATACAATGCATTAGACGAACTAGATCTAATTTAGACTTTCTTGTCAATAACAGAATAAGTACTTTTGCATAAAATATGACTTACAGCAGATAGAATGTTTCCTGGTTTTATATTTTGCCCTAGAAGGAATTTACTCTCCGAACTAGTCTATTACCAATCAGGATCTAGAACTTGTGCTGCCTTTGAACTGTTAAGTATCAACTGTAGCTTACCCAAAGTTAATGATGTATAATAGGATCAGAATTAGACTTGTGTTTTTCTTCCCTGTCAAGTTCAAACAACTGTGGTTAGTTTGTGCTGTATTAGTACAAATACACTGTACAATTTTTGCAGAGGAAAATTCTCCCTTTCGTCAAGAGGACTGCAGAGAAATATTCTTTCCTTTGATGAAAGGAAATTGAAAGCCTTTATTCATTCCCACCCTTGACTGAGGCCTAAGCAGGTAGAAAGAAGAACAAAGCTCTAAGACATGAAGCAGCCAGGGTTCCACAAGGCCTGCTTTTCTATCCCCCAGTTTTCCACCACCCTCTTTGTCACTAACTGCAAAAGACTGAGAGTGCCTTTCTGTTTGGAGATCTAAGGAGGCTATTTTGTAATTATGCCTGAGCTCTCTCCTTTGCTCTTTTTCAGAGGGTGATATTCAACGTGGTCAACTTCAGTAAAACAAAAAGCCTCTATCGAGATGGGATGGCTCCAATGGTGAAATCCACAAGTAGACCAAAATGGTAAGTTATCCTTTCAAAGACTTTGCTTAACAGGAGGAAAAAAGTGTGTTTTATCTGGTATTACTTCTGTAGCCAAACCTTGCCATTCAGGTGATTTGGTTTTTTTTTTTTTTTTTTTGGTAACAGTGGACTAATATGCAACTGTAACTGTAGTGTGGTGAGATGAGGTCCTCCTTGAGGTAGGAGGAACTGTGGAAGTCCTTTCCAGCCTTGCTTGTTGTGCCAGGATGTTGTAGTGTCTTGTTTCAAGCACTGTGATAGAAGGCTAAGCTGAACAGTCAGAGTGCGGGCCAAAGACCTGTTCCCTCATCTGAGCGTCGTGAAGTCCTCAGCCCAGGTTTGTTCTATGTCAACTAGCCAATGCCCAGGAATGATACAGGTGCAGGACTGGGGCAGGACTTGCTTTCGAAAGGCAACTAGAGGTTGGTCCCTCTGTTTTGGTGAGAAAGTGAGCTGTGCTATGAGAGCTGACCTTGTGATGAACAGTCTTTGGTCTGTTTGATCTACTAGGACAGATGGAGCCTGAGACATCAGAATGCCAAATGACTTGGCTGTAGGCAGCAGAATGTATACAATATACACATATGAAACTAGCATGAATGTTCACATAGATGGCACATTTCTCAAGGAATATGTAATGAAATGTCTGCTGTGAATAATAATATGTGAATATAATGAGTCCTAATGTATGCAAGACTCCAAAGAAATATATCATTTTCCTTTAGCTAAATTTGTTTGAATACAGATCGTGAGGTTATGCCTTAAGTGTACAGTAATGTAGCCTTCTAAGTCTTTACCTCACTAGTCTTTATTCACTAATTAATTATACATTTGATCAATCTGCACATTATCTGAGTCTTACTAACTTATCATTCTTAAATACTTCAGCTGTCACAAAATTTCCACCCACATAATGTTAGATTTTTGATGGTGATAAGGCTATAACAACCATATTGCTTCCTCTTTGGATCTGGATATGAACAACCAATATGGCTATTTGTTTTTTAAGTGGATGCTAAGATCGTATGGGCAGAAGAGCTGTCTTAAAATCCAGTTAGTGGATGGAGTCAATCTCAGCTCAATAGGAGCATGTAATAACATTGAAAATTAATTAAAAAAATCCATTGTGTAGTGTTTTTGTAGCAAAAGTCATGTTACTTGTGCTTACTGTTTAACTTGAGAAAAATCTTTTGGGGGCACTTCAGGGCCATGTTTKTTAGGTCTACTTTCTCTCACTGGAGTCTGGTACTCGCAGCTAAGCATATTGTGTGTTCAGTTTACCTATAAATCAGGCATTGCTTTCATACAAATTTTATGCCTTTTGGTTTCAAATTAAAGTGTAAATCTTATAAACAATGCAAAATGGGCTTTTCTACTATATGTAGGATCTTTCACTATTTTTGTAACAGGTTTCTCTTCTACTACTCAGGAGATCTATTTATTTTTGTGTTTTATATTTTTAGGGGGTATATTGTGCTCCCATGAAAGTGAGGAATGAATAGCACTGCCTGGAGCCAGGCACAGTGTAGGCAGCAGGTGCTCTGAGCAGCTTCCTCATGCAGAGTTACTACTAGACTTTAAACCTGTTTGAGAAATCCTAGTCCTATTTTTTTTTCTTTAAACAATAAATCCCTTATTCTATTAGGGATTTTTTTTCCTAATAGTCTGTGTATGAAAACATGTTTGAGGTTGTACTTTGAGCATGCATATTATTTCATAGCATTACTGGAGACTTCAGTGATATTGGGGTCTATTCAATATAATTTTCTTAATAGGAGTTATATGTAAATTCCAAGTGGGAAAACATATACTTTTTTTTTTTTTTTTTGATATATGCTTTTTATTAGAGCAGTCTTCCTTTTGGATTATGCCTTTTGTGATTACCTCTGCATCTGTTTCCATGGTATTCTAGTGAAACATGTAAACAAAATTATTCTCTGTTTTTCTGTTTGCTAAAACAGGATTTACTAGTACTTGCAATTGTTAATGCAGCATTCAGTGAGTTGTGGTCCTTGAATGTGAACAGGTCACCATCCAGTCATATGAATTTGATCCCATTTGATGCTTTGTATAAATACCATTAGTGTAGTAAGCAATACTGTGTAGTAAGCCATACACTCAATTCTGTGAAAGTGCTAAGGTTTACATGAGTGTACTCAAGATTCAGAATTGTGGATGAAACTTAACACTAGGAACTCTCCACCTTATATTTAACCATCACAGCAGTTTAGCAGATATAATGTAATTGAGTTGGAAAAGGCTGTATAAACTATATCAAGTTGAAGCAACACAAAAGCTTTTAAAATCAACTTAAGAGAAGTAAGACTACCAGAAACCAAGCTCTGCAAATATTTTGTAAAGGGGCTCAGTCCTTCATCTCTRAAATGCTTTGTATCAAATATTTGAGGAATTCATTGTTATTGTGCGTGCTTGCAAGAGGCRAGTGATCCATACTGAAATTATTTCACCATCCCCTGGCCACACTGTTTGAAAACAATGCTCACACGCAATAATTCTGCTCCCTTTTTTTGTATGGATGAATTTGAGTTTTGTGATAATAAAGTGTCTATTATCCTTTCCACACTTGAGAAGTGTAGGAATGTTACCTCTATTAATAAAAGTTGTAGAGATTTCAGTAATGCCCTTCTGGTTYAAATGAGAAAATTCCCATTTCATTTCCAGGGTAGGGTTTGACCATATATGTTGCAAAATCCTCTATATCAAAAGTAGATTCACCTCCAGAGATTGTGAATTTCAATGTTTGTTTTCAGTGCGGTTATGTGAACATGGCTTCAAGCTTTGAAACATTTTGTGAGTTTGATTCTTGATTCTGGAGCAAATCACTGTTGAGTGCTCTTCAAGTATGGAGCGTGTCAAACACAGATTTTTGACCTGTATTCTCTTGCCCTGTAGAGTAAGATCTTTAAATGCAGTTAGCATCAAGATTCAGTTCACTGTTCCTGATGTAAATGGAGTATATCACTGTCATCAAAGTGCTCAATATGGACACAGATGTTCCAGTGTTGACATTATTCTTCTCTTTTGAAGTAAGGCCAAACACTTCTAGTAATGAGCTACTTAAAAAGAGGAAGCAGGATGCTGAAGGATAAGAAAAAATAGTTTTCATGGTAAAGTTTTTTTTTAAAAAAAAAGAAAAAAAAGCAGAAACATAAATTCTGATTAAAATGATATGTTTTTCCATTCACAGTAAAGAATCTACTGAATGTTTTTATTTTTGAATCCCATAGGGACAGAGCCAAACCAAAACTAAGTAGGTTTATTTCAGACTCCCTTTTTCTGTGTTTTTTCTGGGACATGCTATATTGACTCTGAAAGCTACGGGGTTGTCAGTTGCATCAGTCCAATCTCACTGCAATGAACTCCAGCTTATGTATAGAAATACAACATTGTCACATCACGTTACATCAGCTGCATTTCATGGCAAATTGGACAAGATTAAACTCAAGACATTATTTCAGTCTAGTTGAATGTGCTGCAAGTGGTCATATAGCATTTTTGCTTTAAATTATCTGGTCTTTCAGAAATATTTCACCAAGATTTTAGTAATTTAGTGTGTTTTCTTGATAACAGCTACTACAAATATGAAAAAAACYAGCAGTGGGGGAAAAAAAACCCATAACAACCACATCTGGATCATTCTGCTTTTTTTTGTGGAGAGGAAAAGTTTGCAGGAAGATGAATTTGAGGAATGTAAATTTTTTTTTTCTATGCTCTATTGTAATCTTATTTTTCATTTGCTGATTTTGTTTGAATGCARCCTCATTGGTTTGCAGTTGGTTAATCATGACTTCACACTAAAAACTCCGTCATTACAAGCTATTTGCAAAGTCTACCATGTGGGCATAGCAGTGTAAAAACATTTAGGTGTGTATACTGTACCATTATATTGATTCCACAAAGTTTTACAACTTTCTCAAAGTGAAATAGAAGAGTGACTTGTTCGAGAGGCAGCAGATTTTCTAAATGATGAAGTGAGCAAATATTCCCTTTGGGCAGAGAACAGCTATAACTCTTGATTATTCAGTGTGAGCATTGCCTCATTGGGGACATTAGTTTTTCAAATTGCGCTAATCTTTTAAAAGTAACAACTGGCCACTCATCACCTTAGGTATTTCAGCAAGATCATGTGCAAAACTCTAATTAGTATTTATAGAACAGCAACTCTTCCCAGTAGAATAGTAGCAGTAGCTGGCAAATATCTGGTTGACACCTGTTAAGTCTTCAGACATCCATTGTATTTTGTTCTGCATTTCAAATGAGCAGAGAGCAGTAGGTGAAGTCCTCATAATTAAGGGATAAAGGATAATATATAACGTGCTTCTCGAGTGGATGAACACAATGTTAAAGGCTCTTCTCCACTTGCAGTGCAGTATTTCAGGATATGTTTGTAAGTAATAATGCTAGGTAAAACATTATGAAACCTTCAGCATACAAAGATAAGATTTATGTCTAGATTTACACGTGTTTTGTTTATAATGTCAGATTTCAAACTGCTTCTTGGCAAAGCCTTCAATTTCTTTCCTGTCTTTTATTTCACTCGGCATCGATGGCTTTAACTGGATAGCTGCCTTCCCAGACAAGCACTCCACTGCCTCTGTTGCTATAACATTGGCTTTTAAATACTCACAACACATTGCTTCTGCAGGGTTTTTCTTTTCCAGTAAACCTGGGAGTACAGAAGAACTTCTAGGTAATTAATTCAAATTTGAATCTATATGTATCTTGGTAAATATTGTCATGATGAGGAATTTTGGTAGACATCTAGAAAAGCAATGCAAGTTTTATGAACAATACTCCCATATGTTCCATTCATCAGAAGGACAAGACTGAGAAAATCTGAATTTTGAGTAGCTTAAACGTGTTGATTCTTGCCAAGTTTCTTCAACATTTGTGTCTACAATGCAGTGTTACAATCACTACCATGTCTACCAGGCTGCTTTATAAATTCAGAGACTTTCAGCAACATTTTTAGTATGTATTTATATATCTTTAGCCATAAGATAAGCTGTTTGTGAAATGAGCTGTCATTTGTGGTGAAACAGTTTTAGAATAAAGCAGTGAATATATATATATATACAAACACACACACACACAGAATTTGTGAATCTCTAAGACGAGTAGTGCTTACTGTAAAATATATAGTGGGTTGTTAGGGTTAGTGATAACATCACCTGAATATAGGTAAAGATGAACAAGGTGTCATCATTATCTGATTCTTCCTTGGGCCCTTTGCCAGTTTTATAATTTGATGTATGACTGCTCTTGCTTTTCCGAGGGAGCTGGTAATAATGTCTGTGGAGCTTCAGAAATATTTCTCCTAGTGTCGGTGTTGGCTGATGCAGTTTCTCTGGGGGCAGACCTGGCTGCTCAGAGTGCAGCTCTTTGGAGACTCACACTGGGATTGGGTCAGGAACTGACCCAGGTTAGAAGTAAACTTGCAAAGAAAAGAGAGAGAGGATTTGKTTCAGCACGTAGATCTCAAACCACATGTATCAGAGAAATGAGGGAGGCGGGAACAAGTGGCTGGCATAGGGATGAGGGAATGAGGGCAGCAGTCACTTTAAAAATGCCTGGAGAAAGAAGGGTGTGTGGAACCACTGTGTCCATCTCAATAACTTTTAGCATTTTATTTGGAGAAAATAGGGAAAAAACATTGCGATATTGACCTGCTAGAATCATATATTGGATGATGAACAGGAGGAGTTTTGTCTTGGTCTCCCAGTAGCACTTTAGAATGAAAACAACATGTTTCTAGGTATTTTTGAAGTGTATATATGAAAGTTAAATAATCATAGCTGCACTCCATCCCTGTATAAATGAATGTTTACAGGAATATTGTAAATTAAAGCAATCACACCCAACCACTCCAATAACCTCATAAAAAATATACACTGCCTTCACCTATCCCAATCCAGCAAAGATGCTCTTCCTGGGAATATGAAGGTTACATATCAATCTTAGCCTCAGCTTTCATGGAAATATATGAGAGGCTATATTTTGCTGACACAAGTACAAATTTGATCCTCAAATTAACATGCCTTCTTGTGCAAATAAAATGGGAGCAGTTTGCGATAAGAAACCATTACATTTTATTGGCTGGATACTTCATTGGAAATTTAAGATTCGTGTAATTATATAAGGGAAAATTAATGACAGGGTAATTAGATTATTATAAAAGGAAGCAAATGAATTCTAGTACTCAAAGAGAAAATAGCTATGTATAACTGAAGCTATGAGTGACTACTAAGCTATCATCTAAAAACCCTAGCTGTTTTATATGTACGTGTGTTTATCCTCATTATTTATCTGAGTGATCTCCTATAAATCAATTTATTTAGATTACAGCAGAGTCCAAAGGGCCCAGTCAGGATCAAGACTCATTGTGCTTAGAGCCATGGAAACCTATAAACAGACAAAGCCCTCTTCCAAAGTTGTGAAAATTTTATGATTGATTTCGGTAAGAGCACAGTTAGGCCAATACTGAGCACTTCAGAAAATTCCATCCTTAAAGATTTATTCCAAGCAGTAACTGTTTAAAAAATGACATACTGCTTACATAAGAGTCTAAATATTTGATGGTTATAGTATTTACATCTAAAACACCAGGGGCTATGTGCTTTAATACCTCAATCTGTTTCCCATATATTCTGTCAACATGAGTTCCATGCATTGATTGAGGGCACTCTGTGATCCCCAAGGTTGTATTCATGAAAGGTTAGCCTTGGTACTACTTTATTCATGGAAGGCTTGAAGCACGTACAAAACAAATTGGTCTATTCCTGCATGCTGCATTTTTGTCATCTATAAATAGGTAATTACCGAGGTACTGACAAGAAATTCAAAATCTTAAAAAGGTGCCGTTACGTGGCAAGAGTTTCCCTAATGTTACCCAAAATCACAAAGACATTTGCCGTGAGAGGTTTGGTGACAGCTTAAAACAACTGAATTGTAGGCTTTTTCCAATAAAGAAAACGGTATCGAGTTTGATGTCTGCAAAATAYGGCCAGAGCTGAGCATTGCATCCCATCCTGAAACAGGTCATTCTCTTTCCTCGGATGATGGGCATTTGGTGGAACTGATTGCATGAAAAGTGTGCACAGAACTGGGTCCCTCACCTTGGCAGGTTTAAAAGATATAAAACCAAAGCCTCCCCCTTAGCCTCAAAATGAGTCTGTAAGTTAGACAAATATGGGCAGCGGTGAACTCAAAGCGGAGTCAAACTACCAAAAGGACATTGCAGCTTTTCATTGCAATTTTGTACTTTGAACTAATGGAGCGAAGCAGAATGAAAATCACCTCAGTTAAGAATGGCATTTATCAGCCGTAAGTACTTAGTAGTAAGAGCCCTACACAGACAAAGCTGAGTGTCACCAAGAAATGTACTTGAAAATCAGACTGTTAACACAAGACTACACAAATAGGAGCCAAAAACTGTAATCAGAAAATGCAACATCTCTCTACAATGTTTTAATGGCCTGAAGAGTGCTAGTCAAGTTGGATTTAATGAAATACAATAACCAATGACATAATATAATTAAAGATATATTGAGACAGCACCAGGACACGACACAAGTTAATTTTTGACTTTTTAATCACTTAGCATTGCAAGTTTAAGGACCTTTGGGCAGTATTATGTATTTTTTTTAAATTCTACACTAAATATTACATGTGACATAAAAACATGGGATGCACAATATAAGATGCACAGTTTTAGCATAAGTTAAGGTTGGAGCATAACATTTAAAAATGTTTTTGTGAAGCAGTAACACCAGTTTTTTGGACTGGGTTTTTCTGTGAAGAAACAATATAATTTGGTGCATAGAAGAAGTTAATAGGAACTATCTATTATGAATTTCGATAAAGGCAAGATGGCTATCAGATGAATTTATATCTGAAGTGCCATGATAAAAGCTGAAAGAGTGAGTTTGATTTCTCTTTCAATATAACATTGAAAATTGATTGTTGATGAATCATTAATAACACTTTGCTGTACAATGAAAATTGAGAAATGTAGGAAAAAGAGCAATAAGTATATTAGGTGATAATGCAAGAATGGATCATTAAAGTAATAGTTGTGCTAGCTTGAACTTTATCTTGTGCGGTTTGGCAGTTGTGTATAAACCAAAATATAAAAATAATTTTATGCAGTAATTATTAGGGTTAATATATGAATTGTCTTTTGTGTGATATCTTACTGGTTTGAGAAAAAAAATGGTCATAGACTAACAGTATTGTATCTTTAGATGTTCGGGTGCAGAGGTTAGTTTTCTTTTGAACTGCCTGAGGTAGAACTATTGAATTGTAGCTTGAAAGTGTAACTTTGTCATCACTGCGTCTCTGAGGTTGAAAACCTATCCAGAATTCTTCTAGTGTGATTAAAAAGTATCCTTTTTTTTTTTTTTTTTTTTTTTTTTNTTTTTTTTTTTTTTTTTTTTTTTAAGCAAATAGTCATTCCAATCTTTCTGTCATGTACTGCTTAGGCAGCTGTACAAGGATAACCAGCTGTGAGATGTTTGGTAATGGAAAGGTGAGGCTCCAGGCTCTCTGGAAACCTGGATTCATTGCTGACAGTTCCCCACCTCTAGAAAATGAGTCATGCTGGGGAGAGGAAGAAGTTATATTGGGCAAAGGATCTGATGCTTGGCTGGAATGTCCTTTCTTTGGAAAATGAACCATTAGCAGATTGAAGAGAACGCAGCTCGCCTTCATGAAGGCTCTCATACATTCAGGTTTTGTTGTGCATCTTCTGTTCGCCTTAAGAGAACTGTGGAATTTGGACACTCTAAATTTGCCCAGGATCTGTGGACGTAAGGCAGCCAGGCTATATGGTGGGGTGCGTGCTGGCTGCAGGTCAGCTGCACATCTGAACTGCACATTTGCGTCCTTATCATGTTTTATTTGATACAGATGTGCAGACTGTCCAAATGCTAGCGTTTCCTCCTATACGGTGTGCAGGGCATGCACATGATGTTGTGCTTGGGAACACTCGACTTCTGAGGGGGAATGGCTGTGGTCCTCATGCAAAGTTGATGCCCTATGTGCTCTCTTGGTCCTTTTCCCTATTGTAGGGGCAGGTTTTAGCCCATTAATTTGACTGTGCAAGTGCCAACTGCAGGAGCCTGTCTCCCTGCCAATCCTGGGTGCTTTCTTCGCACTTTTAATGCCACTTGTGAGCAACTCTCTTGACGTTAGGTGATACAAAACTGTTAAGAAGAGCAACTTTCAAAGTGTATATTTTAATCAAATGGGAAARCTGTCAATAAGAAGAGGATCTAATCAAGAAAATGAGCTCCCTTTGTAATTTAATAAACATTAGATTACATGGTCACCTGCTCGGCTGGAAGCTGTGGCAGCATGGCCAGTCTAACCATCCTTTTCGGAAAGCACAGCTCCTGGATGCAAACTAGTGCCATTCAAGCAGGAGAAAACAGGATCCTGGCTTTCCTAAGAGACTGTTAGTAACACCTCTGGTGTCCACAAATATTTGCTGTGATAAAACCAGGCTCATGCCATGCGCAAAGACACTTGCATCTTTGTCTCGCTGTACTGCAGAGGGCAGCCATTTGCAAAAAAAAAAAAAAAAAAAAAAAAAAAAAAAGGGGGGGGGGAAATTAGGGGGCACCTTAATCTCGACAGCAGGGATTTCGGCTGGAATGCTTAATGTTAAACGACTGGCCGCGCTTTTTTTTCCAGCATGAAGCGCAGGAAACGCCTGGCCTGGGCGGCCTGGCCGCGGCCTCCCTCCTTCCCTCCGTGCCGGTGGCCGGCAGCGCCCCCGGCTGGCGGGGCCCGGGGAGGGCGGCCCGTTGCGGGGGCCGCGGGCCGCTGGCGCCCACTGCTCCTGCCTCCCGGCACCGCCATGGCCGGCGCCTCCCGGCACGGCGGCTCCGCGCCCCGGGCGGGAAAATGGCGGGTGCTGCGGAGGGCGGGGGAGGAGGGGGGTGCGGGATTTGTGAGTGCGTCACGGCGCCTCAGGGAGCCGCCGCGCAAACGGGCCCGGATCTGGGCGCGATAAGGGGACAGCAGGGTCATAAAATGCCCTGGAAGCAAAAAACGTGCCTCCCAGACGCTCCGGAATCAGGCTTTGTTAACTATCCTCGTGGTTCTTCCCCCCCCACGATAACTATATCTGAGGGATTTAGGTGCCCTCGATGGGCTTCCAGTGAGTGATTTCAAACTGTGAAATTAGCAGCATCCAGAGCTAAGTGGAAATAGTGCTTATGTTAGGTTTTTATTGGAAGGATTCATTGTTTTTTTTTTTCCCACATGCTATTGTAAAAAYGACTGTACACTGTTTCTGTGAAGAGTCTTGCAAAGTAGTTGGAGATGGATGATACCCTTTAGCAAATATATAGGAAAGGCCATTGTGGCTCAAGATAAGGAAAGATTTGTCTTGAAAGGATAGGTTTGCAATAAAAAGAAATTGAGGAATATCCAAGTTAAAATAATTTACCACATGTTTTAATATTTGATTAAAAAAATTTTTTTTTCTTTCCACATAGTTAGAAAGCACTGATACCTCATGGCTTCGAGTTCAGCAGGGATATAATTTAGCTTTGATAAGGAAAAGATAATTCCCCCCCTTCCTCCATCTGCTCCTCTACTGGATAGTTTAATGCTCTTATGGTTGTCTTTTAAATGTCATTCAGTCCACGAAGCACAGCCCATATGCATGTTCACATGCGGTTCTTTTATTAATGCAGAAATACAATTTTGTGGGCTCTCGGCAGGGGTTGCTGCTTTTCCGAAGGGGTAGCATGAGGGGGATACAGGGCACATCCTTTCCCAAAACGTAGTTGCCCTTAGGCTTTGCCTTGCTCCCATACAAAGACTTGATCTTGAGGGTGAGAGCAGATTAAAAGCTCACCAAGGTGAGCAGGGAAAGGAAATATTGTTCATGTGCCTGGTCAAATGATGTTCTGTTCATTTAGGTGGACTGGTGCTGCAGTGCTGCTTAATACCTTGCTCCTTAAACGTACATTGTTATGCTAGTCATTGCATTTACCTTTGCAAAGCGGATGGATTCATTGCTAGTAAAACCCAGATCGTATTATCCTAAGAACAGTCACCAAACAAGCACCAGGAGGCAGTTTGCATCTATAACCTCCACTGTTTTACCATCGCAGACTCAATGTTTCTGTGGAGCAGGAGACCAAGGAGAGTGCGAACCTGAGGCATCAGTTATGCAGAAGAAAGCATGAGTCGCTTTTCTATTTAAATTGGAGAATTTAGCAGTTTGAACTATGCTTCCTTTCCGTTGCTGCAATCAGCAATCATGGGTCTGGAGGGTATTTCCATCAGTCTGAAAGACCGCTGAGCTGCAGATCTGCCAATAAAGAAGCCAGATTCAAAGGGCAGAGGGCGCATCAATATTCAAAAGATGTCTTAGTGCCTCATCGAGCAGTCAGGGTTATTGTATTTTTCTATTTCTAGGACTCGGGGATCTACTAAGAATTTTTTCAAAGTTATCCACACCACTAATGTAGTATTTGTTCTGTTTCTTAGCCCTCCTTCAATCTGAGTTGCCTTTGCAGCAGGAGTAGGTATCCATGATCTGTGAAGCTGGTGTTCTTTGACAGCCTTCTCCCAGTGTAGTGAAAACAAACCAAACGCTCCAGATTTGTAATTTTTTATACCCATCATTTGTATCTGTGTTCGATGAAAGCACACAGTCCAGTAGCTGAGATGAATCACAAATGTATGATGTGTATGTATTTATGTGTGTGGGGGATGCTTCAGTTTGTTTTCTTTCCTTTTCATTTTGGCAAAGAATTCCAAGTTTACGCTAAGAGGCTGGGCTTCAAAAGCATATCTGAACAGAAGAAGTGAAAGAGAGGATAAAAATGGAGAGAAAATAGTAGCCCAGAGTGAAATGTGTGACTAACTGTGTGTCTGGGGCCTCTTGATACTAAAATTACAGAAGGAAATAAATTACATGTTGACTGCATGTTTTTCTTCCACTCTTAGAGCAATAGGAACCAGGATGCCTTCTATATAAAGTAACAGTGAACTTAACTGTGACCAAAGATGGGAAACTGTATTTTAGTTCTCAAAAGACTCCTATCTTGCCACACAATAGAGCATAGCATTTATATTCACAGTACTGCCACTGTGTGGTTTCCCCTGAAATTCTGAGGGAAAAGAAAACCTTTCTCTACCAAACCATCAAGACATTCAGTCCTGTTTGTGCATGGGGGAAGGAGGAAAAGCGGCAGTGAAGATTAGACAGTTGCATTTCGATAGACTTGCTCTTCTATTGTACTTGGGATTTTTGTTTTGGTTTGGSTTGTTTGAAAGGGGGAATCATTTCTGTCCTGTGAATATATACATTGTCAATGCAAGTTAGCATTTCGGTGCCTTAATATGTACACTTAAAGCTGAGACTTGTTTTTATGCTTCAAAAATTGGTACAGAGTGTTTGGTCAAGTCTCTCTTTCATATTTTGGTTATTTAAAAGTGCAACGTGATAAAAAGACATATTCACTGACAGGCTGTTTATAGCTCCAATCTAACACATAATTAATAAAAACAATTTCTCTTCAGGCTATCGAAAATGTGGATTAAAGCTTAGAAAACCTTCTGGTAAGTGAAGCTGAGATGCTTTATGGCAGATGCACAAAATACTCACAAAGAGCATTTACAAGTATCACTAATACATTCTGCCTGAAAGCATGAGCCACGTGCATGAGAATTTAATAATGCTCACCAATTTCTCAATAAAAACTGTTTTTTTGTTTTTAAGATTCACCTTTAATACAGGTATCTGGAATTCTACTTTCAAACTGCAGTTCTGGGCTCACTTTTTATGCTAGTATTCCAGTGTTGTGTGGTTTACTTTTTCTTTAAAATCATTTTATAAATTCTAAAATGTGCTAAAATGCATTGATACTTTGTAACATGATACACTTGTGTGACTGAAGTCAAGCTTAAGATTTTTTTTTTAAAAAAAGCATGATCAAGGTTATTAAAAATATGGTATCATTTTACTATATTAAGAGTGGAAACTGATACTCCAACCTCAAGATGTATTGAGCAGCATTTCTGCGAGGCAGTTCTGTATATCTTCCAACTTGGTTTCAAAAGTAATAGCTGGATTTTGAAAATGGTAGTGAGACCATTAGTCATTTTTTGCAAAATAGGAAACTGAAAAATGGTGAAACATAGAGACTTCCATACTTTTTTGTAGTAGGTTAAGTATGGATAGGTGGGTCAGAGCGAGAAATCTAGATTTTCGTAAGAACTGTTGCATCTCTGACATCATTTGACTTCTGCTTAATGCTGTATTTTCTTGAATGCAAGACATGAACTTCAGGAAATGATGCTTTGAAAACAGTTATTGGGAATGTGATTTTTTTAGCTGTGTTCAGAAACTGAAGGTACATATTCTGTCACTCAATAATTATAAATAAATGAATTGTGATGTTTATGACTGAGAAGAAAAGCTATTTTTTCAGGAAAGAAAGATTCTATAAGAAATGAAGAAAAAAAAAATCTGAATTGCACAACAGTGGTGAAAGGATGCCCCTGAAGGTGCCCTCCAGTCAGATTGCAGSCTTGGATGCAATACGGATGGAAACCAATGCATAGGGAGAAGTCAACTGTGGTAGAATGGGAGCCTTAAAAAAAAACAAGAACAATCAATTTTAAACTTTTTTTTTTTTTCCCCTTTTTTCCCCCTCCTGGAGCACAGACTGTGGGACACTGATTTTAGGAATTTGGCCACCACTAACAAGACAGTTGTAAAAATCTGTGGTCTTTGGATCTGAGTCCCATCCTGGTAGGCAGTATAGAAAGTTGACTCATGTATGTGTATTTATGACACAGAGATACAATGTTTAGCGGTGTTTATTACTGCATTTTACAGGAAGAGGGATAAAGGCAAAAGATAATAGATTTCTTGAAGGTCCTTGTAAGAAACAGTCATTTTTTTTTTCTGTTGTCCTGCTCAGTTCAGTGATTTTAAAGCAACAGAAATTTACTATGAAATTCACTACATTTTTSCCTTATAACCTTAAAATTTTGCTGAATACCTACCTGTAAGTAGGTCCAACTTTTTTTTGCTTATTTTGATACCTTTTCGTATTTTTTTAATATTATAAAAAATAGAAATTTCCAGGCCTCTAGGGTGCAGAAAAACATTTGCTCTATTTCAGAAGCATATTACTACTTCTATTGTGATTTATCACCTCTTTTCAGTTATAAATGAATATTTATATTTGCCTAATTTGAGAGCTGGAATTTGCCTSCTATAGTATTTGCATAGACATTTTCTACAACAAGATTGCTGAGAAARATTAGCCTTCCATCACCTGAAAATTCTTGCATGACTTTATTATTTTAAAATTATATAAAAATTTAACCAATTGCAAGCAAGGAAAAGGCTTCTGATAAGCTCCAGAACAGTTAAGCTCAGAACTTCCTTCTGAAATCTATGCATTGGGTCAGTTCAGCTCTCATTAGACCCACTGTTTGCAAGGCTTTGTGTTGCAGATCATCTGGGCAGAGCTAGGAGCTTATCTTAGTTATTACTACCTAGAAAATCTGCACTTTGTGTTGGATTCAGCTTTCAGAAGTCTTCCAACTAAGTTTGAACCACTGAAATGAATGTTTATTATAGAAAGGTTGTCATACTCTTCTTTGAAATGGTGCTACTGTAATGTAGCATATTAAATATTTAACATAGTTTGCAGCAGATAAAAAGCAATTTTGTTTAATTTTTCCTAAATATTAATGCTATCATGCACCTTAATCCTTTCATTATAATAAAAATTTGTTCAAGCTCATTCTTATTAAACATTTTCTAATTTATAAGGATATGCATGTTATAAGGATATGGATATTTTGCTTCTGATTCTAATAAGTACTAAGGCCAAAATGCTATTGTAAAGAGAAAAGGTTGAGAGGTGRCAGGCAGTCTTGTCTTTGCTGTTATATAGGAAAGAATTACAGAGTAGAATATACTTTTATTTTTTTTCTTTTTTAACCCAAGGCAATACCTATCTTCCAAGTAACCAAACTCACAAAGTTTTAGGTCAGTTGGCAAGGAATTAAATGAAATACCTGTAAAACAGTCAGGGAAATGACCTGGAAAGTAAATTATAAAGAGGTTGCCACTCATTCCTGAATGAGGAGCATTCTTCCATCTATATCTCTGAACTGCACAAATTTTGAAAAAAATATAGTAATTCTTGTACTGAAATCAATTGCAACTCAGCGTTTCTGCAAGCCCCAGGACAAAAATGTATGGAACAATTATTTATAATGCTAATTAAAGACCTGTTCCTCCAAACAGTAGAAATTAATAGGGTTMCTGAAGGCAGTGAATGCTTGACACAATCCTGAATGTTTCCCATAACCCATCCATCTGCATACACAGACAGTAGCAAGATATGTTGTACATAGGAATATTAACAATGGAAAAGACTTTAAGATGTTATTGTTGAGAATTTGAGGTAATTTAGGTAATATTTTACTCAGTCCAAGCATATCCATGTTGCTGCATTGACTGCTGTGAAAATACACTGAGCTGACACCAGGAGAGGTTTTGGAACCGAGTCTAATGTCTCAGGTTTGTTTGAAAAATCCTTTGTTGGCTTTCTACTTCTGTCATCCAATTCTAATTTAAATAGAAAACCTGATATGGAAATGCATATACTTTAAAAAAAAATAAAAAACAGATTCTTCTTGGTACATGGCTTTTCTTTCCCTATGGAAAGACTATTTTTAATTTCCAATATCCACAACCTTTCAGTTGCACAGGAAAAAWATATTGCTAATTTGCTTGTGTACAGAAAACTTTATTGCACATCGTAGATTCACCTTTTTTAAACAAAATTGAGTTTCTCTTAAATATTAAGCTGATTAAAACAGTCTTTGCATAATTTTTAGGCCTGCTGAATCCCATGTTACTTGATTTTGTGAGCCAATATATGTCATGCCCAGAATAATTGTATAGATATTTCTTTTGAGAGAGCAAAGTATGAACTGGCAATATAAAGAACCGAGTATAGTAGCTGAGGGGATTGTGAATACAATAGGTCAGTGCTTGTTTTCATGTYAGTGTAAATCTGGAGAAACCTTTGGATTTAGCTGGAGTTATTTTAGATTTACATCACTGTAAGACAGGCTACTTACCTCTGGTCTGTTATAGGATAGTGTGGTCTCAATCCAGTGAAGCGCTTGCTTMATCTTCAAAATGTGAGCAGTTTTACTGAAGACAAGCACAAATTTAAGTGCCTTGCTGTATATAGGCTTTTCCTTTTCGATGCTGGCAATGCACAGATTGTAATCAACTGTGTATCCTACTTGCTTCTAATCCAGGTAACTCTGTTTACCAAATTCCCCCTGCCTAGATGAGATTGGCACCCATGAGAAGGGCAGGCAGCTGGAGCCAAACTCGAGAGAGAGATGGAATAGTAGGTAAAAATCACACACTCCAAGAAGATGCCAAAGCAATTTCATTTTCATAAGTATGTTTTGCTTCTGGGAAGTAGTGATAGACTATAAAACAGCTCAGTTCACTTATTTCTGTTTTTTTCTGCTAGTTCCTTAGTCCTCCTTTCCTTGAGACCACTCAGACAATGCCAAGAAATTCTAGACTTATTTTACAGGCCAAATAAAAGGTACTGATGTTAGTCTTAAAAGTTGCCGTCTGTCTTGGCTTAAGATACTGGTCATCACATCTTTTGCAATTCCCCAGGTATCAGTTCTGCGCTCAACTCCTGTTGCCATACATAGCAAAGCTCAAGCCCATGGGAGGCATGGTTTATCAGCAGGGTTTGTGGTTTCAGATTAGAAACAAATTAGAAGAATCAGGAATCTCACTGTTCTTATAATGATGTGGAGAACTTCTGCCATCAACCGTGACCAAACCCAGCATAATGGTAGAAAGAACTGGAAGAAAGGAGGCTTGTAGTGATAGGGGGAGTTTTAGAAGAAAGAAAAAATTGCTTTAACAGAATCATCAGTTTTAGCAGAAGCAAGATGTGAAAGGGAGATTCTCTCCCAGCTTCTCAATAAAGGACAGAATTTCCTTCATTTTAGTGGCAAATGTAAGGAGCAACTTGCAGTACCCATGGAGTAGTTTATGATTAGGTAATTAACTAGCGTTAAAGATGTGAGGGCCTTCCTCAGCTATGCCTGTACCTTTGAAGTAGTATATTAACAGAACTGTTTTGTCTGAGATATCCCAGAAATCTCGTGCTGGATTTCTTGCTTATTTTAAGTACTGTGAAAGTAAAAATTCTCAGCAGTGAGATATAKTAACCTGAATAATATTGCAAAGAAAGTGGTGAAAACCTCACCACATAGCTTATAGCAAGCCTAGATGAAACACTGCAGACTATGAGGTACAGAGGAATTCTACAATAGCAAGGAGAGAGATTCCAGCATCTCTAATTTTCGTCTACATGTTCCATTATTTAGCTTTATGCTGATGTGAATATGTAAGATTTTGATCCTGGTCTAGAGCTCTGCGTAGTATAAAATACATGCCTTGAAAAACACTGCTAAAGCCTTAGCAGAGGGTTATTCATGTACTTAAGATTATACCTAAGTGCTCTGCTAGATCAGTTACACTGCTATGTACTTTTTGTCTATAGGTGCAAGAGAGGATTAGTCATGAGGATTGGTTCAGTATTTAGTTAATTTGACTGAGATATTAAGTGACTTTAAAAACAAATTTCCATGAATAAGGGGGAAATTCACCTAAATATTTTTTATTATATGGTCATGCCTATGCTCCCATATATCAAGTTCAAAGAAATTTTTCTCAAACTTGTATAGATGTTTTGAATCACAGAGAAAAAGTATTTATAAGGCTCACAGCCTTGTACATGAAAAATACTGACGTTCCATTTTAAGTATTGCTTGRCATATCGGAAACTTTGTACTGGTAATTGCATTGTCAATCATGTAGTGTCCCATTGCTAAAGAAATACTAGGTTAAAATCTAGCTACTGCTTTTTCTTAAATGGATTCAAAATTGAGTTTTATAATACAGGAAAAATAATACAAATTGCTTAGTCCAAGCATTACAGTGCATATTACACAACAAGATTACCATGAGCAACAATTTAACCCTGAACACTGGGCTTGAAATCTGTCTTTTCCAGCTTTCCACAGCCTTTTCCTGACACACTTCAGTGAGTTACACTGTTTAATGCCCCCTGCATATACCTTGAAGCCTGCAAAAGGATTGATCCCAGCTGATGTGCTGTTGATGATCTCAGCTTGCAAGCTGTTTAATGTTAAAAGTTCTACCGAAACTGTCAGTAAAAAGTCTATGAATAATTTCAAAGACCTTCCTAAGCTTATCTGTTCTCTTGCTTCCAGCACGCTGCTTCTCGTAAAGAAGCTAGCAGCCTTCCTTGTGGTTGCTGCTTGGCTAGTGAAAAAGTGAGTTGGAAGCAGTTTCACCACAGCTGTGAGGGATTATGAGAAGATGCTTCTCTGTGAGCTCCGGAGCAATTACCATTCGTGCCCGGCAGCAGTAGTAGTGAGACTCACATTTCAACAGACAGTGCTGAAAAAGAATGTTCTGTGTGTATGGGTGAACGCAGCCAGGTCCTCATATTTTGATCTAATTCAAGAAATCCACTTTTTGGAGCTGACTTGCAGGATTGCTGCAACCCAGACATACACTGAGTGAGTGCGTGTGGGTGTGCTTGCATGTACCTGCACAGACCTGCTGTTAGAAATCTGCTAATGCATTGTGCAACAGATAAAAAAAAAAATAGAAATAATTCTTAACTCTCTATTTGCATCACATTTTTATTGCTAAAAGTGTACGTGAAATTGGGCATTCTGTTTTGTGCAAAGTTCACTTGGTTGGATGGTTTATTTCCTGTTTCAGATTGTAGAGTATATTCTTTGCAAAGAGAGATTCTGTGAAGAGAGTGGTCAAGCCCAACTTGGTTTATCTTGCATAGTGGAAGTTTTGAAATACCAYTTGATGTCCTGAGATATTTGCCAATATCTTGCAGATGCCTTTGGGCTTTTAAATTTCTGGGGCTCATCTTGGCTCAGGATAGATAATAAGCTTGTTCTAGTCTTGATGTGAGTCTAGCAAGAAACAGGAATGGTGATTAGGATTTAGTATTCCTCATAACCACTGTTGTTTATCCCTGCAAGGTCAAATCTATGTTCCCGTTTCTTCTAGGCAAAGGAGCAATACCTAGGAGAGCATAACATTTTAAAGAGTTCTTTGCACGATTACCTTTAGTTTGAGAAATGTATCATTTAAGGGAAGTCTTCAAATAAGAAATTAGTAGGAAGCATGTACGGGGGCAGATATTTTAACAAAACTGTTTTGGGTAATATTTTAATAACAAGGATTTGAATAGAATAACCTGAGRTTCTTACTATGCAGAATTCCTGCTGACTTAAAGGTGTTTCATCTATAAGCATAAAATAAACATTTAAAATATGTGCAATAGGAGCATATCTGTTATTAAGGTAGACTGCTTCCTTTTTAGTAAAAGGGTGGTGCAGTGAAAGGTGCTCTGCTGTCGTAGAGTCATTACTTGTAGTACTTACTATGGTACCATGGCAACATCAGAATTAGACACAGAAAATGGAGCAAGCAGCCTAGTAGAACATAATAAAGGGTACACATTCAGAGAGTCACAAGGATTTTGCAGAAGAAATTAATAACAAGCAAATATTTTAGGGTGCTAGGGAGGAACTGGAGAAAATATAGAGCTGTAAAGGAAATATCTTCAGTATGGTGTTTATCACCATGAAATGCAGAAACAGTTGAAGACTTTTATCTTGGTGATAAGAGAAGTGGGAAAATGACACATGTAGAGGGATAAGTGACCGTGCCAGGATGAGAAGAATTAGAGACCAGTTAGCTTTTGGAATCCCTGAAGGCTGCAATTTATTCTAAGTATAGAGAAACAATAATTTACTACTGCTGTGCCTTTATGCTCAGGCAACAGTGTGTCCTAATTAAGTCCTTCCAGTGGTTTTTATGCATCTGTTTTAAAGAATATGGGCTTCTGTGTTATAGGAGTTGTTTAGGATAATCTGCKGTCCACATTTACTCTGCAGTCTTAACAGAAGGCAGTTACTCACTAGCATTATTTGCACTGGAGAAAGGCAGAGAAACCTCAGTTTCAGCAGACTGCCATTATGAAAAATAAAAGCACAGAAACACCATGATATATGATTCCAAGTCCAAAATATATAATGGTCATAGTATATCAAATCAGTATTGTTGTGTGAGAAATCATTAGGAACAGATTATAAACCAATCATGAGAAATGAGATTGATGAAGAATCACAGACTTTGTTGCAAATAGGACAAGTTAAATTGCCATAGATCATTGCAGGCTGTTGTATTTTAGGTTTACCTTAATGTCATGGGGCGTTGCAGGGGTCCCCAGTTGCTGCCATTAGCACGGGTGTCTTTGTACCTCTAGTGCAGGCAGCAGATCTTTCTTCAGCTGGTCACCGATTACAGCTTTGCATATTCTCAATTCAGCCTTATGAAATGATATTTATCCAACGTGTTTGCGCTCTGTGATAAAATGACTGGATTTGTGAATTGTGGGAAAATGATGGATGTCATTTACCTCCAGTTTAACAAGGCTCTTGATTACTATTTGTCACAATATTGTTGCAAGTTAAGATGCTGTGGTCTAAGTGGGTGGGCAATTGGACAGACTTCAGACGCTAACCCAAGTCTCTAAGTTTGCAACAAAGATGTCAAAAATAGTGCAGGGAATTCAGTTAATAATCTTCAGAGAATGCCTCAAAATTGTCCGTAATGTGCTATTACAACCTCGACACAAGTCAGCATCTGAGTTTTATGAAATAGAAAAAAGGYCATACCGTTTCATTTTTATAAATAGTCTTCAAGCCAACCAAGCATAATGAACAGTATGCATTAAAACTGCAGTAGTTGTATTTAATAATGACATTTTAAATATAGTAATTCCTGCTTATCTTTCACATTAATAAATAATTACTGTCCTTGGTGTTCATTTACAGTAATTACTATTATATGCTAATATGTATGCCAATGTATGCTGGAACGTCCACAGGGCTGAGGAAGGAGGAATCTGCCCKCAGGACTGGAGATTATCCTATTCTCCTCCTAAAGAAGTCACCTGGGAAAGTACCAGGAGCTTTTGGTCTTTTCAGTCTTTCCTAGCGCAGCAGCTCTTTAAACACCCTTGTGGAGATGACTTTCTGCAGAGGCTTTCAATGGCATCAGCCTGCAGCAAACCATTGCTTCCGAGAAACTTCATAGCATGATGATGAGGATCAAGTCAGTCGAGGACCAAAACAGCTTTTCTCATCCATTAATTCTTGGAATTAATGGATGCAATGCATCCTTAAATGGCAGCTGTGCAGTGCGGAGCTCTTTCTCTTCTCTAGAGGAGAGATACCAGGACATTTACAGCAGCAGTCTAGCAGAAGGGAGATCTTTTGAAAGGGTTTAGAAGTGATACAGTCTTAGAGGTTTGGGAAATTTGTAAATTTGTTTACTTTTTCTTTCAAGCTTTCCTCTTATCAGAGCTGTTGATTATGAGGAACATTTTGCAGTGATCTTACAGCTGTATTTTGCCTTGCAAATAGTTGCACTTCTGTAACAAGGGATGTAACAGTAACAAAATTTGACCCAGTTAAAGATTTTAAGTTTCTAGGGAGTTACACAGACAGATTTGTGAAAGTGTCAACCTGTGTATCTGGATAGAAAATAATTGTTTGGTCGTTGATTCACATACTGGATGGATGCAAAATTCCTGAATTAGAAAAAAAAAAAATGGTGAAAATTGCCTCAGAAGGCAAAGGCAGGCAAATAAAGTTGTGAGAAGAGCAGGTAGTGGTTTAATGGATTTAAAGTCTGGCAAGCATTTACACACTGGAACCATGCAATAAAAAATATGTGTGTGTGTGCGTGTGTGTGTGTGCTGAGTCATTGACTGAAAGGTTGGTTTATAGCTGCTCRTGCCACCCGTCGAGTTCCCCCAGCTCCGGGAGTGAGGGTCGGTTGAGGCCCTGCACTGCTCGCTACTCCAGTGGGTCCCAGCCGCTCGGTACAACCTGCAGACCAGGTACCTGCGCAGTGCAAACATTTGTGCCCTGATAGCAGGGCCTCGATGTGGTCGGAGACTCTATCCTCACTACGTGACCTCTGCCTCTTTTTGCACATACCGAACACTTCCTGAGATTTCTGTCTGTTTGTTTTTAGCTTTAGGCGTTGCCACGGTCTGGTCCGTGTATGGCCTGTGTACAAGTTTGATGCAATTATTTTGTGATGTTTTAGCAGAAARGAACCTGGCTAAATGTAGAACATTGTTTCAGTCTTTCATATAAAATAGTGTAATGTCATATATGAATTGTTGAAATAGACTAAGAGAACAGGTGTGATAYAGTCAAAGCATGTAGCATGAATGAAATGCAAGCCCTATCTCTGCATTTTTTATGTGAACTGTTACAATTTGATTTTTTTTCTTTTCCTTTTTTAAATTGCATTAGCAATTCCAGATAGACACTTAGTCTCCGAAAGAAAGGCCCTTGACATTAAGTGTACTGAAAGGTCATTGAACAGTCATAGCTTTCTTTTAATTTTAAATGCATTTATCCAGGAAAACTCAGCCCTGATGAAACATCTGCTTTTTGAAAGGATTCTGTCTTTTAGCAGAACTGCCTGAGGTTTACGGAGGTCAATTGAAATGCCTAAGGTCACCCAGAGTGTCAGAGAAAAAGGGGTGGGTGTCTTGCAAACATACTGAAAAAGGAGCATGCTTTTTTTCCCCCAAACCCTTAAGATTCGTTTTAAGTTTTTAGGTAAACACCAATGTCACCAATATTGTTAAAAAAAGACCAAAATCTTAAAGACTGTGGCTCCTGCTGCGTTGGTTGCTGGGACTTATTTGTAGAGGCTTTGACAAAATTCTGGTCAGAAGGAGTGAATTAATATTGCAAAAGGAGCAAATACTGTTAAGGTAAAAGATAGTTCATAGCATTGCTACTACACACCACATTTTCAAATTTGTTTGTATGTTAATACGTTTGTAGAGATTGACTTCAGTTAAATTACACTATCTACACCAGCTGATGAGCCCACTTATAAAATCACAGCTATTTTAGGAATGAAAAACCCTTTACCCCATCGTTCAGCAGTGAAGTAGTGTGCAGTGACGACTATGATTAGCAGAATTACATGCATTCTCACAAGGTAAAAATGTTACACGGAGAAAGTACAATTTTAGATTTGGAAAGCAGTGCAAAAATGTTTGCAATATTGTAGTAATATTATTTCACTTTTTTTTAAACCATGTTTTATACCCTCCCAAACTAAAATTTTGCAAGGGTTCATCTAACTCAGCAAATATTACTGAGAGTGAAATGAATAAAATACAAATTATTATTGCTTTAGATGATGAGGGTTTGGCAAAAGAAGATTCTGCTGAGGAGGTGCATGCTCTGTGTAGCCAGTTTGTGCTACAGAACTTGGAAGAAAAATTGTTGCAGACTAAAAATAATCGATGCATTTAATTCTGCCTTACCTCAATCTCCCATTGACTTCCATTGACATAAAAATACGAGATGTGCAGGCAACACARAGTATAAAGTTTATAGCACCAGAAGAATGAATGAAGTTGACAGCGAGTTATARGATGCCATCTTAAAAATTAGCAAATGATTTACCAAGGAGTAAAAGCAAAGAAGTGTCTTCTAAGTAGTATAGGCACATGTCCCTCTCATCTTCATTGCTAACAAAAACCAGCATRGCTATACACTGATAGTAAAATTAGAATGTATAGAGGATATTGTTGTAAGATMATAAGGCGAGAGAAAGCACGAGGAAGAGAAATATATGGGAAGTACTGGTATGCTTCTCATTAAAGAATACCAAAGAATGATCAAAAGAAATGTGACCTTTTCTGAAGGTGACTGATATATTCATTGCTGGATTTTGCTTATTTTGCTAATATTCTAATGTTTCATTTGCCATCCACTCCCCAAAAGGCTTAATTTGTCACAGAAAATAGAATAGGCATTAGAATTCTTGTGACTTTTCCCGAGAAATTTATTTTAGCATTTAGCCACAGGTACTAAGGCGGGGGAAAAAAAGCATTATTTCTCAGAAATAGTCTCATGTTATTTAGTGGGAAATTTTACAATGTTTTTAAACATCACAATTCACTGTCTGCACTGTACTGCCTCTGCACTGTCCAGTATCTGGCCTGGCTCAAGTGTTTTTCTGCTACTTTTAAGCTGTGTGCATGTGTTTGAAAAATGATTTTGCTGAAGTAAAATACAAACTGATCAATCATACAAACAAGACAAAACTCCCACAGAGCACATGGGGAAAAGAACAAAGATTATTTTTGTCTGTCTAGTTAGAATTTTGCATATGCTTGAATATATCTGACAGGTTGTTTGTGCCTTTTAGAAGATAAAAAAAAAAAGATACTTAAAGAGAGAAAGAAAGAGTTAGGTGCTGATGGAGAGTACAATAGCACTGTTGATTTTCATACACTTGGGGTGCTGACACAATTCACAAGCGGCAAAGCAAAGCAGACTGATGAGTAAGTTGTGTTATGTCATTCCCTACAAATGAAGATAAATGTCTTGTTCTTTATCACTCTGGGTTATATTCCTGAGAGGTTTTTTTTTTTTTTTTTTTAAATGGATTTTTAATTTTTTTTTTTTATATATATTTATATATACACACACACACACTTTAAATAAATAGTATTTAAGGACTGCAGATAGAACCTATAATGCTCAAGAACATGCTGAATTCCAGGTATTAAACTATGAAATTCTGTGAATATCCCAAAGACAAAAAAGACAAAAAAAAAAAAAAATGCTATTCATTGTACCATATGTGCAGTTCCAAAGAATGCAAAATTTCTGGGAATATAACATATCTATGGGAACAAAAACACAAAACATAAAATGTTTTTTCTTGCTTTGCTGAAGCTAGGAGTTATGAAAAGATGGAAAGTGTTATTGCCCGATTTACAGTACCAAAATGTACCTGCTGGTTTTCTTTTGGCTCATTTGGACCTGTATGTCTTTAACGTGACTTCAATAGTTTTGAACCATTTCTGTTATATTTGTGGGTTTTGTGTGTTCTTTTAAAAACCTTCATATGATACAGTTATATCTTTGGATTATTCAGTGGCATCTCCTTATTTCAGAAAAGAAAATTTAGGTGGACTTGCTAGGAACAACTAAAATACTATTTGAGTTATCCWGAATAGTTATGAAAACCCTTCCTGAATCCTTAAACAAAGCTTGAGGCCACTCATTAATAAAAGTACTTAGACAAGGGTCTACTTTTTTTGACCTTCTACCTCTGTCTGGATCCATGAAATGGCATTTCACAATATATTCTAAACCTCAAAGTAAATAAAGTTTAAAGAAGAAAGGATGAAAACTGGAAATTAGGTGAGAGAATTCAGTGCTCCATATTAAGATGTGTTCACTGAGCAGACACAGTGAGTGAGGATTTGCTGTGGGAACATATTCAGAGAGCAGGAAAACAAAGGGACTGAATGCATGGTTGTGAAAAGTGAGAGCAGATCCACTTAGTTTGCATCCATAGAAGAGATCTGAAGTGAGAAGAAAGATGTGTTTGGCCTTACTGTCAGATGTGGAGGAATGAATAGAAAAATGGTGGGGTGGACCCAGAATTATCGGTGTGTTTTATGGCAGAAGGGAGTTAGGATTTTAGAAGATTTGTGTCAACATTTATCATTAGGGTGTTACTTTTGAATACTTGTCCATTAGATATATGCCTAATGAGATAAGAGTTTTTGTGGTYGAAATATGTTTTTTTGGTCTTGATACTATCTAATGATAGAAATCTTTCTTTGACTAAATTCATATGTGACCCACTTTTATACTTCTGGGGGATATATGTAGTAAGACCAAGGAATTACATGTGGTTCTTCTCATTAGCACTGAATTCATGCAGCTTGGGGAGAACACTTTTTCCTCTCTCCAGTATACGACTCTAGGGATACAGCTTTTATACGTTTCTGCTTCCCTGAGACTTGTGTAGATCCTCAACATTCAACAAGGTCAATAAGTGTCCCTGTGTCCCCGATAACTGAGGAAGTTCTGCCCCTCTTGGCCTCTCCCCCCATRCCCCAGGGGAGACTCGCAGCATCAAGCACTTCCTAGCAAGTGTGCGTCTCCAGGGTGSTCTTCAAAGAGAATTTGCCAGTGCAGATGAAAAACAAGGGCTACTTGTGGCAGTATTCATTGTCCTCTGGCTTTAGGAGGGAACGTTTGGCAGCCTACCTGCCCGTGCCCATGGCCAAGCTCCTCCCAATTGCAGATCTTCAGACCTGCAGAGAACCTTCTGCACAGTCCAGCTGCCTGAGCCACGGGCAGCTGTCTCCCTCCTGCGCAGAGGTACGGAGAGCTGGGTGCAGGGAGTCCTTGTCTTACGCAGTCCTTGGCTGAGTTAAAACTAGCACATCTGTGGCAAAGAAGTTACTGTATATGCAACAATCTTTGCTTTTGCAGAACTAGCTAAAACACAGTTAAATGTATTTTCTTCAACTTCAGTGAGGTTATTGCATGGATGAGTTTTACTGATGTTCTTATTACTAATGCAGAAGCATATGTAAAGCTAGGAGTTACAAAGTCTAAGCTGTATTTCACCTGGGAATATTGTCCAGGATTTTCATAGAAGGCTAAAAGAGTTGAATGTAAAATTCCCACAGTATTTCTGTTGCATTTGAGTGCCTATCCTTGAACTTATTTAAACATCCTACCTAGAGAAGTCAACCAGTGACTCAACTTTTGAGAAGAGGGAGTCCCCAGAGTGCCGGGTCATCTGCTGACGAAGCTCTGGTCTTGCATTACTGTTTCTTTCAATGTATGTAGTCTGTCTGTGTTGCTAGTCAGAAAAGGATGGAGGAAGCTGCTTTATGTAGCTGTTGCCATTCCTGCATCTTCTGTTTAAGTGTGGTCGGAGATTTCATACCTAATTCAGCATCAGAAAGCAGAGTCTTCCTTCTCAGGTTAATTGGTTTGCCTCTCCTTTGGTATTTCACCAAACTGAAATCTGTTTAGAGGATTCTGGAATTTTATTTTGCAAGTTCCTCACAGAGCACTAAACTTGGCATATATTGGAATTGCAGTATGGCTGGTAGCCACATGAGCTCTTCTGCTCTGATCTGAGTCTGAATGGCATGTTGGCTTCTCAGATGTCTGATTTAATTGAGAGAAGAGTCCATCCGGGGCACTGAATAGATGCATCCCTGCCATATGCCTTGACAAAAAAAACAGACTCACTTATGACATGTAAAGGGATGGATAGCACAGACTTGTCATTTTTCAGTTTGGCACAGTTAGATTTGGCAAATTTAATTAGGGCTTAGATCCAGTTGAGTTTAGAAACCTGAATGCCATTAAAAACCTTGGAAGTTTGGGATCTAATGATTTCTGGTGATCTGGACTCAAGTGATATGTGGAAGGTCACGAATGCAATAGAAACAAGAACTCAACAGAGAATTCTCAAATTCCAGTTCAGTGTCTTTACCATTAATCCTTGGCTAATCTGGTATTTTGTCATCTAAGTCTCACTTTAGCCAGCTGCTTTCATGAAGTCATTAATGTCATCCTACACTGGGACATCTGGCCAGAATTTAATGTATAAGTGACTGTCATCTGCCTCGCTTATTTATACTCATGGCAGCATTTGATACCAGATAACAGTTCAACATAAATATTGAATACAAAATGGGACAGAATAGAGTTGTGGATTCATGAAAAAAAAATAAAATAAAAAAATTGCTAGAATTAAGTTCCACTTAGCTGAGTAATAACAAAGGAAAGATCAAGGAAGTTTTATCTCATACATAACATCTGCATGTGATGGAAAGATCAGAGATGAGATAAAGAGATATGTCCAAGGACCATTGCTATCATAGTGACCTCTCTCATTTCTCAGTTTTTGTTGCCTGAATGTGGAAAGCCCTGGACGATTTGCAAGGAAAAGATTTTAAAGTGATATTATGAATAATGAGATATTAAAAAGAAAATCAAAACTATCAGAATTCTTTAGAATGACTTAAAATGCAACCCTGATATTTGAAAAGAAAATGCTAAGCAATAATGGGTATGAATTTCCACACCACATATTGCACAGGAAATTTGCACACACAACCTTTTATTTGTTTAATGGATTTTCTGTGAACATCTACCATTAAATGTTTGTAAAACTTCAGCTCAAAAAAAATTTGCTGTGGAAGGGAAAGCATTTATATTCATTAGATGAGAGCAGACTTTTTGCTCATGATTTGGGTGGAATTTAAAATGATTAATGCAGCTTAAAGTAGTTAGGTGATAGGAATTTTCTAAAACATCTTATCTGAATCTAATAAGCCCTCTGGGGGATACAAGAGCTTATGATGCATATAGGGAAATTTTAAGCCCGTTTATTAAAAACACATTTCCACTTACTTTAATAGTCTTCTTCCATTGTTTCTTAAGGTTGCTAAGTATTTTACCACCCACTAGAGCTGGTCTGCTGAGATTAGAACCCCTTATTCTGCAAGGCCCATTCCTTTGCCATAAGGGCTGGAGCTGGCACTTGGTAAGGGATGAAATGAATTCAGGAGTAGATTGCAACCACAGTACAGAAAGTCTTTCACAGAAACTTAAGAAGTCATAAGATTAATATGTCCAATAAAGAACACCTTTTCTTAAGAACTGTTCTAGAAAATTTGGAAAGAAAATAGAAAATAAATATGGTTCAGATAAACCATAGACTCAATTAAGTGTTTTATGTGGTTTTGTGATAGGGTAAGTATAAGAATACTACAGGTAGCTGTTTAGTCAAATTTTGTATAAAAGAGAAATTCAGAGAGCTCAAAATTGCGTAAAATTAAATGAAATCTTTTTTTTTTCTCTAACTTTACCTTCTATTTTATAGTAATAGAACTATCAGCGTAGATGACTCTAATAAATCCTTTACTGTGTTTATAGTGGAAATTAATGTGGTGCACTTGCTTCTTTAGATCATTGGTAAATCAGCCTTTGCAAAATTGCTCTTGCATCATTCAAAGCCAAATGAACTTGCAGATGGAAAAAAAGTAGAGTAACATCTCAATTATCCAGACGATAAATGGGAAAGAGGCTGCAGGTACCAAGACACTGAGTCCTCTTCTGAATGACTCAGGTTAGTGCTGCAGTGTCAAATGATAATACCAGCTTGTACGCTAGCTCAGGCAGGTCTGCACCATCACTGACCTCTCTTCTTGCAATTTCACTCCTTTCGTGTCCTTTTGCAGCCTAATTTACAAGAGAAGATTGACTACAGGCAGTAAGGTGGCAAGTTAAGCTTTCATTAATCCAAACTATTTGTTGCACATCTTTGTGTCATGTCTGCTGTGTATTTCTGACTCACCAGGTATAATTTGACTGAATTTCTTTGAATAATATGTTTTACTGAGTTAAAGGGGAGCCAGAATTTAAAATTAGAAGACAGAAAGCATAAATAACTGTGAAAATTATGAATAACTATTCCATGAAAGTTATACAATAAATCAGTCTTCAGTTCAATGTTAGTATGCCGGAACTCTTTCCCAGGGTGACATAACAACTCTGTTGCTACACTTTACAGAGGTCCGCGAAATTTAGGTTGCAAATATATTAGGCAAGTCTTTCCTATATGGTTATTTTTGTCAGGGATTGACTGAGTTCATATCCACGACCACTGCAGCTATGTTGGCAGAAAGCCGTAGCCTTGACATAGTCTTAAACTGTATTCACCTCGGTTCCTCTTCCATGCAGTCTCCTTTGCCTCACAAGGACTCTCTTTAATGTGACTATAAATTTTCTGAAAGAACATTCTGCACCAAATAGCACAGAAAATAAACCATTGTGATATAATCTGCTGATGCTTTGTTTCCCAAACAATATGTTTTAGATCAAAAGTTGAAGTTCATATTTGCTCTGTGGTCAAGGAAGGAAAAATAAGACAGGAATTTAGAGATTTAAATGAAAATWAACCGCCAATGATGCTAGAAAAGAGAAGGAAGGAATTGGGAAAGTAGTACAATGCTACAACAAAGTTGAACTTCCTTATTTCAGGCCTCAGTCTGTTCAGTGTCACAGTGAAGCAGTGATCTTCTGATCTTGGTGTTTGCAGTGGTACTCAGCAATGCCCACTCTGCGTGGTTATGGCTGGGGTGGGCAGGTGCGGTGGGTCTGAGGACATGGCTATGGAAGCAGATGTCAGGATGTGACAGTGGGTCTTTTGGGGCCAAGGATAAACAGCGTAGTTTTTACATGGCATATATAGGAAAGTTGTTTTCTAGTTTTTTTTTTTTTTGTTTTGCTTTTGAGTGGTCTGGTTTAGATGTTGTGTTTGTTTAATAAATGCCCTCTTGCAAAGCAGAAGTCTTCTACAAAAATAGTTTTGTGTTTGTTCTTAAAATTTATTAAAATGCCATCCATCCTTTGGTGGAGAGTTTTCTACCCACTTTTCTGCTGTCAAACTGTAAGATTCTAAATGCCTTTATGAAATACATACTCAGTATTTTTTTGTAGGTGCAGATGCTTTTAAAAAATTGTCTTAAAATAAATGCAGAATGAAATTGTCTGCCACTAGATGAGTGAGACTTGGCTGGGCTTCTCTCTTCCCTTCGTCTACATATGTACACCTCTACAGTAGTCTAAAATACCATTTTTATAAACTGTAAGTGTCTACAGCCATTTATATAAATACTTTGCTATTGTGGGGCTGTTTGTTGCACTTTATAGCCATGTAGGATATATTCTCCATAATTCTGCTTCTAGAGGAGCTGTCTATGCAAAGGGGTTGAAGGGTAGAGGTCAAACCRGAAATAATCTCTTGCCAAAAAGCCAAAAAAATTAATGTTGCAAAAACTGATGGTGTGGAGACAGAAGGAAAGGTCGGTCCATTCTCAGATATTTGAGGAAATGAGCTGTATTTGGGAATAAGCAAAGCCTGCCCTTAGGTAGAGTTGGTAATCTAGAGCATTTTTATAGTGCAAATAGCAAATTGTAGAAAAGAAAAGTCTGGAAGAGATTTGGTTGACATTTCTTCATCCTAGCCTTATGAACTTAGAGGAAATAAATTATACTGGCTTGAAGAACAGTGATGAATCCATAGAAGCAGAAACAATATGCACCACAACCAGATCCATATTCACAACAACTCCAAATGCTCCTTTTCTTAGCATTCCAGCATCCCAGATGGCTCATCTACTTAGAACAGTTTAAAATTTTCAGCATACTTTTTAACTGGCTTATATATATATATATATATATTTGTCTTCACTATTCCCTACTCGTTTAAAAGACCCCTTCATTTAATGAGTATCCACAAGGTCACAATGGAGAATGAGCTGACAGAATGAATGACAGCATATATGGACAGGGTGAGAGACCTAACTCCATTTGCAACCTTGTTGGCACAAAGTCTGTAGAATCCCTAATAGAAACTCATTTAATAAAAACACTCTGGTTTTCAATTATTGTTTTAATTTCTTTACTCTGTTTATTGCTTTATCACAACAGGGGATGCTGCTCTCAGATTATCTTTATTGTAGCATATTTAATTGTACAAGGCAATGCCTTATATTTTCATTCTATAGAACAGTTAAAATAGCTAAAGGGGAAAGAAGCGCCTGTCACAGACTTTCATTAACAGAAGTCCTCATCATCTTCATTCAAAATGAAAAAGCATGGGTCAGTTCAGGTATCTTAGACCCAGCAATTTGACTATTTTTCCCAGATAGAATGTTTAGTCTACTACAAGTCATTGCAGAGTTCATCAAATCTAATCCAATGAATGCTTTCATTTTAACTGAGTAAGGATTTTTTTTTCATACAGACATAACTAACTCTAGCAGTTTACTTTCAGTTATACTTGACACTAAGGTCACCAGTGTCTCACATTGTTCCTTGGAAAGTCAGCAACGTGTACAACTTTTTTACTTTAATAACTCAAGATTCATTTCTCACAAGTAAGAGTTATGTAGTCTTTGTGTTCTGGCCATGCTCCAAGCCAGATAATTATATTCCTCCAAAAATTCCCCTCAAAGTTCTCATTAATTATCTTCTTCACTTCCTCTTCTGAAGCACTGTCTTGTCATGTTGCTTCTATGAAATGCCTGATACTGTCTTGCATCTGAAGTGGCTGTGTTTCAATTATGAATGAAGTGCTGCTGTAGATAAAGGGTTGTATCCACCACTAGCATGTGACAGTGTGATACACTGATTATAGGGAAAGTGTGCTTAAATATAGTAATAGTGAAGTTGAGTCTAAATATTAATATTTGGAAATTACATAAAATGTAGTGCAAGTTGTCTTTTTCTTTCAGCAAGCTATTATATATACTTACCTGCACATTGAAAACTGCATTCTGATACCTTACTTATTGTGACTAGTATTTCTTTATTAATAATATTTTTAAAAAGGCAGGGAAAATCCCTCCATTATAAAGTAATTGATACCAGCACATTTATCACTTACACAGTTAAAAATGGATTTTTGATAGAACATTAATATGAATATGTGTAAGTCAGCCAATGTCATCCTGCTGGGATTTTTATTCTTCTCGGCTACTCTTAAATTTATAGCTGGTACAAACTTTTAAAAAGGGAGTAGTAAGAAGTGTATTATTTTATTCCTCCTTAAAGAAAATGGTTAAAACACTTCTGGTTAAAATTCTTCAGAAGTTTGGTATATGTAACTATTTAAAAGTCCTTCAGAATAGGTCTTGGAAGGAAATAGAAGGAGGATTTTAAGTCATAGCCCTAGAATTTGCAGATACGTTTCCTGGGCATTTGGTCTATGCCCTTTGGCTGTTGCCGAAGGAGTACAGAAAATGGGTAATAGACATCATCAAAATAGCTGGATGTTGGAAACCGTTTATAGCATTGGAAATTATTTCACAGAATCAATATTATAGTGTTTTGAAAATGGACTGGCAGTTTTGAGAGTCACCTTCTTCAATTTAAAATGTATGAAAATAAGTGATAAAAGTGGAATGTAGTGTAAAGGTATTTTCTTTTTTTGTACATGCTAGAGCTGAAGAAGGGTAACAACGTGAGGTGCATATCATTCCAAGCTGCTGATATATTAAATAGGTATCATTTCTTATTGTATCTGACTTACATTAGTGCAATCCTGAACAGTACTTTGTGACATGAATCTACATTTAGTTGAAAGAATGACTGGAAAAGAGGGGTTGTTGGTGGGAGATACTCTTTTCACTGTCTTTCACCTGCATATTGATAAGCTGCCTTTGAGGTATCTTTCCTGTTTGTTTGCAATTGCAAATACTTACTAAATTGTTAAATTGCAGTAGAACATCTTGTCTGCATTTTATAGATTCACAGCCACTCTACTTAAATACAGTTCTCACCCACACAGAGTTTCATTTGCACAAAAGTCATAGCAGCAGAATATCAGCAGTTCCCACGGAAATGACAGCCCAAGCCTTTAGTTCATAATATTGAAAAATTTCCCTAACTTGCAACGTTTCCTGAGGGAATGTCAGAGTTGGCATACATTTCTGCTGCCTTTCTCTAATTTTTAACCTCTTATTACAAATGAAAGCTTGTAGGGCTTTTTAACAGGTGGGTTTTGCCTGGGAGTACATGACAGAGGTAGAAAGACAGAGAACTGTGATAAAAATTAAACTCAGCAAATCTAACCATTTCTAGTGAAAATGCAGCAGGGAATAACAAATCCTCAGTGATAAGAGCTAAGGATTACTTAATTAAACAGGGTTACAGAATTAGATTTAACTTTAGACTTGAAATTTAAGTGAATTTCTTCAATGGGGAAACTGTGATGATTTTTGAATGTCATCTTAGACTTTTTTTTCCTCAGGACTGGCACGAAATATCATTGCATTTTGTCTCAAACCAAAGAAGTAGTTGCTTCTTTGTTTTAATACATTTTTWAAATACTTATGGAGACACAATGTTTTTCTTAATATTTCCATTGGTTCTTGGAGAGGTTCTAGTAACAGCTAGAAGAATTCAACCAACTTTAACCAAAAACCCTACCATATTCTTTGAGTTCATCTGCAGAGGAAGACAAGCTCCTCAGTCATGAAAAATGAAACCTGYGGTCTTGCTGAGAGTTTGCTCTTTTTCTTCTCTTTTGTTTTCAAATCAAAACTTTCTGTGAATGCAACTGTCCTCTCTCTAGAACCTCTCTCTTCCCTGTTATTAAAAAGCCGCTTTTAGCTATGTTTTCTGAGAAGACATGGAATATTTTGAAACCTACTCTCTACATAAATTGGGAATGTAACTCTGTAAGGCTTTAAATACTAACAAGCAGTGTAGCAATAGAGTATATTTGTCCCTTGGGGAATAGSTTGACTTGCAGTGTTCTACTGGCATTCGATGCACCTGGGGGATGTCTGTCACCATAATCATCAGAAGTGCCTGCGTTGGAGGAAAACTGTAATTTACCATTAAGGAAATGTTAAAAATTCCAACAATTGTTATTAAAAAATATTAAAATAGTCTTAATCAACAGGTAGTGATTCTACCTGTAGAAACCTGTAGAATTTGAATCTGTCAAATTATTTCAGAGGATTTCAGAATCTTGGGCATATGCTTTTTACCCTCATATTTTGCAAATATATTAAAAAAAMCTATTTTTTTTATGTGCTTTAGACTGTAATCGAGAATAAAAACAAATGATGGACAAAGCATTACATCTTTGTGGGTTGTGAGCAGTCTATTGTTGCATTGATTTGAACCGGCAATACTTAATGTACTGTTTTTTCAAAAAGTGGTGTAGTATCAAATTTTATAGAAGATCTTGGAGGCCCCTGAAACTGATGACTAAGGTTCTATAAAAAAAAAAAAAAAAAAGGTTAAAAATAAAGGAAGTATTATTAGATGATCAGATAAATACTGCCTTKGAAGAAAGTTTAGAAGCAAGTATTTGAAAACAGGTTTGATGCTTCTTGTCCAAAGGTTGAATTTAACATTTGTTCTTCCCTATGCAATTTGGGAGCTGCAGTTTTCCTTGGAAATTATGTTCCAATCAGTTACGTTTTAACTTCCCTGGGTTAAACCTAACCTACATGGGAAAGTCTGAAATTTATGAAATTGCGTTCAATTCTCATGAAGAACCCAATGATTTTGTGATTGGCGTTCAAAATATATGCTGTGGATAGAGAGTGCGCAGGATTAAGTCAAATGTATGTCTGTATTTAATATCTTGTCACTGTCAACTGGACATAATTGATAACTATCAGCTATCCAAATTTTTATGAACTTAAATCTTAGCACTTTGTGCCAAAGACTGTGACAAAAAGTTTTAAGGCATTGGACTTCATGGATTTGGAGGTCCTTGGAGTAGATCCTCCAGGAAAGGGCCCTGAGGCACTTTATCAGAAAACGCTAAARTGATGCTGACTGGGGACATGGCAAGGCCAAGATGCCTTAGGGAAATGATGGTTCAGTGCTTCTGCAGGACAGCTTCCTTTGGATGATGCCAATTAAGCTGTAGCTGTCATTTAAAGTTGCTGTCTTCTAGGATGCATCTCCTGTGCACAAGCAGGAATCAATCAGTCTTTTGTTCTGTGTTATAAATAAAAATGAAGGTTTTGCAAATGTATGTGGAAAAAAAAACCCACTTAGACCAGATGCTSTTCACTTCCAACAGTGGCAATTAGTTCTTGGACTGGTTCAGGAAATGTTTAGGTCTTTTGTCTCAGTGAAGTTTCATATACTGGATGAATTTCACTAAATCTGCTGCTTTAAAACCTTTATAAGGYGGTGAATTATTTTTAAATGAAGGCAATATCATATCAATAAACAAGCATATAAAAAGCTATAGTGTAATGAGGTTTATTGTTTCATAATAGGTTTATACAAATTATGAGTATGAGAGTTTTATTAATGGGACTTTTAATTATCCACTATAGCGAAGAGTGATGTAAAATATCTAACAGCTCTGCTAATTAATATGGGGATTCAATGGTTGTTAATTAAGGGCAAATGGGACAGGGCTCACACAATCCACTTTTGACTATGATGAATAAAAAGTCAAACCAATAGCTTATTTCCAAATTAACATGATTGATAAAAAGTCAGCTCAGAGCACAAGTCATTCTTCCCAAGAGAGTAGCAATTTTCATGTTTCGACAATATATAAAAAGAATATGCCTATAGGCCTTGGAATAAAAGTAAAAGCTGCAAAAAGCCTGTATGAGCTGATATACATATCTGTAAAACTTGCTTTTAAATATGTAACTTGGTGCACAGTGAGTCTTTTCAGATTGCTTTCATTTTTCACAGATTTAAATAATGCTGACATGTGAATGAATTGCAATCTCTAATATATTCCATGAAAATATATCCATTATTTGACTTTGTCCTCTATTTATCAGATATTCTGAACACAACTTTACATACTGAAAAGACAGGCAGCAGAGTGGGGAGATGCAACTTGCCAGCAAATTGTTTATCAGTCTCTGTCTCTGCAATAATTTGAGTCGATCCTCTTTCCATCTGATCGCTGTCTGAGTTCCCTGCTCTTCTGAATGTGGCTAAATATTTGAATCTTAGGTTTAAAATCACGAGAAAGTTAAATCTGGGTATATTTATCCAAGAAAAAAAGTATTGAGTTAGAACTTCAATTGACTTGGTTATATTTGCCAGGATCTGAGTTTCCGTGTGCTAGGTAAGGTCTCAGGTGCAGTTTCCTTTTTTTCCATGAAGAATTCCTTGTCACCAGAGTAAAAGCCTCCTTGTTCTGGGACTGTCTGTCCCAGTTCTGGGACCTTCCTTGTTGTGCTGTTGCAGCAGTGGCAGGGATAGGAGCAGTGAGTACTGAGTACAGCAGGCACATGGCCATCAGAAAGTGGTTTCCTGAACAAAGGTTTAAGCATCTGAATCTGCAAATTTGGTCCTATTAAGAAAAAAAATACTAAAGCCTTGAAGATCATAATTGAAACATGCAGGAAAAAAAGGAAACCTCGAAAAAAGTAATAGCTGCAARAGCATTTTGTATTTATGAGAAGGAGAGAGATGTGCGAGTCTGCCGTTTGACACAGAATGAGCCTAATTTGCATAGCTGAATATGAATTTAGGAATTTGGGATTGGAAGGAATCTCCTGAAACATATTGCCTGGTCCCCTTCTTTCATMGACATCTATTTCACATGCTCTTTTCACGAATCAACTGCACTGCAGATCAAAAGAAGGCATTTCTTGCTACCAAGAGTATTTTTGGGATACTGTTGCTGTGCTTCAATTTTCTGGTGGTTAAAAACCCTCCATTCCCAGGCTAAATTTATTCATGGCCAGTTTTGTTTGGTTTTGTTAATGGTCTTTTCTTTTTTGTTCCAGGAATGACCTGTAATATCTTTCTTGATTTATATTTGTCAGTGAAGAGCCACCATTTCTGTTTTCAGCCTTTTGTTTTTCTCTTTTCCAAGCAAGTCATTTCCTGCAGGTTTCCTTCTATTTGGTAGGATCTCATCTCCTAATTATATTAATGTACTTCTCTGCATCTGTTCCAATTCATTTTTGTACACAAGAATCCAGATATGATTTTTTTTCTGACTTAGTAAAATTTGCTCTTGGTCTCTAGTTACATATCTTCCACTGTGTTGAATTTCATYCCTCCTCTATTACTTTGTTCCTCAAGATTTTCTTGTTCTTTAAATGTGACATCCTAACCCTCCTATGTGTTGGCAGTGTCTCCTTTAAGTTCATTAGGAAATGCCACTGTATTTCCTCTTTTTTGTAGTGGATGTCATTATGAAAAGGTTGATTGCTTTAGTAATTCTCATTTTGACAAAAGCTTGGCAGATTTTTTCTATTTATAATATGATAATATGTACCTGTGTGTGTGGGGGTGCCCTCCACTATGCTTTGTACTTCAACAGAATCATAATTACTGTATATTTCTTAAAGTCAATATTTGCTCTGGTACAATGAGAAGATATTATTCCTGATAAAGACCAGAAAGTCTGTCATGAACACTTTAGTTTCATAAATGTTTAACTTTTACTATTGCCAGTACRTAACAGCACATATATGAAAAACTGTATTAGCAATAACATTCTCTTTAATTAATTTTTCCATGAATGAATTCCTATTAGGAATTCATTCTTACAACATTGTATTATGTTGTGATGCACTTTGGTGAAATTAACTCGAAGAGCTGCTCTTTGCAATTTTAATATTCCACAGGGTTTTCCATTCTAGAAAACTCATTATTATACATGTACAAAGCTGAAAAGAAACAAGAGAGAGGCATATTGTGTGAATAACAGTCAGGGAAAAGAGACAGCTGGCATGATAATTTTCTAATAAAGCTTAGAAAAGGCTGCTGTGTCTTGAAAAAATGAAAGAGTTTTAATTTGAGTATTCCTTTTGTTTGGATTTGCTTTGTACTAAAAAGTTCTGAATCTTATTCACACCTTTTATGAATATTAACTGAAAAACAAATATATCTTGTCAAGCCCTTCTGCTTGGTAGGTGCAAAAGAATCAGTGGTGTGTATCCAGAGGGGGATGGTATTTCTTGTTCTTCTTATCCACTTTTATTCTCCTCCAACCACACTATACAATTTGGATCTTGATAAATAGAGATCTTCTGAATTGCAGACATCTTATTAACACATTGAACCTTTAACCGTGTAAATGCCAAACTCTTTCCTGCTATAGGTATTTGTGTATTTCTTTATTTCTGTTCAGYGTTTCACATGTGACCTTCAAAGTCACACAAATCTTATTACTTTTAAAGGAAAAYTAATTTCATTTTTTGCAGATATATGGCATATCTCTAAGAATGCATATTGATAGTCTGGGAAACAAAGTATTTGCATCTATTCACATAATTCAAGCATACTCTCCCTTTAGAGTGGCAATATGAGGTGAAATTTTAAATTAATACGGAGGGTGCAAAGTTAATGCATTAACTTTGGAGSTCCACCCTTTTTGGAGCACTAAATTCTGTACTCAAGCTGCCTTCAGTAGTGAATGGCCAACATGTTAGGTTGCTGCATATTTCTAGCTGGTTTAGAATTTAGCAAGCTTTTAGGAAGATAACGAGTGTAGTTTTAAACAACTTTTTTTTTTAATAGCAGAATTTTTAAATATATTTGTCCAATATAATATTTTTTCTTTTATTCCATGGCTTGCTACATTGTTGTAATGTGTTACTCTAATATTAGATTGTCCTGACTCTTCTGTATTTTCATCCATTCATCCTTTTTACACCATGTAACGTTATTGACATTAATGAAGTTACTGCTAATTTATGCCACATTGAGGGAGAAAGGAATCAGGCTCATTATATCTGGTATCACAGTTCATACGAGAATCAGTTAATTGCATTCCATTAGTAATTAACATAAAGGAATATGAAATCCTAATATGTTTTGTAAACTGCGCATTAAATAGCCCTTATGCTCAATAACCATTGTGCTGTCAGTGGCATAGAAAAACAAAGGTCTTCACCTACGGATGGAATTTTTGCAATTATTGAAAGAAAAACACTTTGATAGAATTTTTGAAAACCACTGTAGTTAATCACGGAGTATGATTAACTGATACCGAACTCCAGATACATTTCTGACATTTAGTCTAATGATGAACACTGAATTATTAATTTTCCTGTTTTCCTGTTGCATTAAAACAAAAGTTAGAGTTAGGTATTTTTTATTATTTTATATTTTAGAAGACTTTTTTGCAGTTCTTGAACTGCTTTTCAACTAATCTTTATGGTCAACCTCTTCCGGTGAACTGTATATATCCCAGTGGGTGGTTGTCACTGGGTTGAGGTTCTCAGGATCTCATGGAGACCCAGGGTTGCTCCAGCTGATTCTGTGCTACAGGTGACAGGATATAGCATGAGGCTGGGTTATAACTACAGGTTTACTCTGCTGGAGCTAGAGATTGAATGACCCAGCAGGGATAAATCCTAGTGATGAAGTCAAGAGAATTTGGGTTAAAAAAAGTCTTTCAATTTAAACCAAGCAGTGTGTGTTCTGTTTTGCTTGCAGTGATTTGGAAGCCCCCCACTTAGAGCTGGAGCCTTGGGAAAAAAAGGGCATGTAACGTAAATAAATATCAGTATGCTGTTTCCTTTCTTTGGTCTATGGGCCTAGCACATGTGGCTTCCCTACATGTAAATAAAGAACTTTTCTTTACATTTTAAAATGTGATTCACATACCTGTTACATTTACCTAGYCATGTGCATTGCTGTATCTAGTACTCTCTCAGTGACTTTAGTAGGACTATTCTACTGAATTTTGTGGCATTGTGGAAGACAAGGGTTTTGTCAGGGAGAACAGGGAGAGTTCAACCATGGGTTTGCTACCGGGGCTTTAGAAACTCATATCTCAGGAGCCTGCTTTGCCTGTGAGATATATTTTTGTTCGTTTGTTTTGCTTGCTGGGTGATGAGTTTCCAATAAATTTATTCTGAACATGGTTGTTTTCAAATAGGTATGCTTCTGTGTCTCTGTTCACGTGATGCTGTGATGTATCCATCAAAACTAAAACCATTCCCCTATCCATACATTTCTTAGACTTTCAAAGTATTTTATTCCTTTCTATGCAACAGAGGAAACTAGACATTTAATGTGCATTGATTAGTCATTCTCCACTCAATAGATGATTGAGTTTTTGAATACAATGTATTATCTGTAAAATGAAAATTGTTTTATGAAATTAGCGGGCATTTTAGTTTCAGTTACTACTTAACTGCAATTCTATAAAGGTCTTTTTTATTTGGAGAAGCTGAAAAACAATCTGCAGCCTGTAGAAGGAGCCAGACCACCCAGGGGAAAATAAATTAATCTGTTCATCCTAGTTTGGTTTCTTGGAGAGTGTATTTGAGTAAGTAGTGTGGAACCGACATTACCTCTATGTCACCTCCCAGTGATAAGATTCCCATCTTACATGGGAAAGCAGAAAGCACTGTAGATCTCAAACTGTCTACCAATTTTTTGAATCATTTTGGTTACTGCATCTGTTTTTTATGAGTTTGCAGAGGTGATGGATCGTGTCTGTGATATGTGGGAGACTTAGCATGGYGAATTCCAATCTGGGAGATGTTTTTAGCTTACACTAAGCGTAGGCCCATTTCCCGCATGCCACTTCAATGACAACATGTAGGCCCGGGACAGGAAAGCAAAATGATGGCCGAGAATCGAATTGGGCTTCACACTTCCCAGAGAGCACTTGCACTGAAGTAATAGCTTGCACGATATATGTCCTTCCCACTTCGTGGCTTTGCTTTCTACTTCTACCCGAAAATCAAGCAGGAGGCATGTATTTAAACAGTGTTTCATTTCCTTTTTTTTCCTCAACTAATTTTAATCTCTGACTTTGAATGACAGTTTATTTGTAAATTAAGAATAACTGTGAGCAAGAAGGAATGGATAGCCCAGGTGATAGGTAGCAGATACATAGTCTTTCATTTGTAGCTTGCCAGTTCAAATTTGGCTCGAGTCTGTATTGACAGAAATTCATTATCATCTGATGCTTGTTTGGGAGTCTGTGTGAAAGGAACTGATGGTATTCATATTCAGAAAAACAACAACAAAAAACAAAACCTGTCACAATTGCATTCTTTCTTTGGCAGCCTCAGTGAGCAGGAGGACGATCTTCTCTCTGACATCTTAAAGCAGTCTTTCCAGATTAGGCCCGAGGCATATTGGCAGCATGATGTGGAAATTCAGAGGCACTCTCCAAGTTTTATCTATCCTTTGGCTAATCAAAGGATTTTAAGCATGTAAATGATGGGAAACAGAAGCGGCTTCTTCGTGGCCTCTATCTCTTACTGTTTCAGGTGCYCCTGATTTACCAGGGAATACCAAGCATCCAGAGCAGGGGCAAGAGCCACTCTAGCCTTGGAAATGTTCAGCTAGGGGATTTGCCCTTGGGCACTGCAAGTCTGACAGACAGAGCTGGCGTGGACTCGTTGGKTTTTTTTTTTGTCTCTTAGTCTTATCTTTGGTAAAATTAATTGCCAAATGCCAACAAACTGCCGACATCCTCTGTAGCAAAGGTACAGAGCAAACCCCTCTGAAAAGCATTTTCTAAGTGTGATGATATTTAACTTAATTGGGAAAATGCAGTATGTCAATAAGAACTTTTTCTACCCTCTATTCTTTCTCTGAGGCAGTTGTACCATTTCATTTTAGCAACACAGAAACCTTCAACCACTAAAAGGATGTGCCAGCCAAAAACTGTCACTGCCAACAATTATATTCTAGATGTGTGTGGGCAATAACATATGCACTTAAAAGGACTGAAAAAGAAGGTATGCAGGGTTCTTAGCATTTTATCTTGTCTTTAGTTTCAGTGTCTCCCTAAAATTAGAATTAATTTCAAATAGCAAAAGATTCCCTGGGAACAGAACATGTAGGAGCTCTGTGATGAGCCATGAGATTTCAGACAACAATTTTGTACTCTTAGGAGGGAATGCATAAGCAGAGCTGACTTCATTGCTCCTTTAAATAATTCATGCTTCCACTGTATTTCAGACATTGATTATCTGACCAGTTGTTAATGGACAAAGCTAGAGTGCCTTATGGTGTTTTTCTTTTATTTGTGCTTGAAATCTCTAATAACCGGACCATATGTCTATAGACATGGGTTCAAGAAGTAGGATTTTAGTGTCGACTGGAGTGTAGATA
>NW_020454092.1:16209235-16263612 GCF_003342845.1 Nothoprocta perdicaria | reverse complement strand
AAGAAGAAAAAAGAAAAGAAAAAAAAAGAACCTCCCCAAAACTAAAAATGAAAGTGTACAGGATGCTCTTGTCTTGCCCTCTCTGTAAGAGAAGGGAAGAGATTAGGAAAATAAAGAGGTGGTTGCCTATAATGTCCTGAGGTACATTGGTTTCCATTAGGAGCATCCTAGATCCTGAGGGGTGGACATCTACAGTGCTGGAGAACCAATAGGCCATTTTTTTGTTATTGAGAACTGGGTGTTGATGTGACCATAGATGTGTCTKTCTCTGTTCTCCTGGGTAATCAAATACATAGTGGGATATTTTTATAGAACAACTGTTCAGTTGGTTTTAGCTCTAGTTTTAATGCCAGAGTCATTATTAGGCATGTGCATAGGAAAGGATCCAAAGTAATAATCAATTAATAATCAGCATGTAATTATCCATAATGTTCAAGAGTTTAACATGTGCTGTAGATGATTTCACATTTTAAATGTGAATATGTTTTCATGTGAAATATCTCTGCTTCCTTGAGTTTTTGGATATTACTGTTATGCTCAGGGTTGAGCATTTTACATCTTGTATTTGTTTCTGTGCCAGATGTTAGCAGAAGTCAAATCTACCCTTCTTTTAACGGATAGAAGTATGGTAGAGATAAATAAATTTTATACATGGCTTGCTATTACATCTATAAAGTAAAAGCAAAATATATTCAGATTACACTTTGCATATTACTGTTTGAAGGAAACACAATTTTTACAGTTAATGCAGTTTGCTATATTACTGGTAAAATCAGGACTACAAATACATTTTTTGAGACTTTGAGAAGAGTGAACTATGTTTTGTTGGCGTCATTCATCGAGCATCCATCACATTGCTGAAGTTATTGATAAATATCTAGAGCTGTGAATAGCGTGCGACTGCTGTTCTACTCTGCTGGGTTTGATTGGAGGCACAACATTTCCCGATAGATTATGTACTTGATTTTACACTACCAGATCAGATGATTCAGACACTCACTGGTACTCCTTTGTGGCAAGCAAACCATAAATGTTTGAAAGTGGCTCTGGCGAAACAGCAAGGCTGTATCAATTTCATCCTGGTATTTCTCAGAAACTCAGGTTTATCAGCATCTSACTTTATACTGAAGTTGTTTTAAATGATGTAGTCTAATCAGCATGGTTGGTATGTTAGTTTTTTTTTTTTTCAGGGTTGCATAGGATGCTTAATCAGACAGTACAGTTCTTGTTTGCTCTTCACTTCAGATGAAGGCATAAGCCAGTCCCCATGTGGAGATCGTGCTCTGCAGCTCTTGCTTGTACGATCCTAATGAAATCAATCTGTGACCACCAGGTGGGTGCAGAAACATGCGTCTTTACAAATGTGCCTTGATGTGATGCRTACTGAGTTTTGGTGGTTGATAAGGGCAGCAAGGTTTCCTACTTCATGCAATCGTTTTCATGTAGGAGCTAGTTTGAAAAATTTTCAAATAAAAAAAAATAGAGCAAAACCCCAAGTAGATTTTAAGTTTTCTTTTTGATGAGTATATATTTAGAGATGGGGCCCTTGCTTATTTGTCAGCCTAGGACAAATGGTGCTCTGTGCATCACATGGAGCGGGGTGGGAGTCCCAGTTTGCAGGTGAGGCTGGGCCACTCTSGGGGCCACTGCTGCCCCTGGGGGACCTTGGCTGGGGGGATGTCCCTGGGGGGGACCTGGGTGCCAGCGTGTCATCGTCTGCTGCAGAGGTGGGTAATTGGTTTGGCTGCAGGGCAGAAGACAAGCACGCAGAGTCTGTTGGCTTTCCATGTTCCATGTATTCTTAATTGTGTATTCTCCTTTGATAAAACCCTGTCATTCTTGGAGTCAAATATAGATAGCTAAAAGTGTTGGATTCATTTTGTCCTTTTTTTTCCTTTGTCCCTTTCTTGCTGACCACAGGGTCACAGCAGTGAGATGTTGGCTGAGTTGATTCCTCCCTGTCACAGACACATATTACACAATTTTGTAGTCAAAGGAAGGGCCGCCTGTTCCCGTGCTTCCAATCCGTGGGGAACCTTTAGTCCTTTGTCCTGCTGATTTCTATTTTGAAAATAAATTGGAAAGGTCTTTTAGAGGAAAGAATTTAAAATATGAAGCCTTTGGGACTTCCCAGTTTGAGAGAGAAGCATGGTTTTATTTGCCTTTAAATAATAAAGTTTATTTTTTTCTCTTTAAGTATTTATAGCAAGTGAGCCTGGGGTTTACAGGATATAGTGCAGAATTCCATTTTCTGGTAGACCCTATTACTTTTTAATTACTTTATACTTTTAGAAAATGATAATATAGAATGCTTAATCATTCAAATTAATGAAACAATATTTGTAGAACATTCAACTGCTTTCCTCAAAGATTGATTTAATATGTTAAGTATCCAACTTAAAGCTGTACATTTCATGGCTCTCTCTTTATCCTGCAAATTGAGGAGGAAGATAAGAATTGGAGTTACTAAATAAGGAAATATATTCTCCCTCTTTCTCTGCGTTTTCACAATGGAGCTTTTCTCCTTGTCTGTTAATTTTTTTGAACTCTTCAGTCTAAAATACATTTTTTAGTTGACTGTATTTTCTGTCTTAATCTGACAGTCTCAAAGCACTTTATTAACTTTAATTAAATTTTTATATTACCTTAAAAAGTGAATTTTGAAAATGGTATTTGGGGAATACTGCAATCAAGAGGTCATTTCACAAGATTATTGCCACTCTGAAGTGCTTCTGAGATTTGGCTTTTAGTTCATCTACCTTTGGTGGAAATGCAAGAGAATGAAACGTGATTTGAAATGTCAGAAACCAAAATAAGTTACTGGACTAGCAGAGTTCAAAAATACAATCACATATTTGCAATATTACTGCAATGAGTCATTTTTTAAAGTAGTGTTTATACAGTAAGGTGCAAAGAAATTGCTTCAATTAGTTTTCAGTATTTTTCAGCAGCAGTGCAAGAATTTGCTCACAAATGTGTAAATCTTGTCTTGTTTGACCGATAGTCAGCTGTTGATTTAAAAAAAAAAAAGAAAAAAACGAAACAAAAACCAAAAACACTCTAAGCCCAAAATACTGGGAAAAAAATAGATGAATCTTTATTCTAAACAAACTCCTTGCACAGTTAATAAAGCTCTTGTATTTCGTTTTTTCTGGGGAGGGAGGTTGCGTAGGAGAAGGAACCAGGACGCTGGATGCAGAGACTCCATTAACTTACTGTTTTTGCTAGTCTTTTGTTCCACCTTCGACTTTGAAATCTGTTTCCTGATCTATATATCATTTCTCCAGTAGGGAACTGCCAGTCACAGTTATGATTTCTCCATAAAGCCAATGTCTGTGCAGCAAGCACTAGGATGGGATAATCAAAGAGAACTACTTGTTCCTCCTCAGGATTATAATGCAATGGTGATTATTGATGAAATCTTCTTAGCACTCTTGGTAGTCATTTCACTAAACCACGGTCTTTATGTGCAGATCCATCATCCTGACCATGACCACAAAATGTTTTGTTTCTGCTGGATTCTTGGAGAAAATTCTGCTATTACTTTGTGCTGTTGGTGCATGAAGGGTTAATTTTAAAACAATTTTTGTATGATTAATGATGCAAAGGAAACGAAAATGGTGTCAGGTTGACTTACCCCGTTGAATCACCTGATCCTATTCCTCAGAATCATTATGTTTTGAGCTGAGAAATAATAAAGCAACATTCTTGTCTGTTTAAATAGGAGCCTCATTATTTTGGAGGTGGGATACCTGGTTTTGTTTTCCTTCTCCAAATGAGAAACTATGTGTTTATGTGTTTAGGGAGATACTCAGCTTGGCGTTACACATCAGCCTGATCTCTGTTGTCCTCCCTCCGTGGGAATCACATGGTGGGAGATGTTAACACCACTAGACGCTCAACCAGTCTGTTCCTGCTGACCACTGGAGCTGATGCTCCGGTCACTAGCTGCTTCCCCCTGAGTTAAAACCCGCTGCAGTTCTCATTTCACACAAAATACCTTGAGAACCTCCTTATCCCAAGGTCACCGCGGAAATGTCCCTTCTCGGAAAGCCTGGTGGCCGCACGTCTGATCCTAATTTTGTCGCTGCTTGTCCTTTCCCCAAAGACGCCGCGAAGGCCGGGCTCCGGAGGGGCCCGGGCCTGGGCGGCGCTGCGTGCTGCCAGCCACACGCTGCGAGCGCCGCGCGCGGAGGCTCCTCCGCGCTCGCCTGCAGCGCGCACAGGAGCCGCGCTGCGGAGAGAACAGATGCGTTTCAGAGGCGCCCGCCAAAGGGAGTGTATTATGCTCCCTTTTTAAACTTTCCCAAACACACACCATCTGTTTCGCGCTAGATACTTGCAGGGTTTGATCAAATTAGAAGTCATGCTGAAAGGGAAAGCTAAGGTTAGCATGGGCTGCTTGCTGAAAGCTGCACAAGTCGTGGCTCTGTTGAGCTGAGCCTTGAGTATTAACGCTGCAGCCCGGTGAGGTTGCTCATTGCATGCATTCGCCGAAGTCCCTATCAGAGTAAAATTCCTAAAAGCAARATTGAATTATGTTCCATAAAATGACAACAGGCCAAAAACAGAACGGTGGACAACATAAATGGCTAATATAAATGAGATAAAAGTACCAAAGCAGATGTCGACTGGTTCTGAATAGCTGCTATTAGATGTGCCTGACTGCAGAAACAACCCCTGAAAACACTGGTGTTCCAAGTCTTCCTTCTGGTCTAGAATGGAAGCACTTCTTCCCAAAATCTGAGCTACGGATGTCACCTAGCAGTAGTGTCACATTGTATGGATGAAGCTAGTTCAATTATTCATTGCAGGTGAATAACTGTCACTCTCAGAAAGGAAGGGCAGGAGCAGAGGAGAATGCCTTTCCAAGGCCCTAATCTGGAAGGAGGATTAGTCCCTGCCTTTTTCTGTGTTACAAAGGACAACATAAAATTCCCAAAATTCCCTCCAAGAAAAATCTAGGAAGGAAAAATCTTATGCTGTTCTCCAGCGACTGGTAACCACACATGAGCAGTGAGGACRTATCCTTTTCCAGTGGCAATGCAGTGTAAAATGCAAGATGAACTAAAGAAAACATTATCAAAAACTTTGTTTTTAAAGTGTTAAAGTTGTTTTAGTTAGAACTCAGGCATAATCACAGAGAACATATGTCACAAATCCTCTTGTTTTGAAGTGTTGTTTGGTTTATTTGAGACAATTCTAAAATAGAATTATAGATATAAAACATTTCTAAAATCATGCCAAAACACCATGGAAAAGGCTGTAAGACATCTTCAAGCTATATAACAGCAGGAAGTAGAGGAATTCTTTTTTGACCATCTACTATCCAGTTATTCTAAAAAGTGTTTGTCTAGTATCAAGATGCTCAATGTATCAGCATGGTCCTATAGTTGAGTAAATGTGGGCATTTATTTATATCAGACCTGAAAATGCTGTAAAGCTCATCCATTGCTACTTGTACTTTCTATTCATTTAATGCCTATTTCAGTAAAAGAGCAACTTTCAGACATACTTTTAAATCGCTTTTACATCAATGTTATAGTGACGAGTTGACCACATGCATGACACCTGGCAGGGCAATTATGGAATAATATTTTGATTTTTGATACTGTGTTGGAATTTTGCCTGCTTCTTTCTTTCTCCTCAGGTTGGACAAACACAAGTCTCTTTACAAGGTTTTTTATTATTTTTTTTTTTATTACTTATATACCACCTTTTAATATAAAAAAGGAGAGAACTCTGATACAAAGAAAGTTGTTTCTGTATTCACTGCACTTTTTTACAGCAGGAGACATTGTAATTTTGCCTCTGCCATCTTGATTCCATTCCTTCAGAAGATAACATTTTTCTAAAAATTAATTTGCTTTTTAAAGATCATTTCACAAGCCTACACTGACATTCCACATAAATGCAATGTGATATTGTGAAACCAGATAATCTATATCATGAATCTGCACAATATCTGCACAAATGACTTTCAGAGCAGAGCTGCTGTGGTTATTCCAGGCCTATGRGCTGAGGGGATTCAGACTAGCAATGTTCCTGGGTATTTTTTGCTGATTAGAAATTAATTTGAGATCCTCAGTCCCATGATACATTTTTTACAGTTTCACATAACTATGATCTACAATATATAAATGCTATTGTGACATGATGGAAAAAGGAATYGGTGAAAAACTGCACAGATCTGTCAAATTTTTATCTTTACCTTGAATTATTTTTGTATTAACCTTTCTTTTAATCTACAAGCTTCTTGCTTGAGGCAAAACAGTCTTTACCAAACCATCTGCCTAGTTTCAAGACTTTCATATCAATGGATGGACCCAGAATAAGGCACCATGTAGCGATAGGCAGTTTGACAGGAGCTTTAACAAATTAGAGATAAATTACATGAACATAAAGATCATACCGTTGAGTCCTGAGTGATATACTAATTATATTTTTATGCTTTATAAGTAAGAGACAGCTAGGAAAGATGACAAAAAGTCATGAGTTAGTCACAGTAGATGGGAGATGCATTGAGGACATTTCATCCTCCATCACACATTCTGGAAGTTTATGAGCTYTAAAGCTCATAAAAAGACAAGAAATGAGTTTACCAGGCTAAAACATTGTCTTTACCATTTGTAATACCCTTTAGATAAAGGAAATGTGTGGAGTCTAAAGTAAGTTTCGTATCATACCTGCATAAGAAATCAGGTCTAGTCCCAGTTTGTTACCACTGGTCGTCTTTTCTTTATTTATTTATGTTTAATACTAATAATAGCTTGTGCAAAGTAGCAATTTGACCCTAAATCTAGTGTACCATATTGCAACTGTTGTAAGTTCCTTTCTTAGGCATAAATATGTGCTCTGGCATCCATTTCTTAAAGGCTGGGAGGAAAATATTAACGGTGTTTGCAGTGTTTGTGGGTCATTGCCTGACCTAGACTGGAGACAGAAAGTTCTCATTTCCCAGAGGAAATACAGCTTTAGTGGGGTCACACGCAGTGGGTCAATGTGGGCCTTTCTGGTACCCCTGGTGACTTCAGTGAGGCGTTGGGAGGAGCTGGTATCAGACAAGGAGTGTCTGAACTGCAAAATTTTAAATAAAAATAATAAATGTGAGCCCAGTTTGTCTACAATGTTCAGATTAGCTGTCCTTTGTAATTGGGAGAGTTCTTTGTAATTGGGAGAGCCTTTTTCTGCATTTATACAGCACGTATCATAGTCCTTATTAGGTGTTTCTAAGTGCATGTACATAACAGCAAGTATTCCTATTCCTAGTTGAGAGAATTACGAGTGCTTTCTTCAGAAATGCAATATTRAGTGAACAGACCATGAAATCTGTCACTGGATTTTTCTTTTAATCTATCAGATTTATTTGCTTTTACTATAGTACTGGGCTTAGCTGTAATGTCTCACAGGGGCACTTTTCARAGATACACCCTGTTTTTATTTGCAATTAGAGCTGTGGTAACTCTCCTTAAATAATACATTTCATAATTTAAAAGAGACACAGAAAACTAGGCAGTCATGAACTTATATGTATCTCTACAACACTCCTGCTTGGAAACTTAAAAATAATATAGACATTATTTTCATTGCTAAGTCAAGGTGCCAAATGCAGTAATCAAGCTTTAGATATGGTTTACCCAAACAATTTTCACTGAAAATGAGTTTGTGTTTGCTGCTGTGGGTTTGTGCTTATCCTATCAAAWGGCAAAATATTAGAAATATGCCTATTTTCACAATGCCTTCCAAGTATAACATTTTTATTAGATCAGTGAATTTGGCAAGCTATTCCCATTAATTTGGGAGAAAAGACAGTGATGGAGTGAAATGGAATGAGAACAAGGACTTGGAAGCATATCTGCATTCAAAAAGGTGTATAAGTTTTCTCCAAAGATCATTAAGGACACAAAAAAAAGTTTCCATTGTTTTCATAGAGATTTGGATTTTAGCCACTGAGACGAGCTAGAATTCTTCTAGAATTGGTGCAAAGTCTTACAAAGGATAAAATGAGGCAAATCTAAGTCCAGATCCTGTAGTGATCTCCTGGGCACAAGGAGTATCTCAAGTACATAAAGTATCTTTATGTTAAAATACAAGTCAAGGATTTTGAGCAAGTTCAGCTTTGGATGTAAACACTCTGAAGAGCTTCTCACCTTTATTGATGGCAATTTAAGGTGTAAGTTTCTCTTCAAGATGATGGAATAAAAATAGCAGTATTATTAACATAATAAAATATCAGAAGTTAGACTTTTTTGATCTGTTCAAGAAATACATCCTGGAAAAAAAATTAAGCGATATTTAAATATATATTTTACTATATGCAGCATCGAATTCTGTAATGCTTACATGAACTGCACTCTGTGTTTAATGATGATAAACAGTTATTTTTATTTGAAAAAGTATTCAGCATTTTGCATGAAATTTGCTTTTTGAGAATTTTTGAAATATATTGAGCTGATGAGGGTTCCCTTAAGATTACATTTCAAATACTGTTTGAAAAACATTCATAACAGCAGGCAGACTGCACATAGTCTGTATAATTTCTTGGTTTGCTTCCTCATTAATTGCCTCTTGGATCTTAGAGCTTTGGATAGTGTAAAACTCCAGTTCTGGTGGAGGTCAGTGTTAGTGTTTTCCGTAGACCAACTGGAGATGGGCTAGGCTGCATTTACCTGATTTGCAAAGTTATATAATGCTCAGTACATATATATACATATTGTATGCATTGCACTTACATAGATGGATGAATATAGAAGGACCTCCTAGAATTCCTGTTCCTTAAGGAAATATATCCTCACTTGCTCAACGTATTCTCACTTTCRTACCAACCAAACCAATTTAAGTAGTCAAATGAACATAAATGCCTTCAAGAAGAAGGAGATTTTTTTCAACTGTCTGAGAACATGAGAAAGATTTTGGGCAAACTTAATCTYGTAATCATAAAAAAAGGATTTGAATAAGTAGGGATCCGGGTAAGGACCTTAGGATTTAGTTCTGTAAGTGATAGAAAAATATTTAATTATCATGCACAGTAGTTCATTGCTAACAAACTTGCATTACATTATATGGGACTAATAAACATCTGTGTGATAGTGAAGCTTTTTTTTCATTATTTTAAAATCAATATGATTAGAACATTTTTTTTCTCTGCTCTAGCAACAGTATTGTCGTGTAGATCTGCAGTTTGCTTCTGTGGCTTGTACTGAGGTATCAGTCCATTTCCATTGCCCTTCATCCTGTCCTGAGGCTGCTAACTGCTGTGGCCGCTCATTAGGCAAACCTGGCATCTGCACATCCCAGATGCCAGTCTCTGGGAAGAATTTTTCTTACGGTAACACATGGACTTTAGCATTCCTGTCTAGTTTCTTTCCTCCCTCTTGTGTCTGTCTGTGCTTGTTCACCATATTCTGATACCGCATCGGCTTTTTTTCCCAGTGACTTCTTGCCTTGGTTTCCTTTTATGCTCACCAGCCCATGCTTTTTGTATATTGCTTTTTTTTATTTTTTTTTTTAAATATGTGAAGAGTTCTTTAATAGTGGGAAATCGTAGACATGATTTCTTGCAAGATTACAGCATTTTCACACTAAACCACACCTAATGCATAATGTCCCAATTCTGGGATATTGAATGTATATAACAGAACTATTTCTTTTCTTTGTTATGACCCTGTACTAATTGATGCTACACGTTATATAAATATAAAGGTAGCCTAAAGAAAGCAACCACCAGTGGCAGCTGAAAATAGCCAAGCAATCTTATAGACAATGAATAGCAAAAGAAATAGATGCAAAAGTTACCCCACTCCGCAGAATATGAAAGGGCAATGGTGCAACTTCTATGCCAACACAATAGTGGAGTCAGAACAATATAGGGCATGTGTGTGTGAAGGGAATCATTTAAATTTATGCTCAAGGGTGTTAGTGCAATTCTTCTAGAACAGTTTGTTTTATGGAAAGTTTTTGCTGGTGTTCATGCTAACTCCTTTGTGAGAGCCGTCATTTCCACTACAGTGCTGTATTTTAACAACTCTCGGTTTTGTTCCGCTGTGAACCTTTCATAGTTTCTTTGTCCTTAGGATGTCAGACATGAAAGGGAGGCAGTGTCATGCTGCTCATGAATTCTAGGTGCCTTGATCCTTGATCACTTTGTTAAATCATTAGAGGGAGGTCCCTCTGGGAATTATCAAAAGTCTCTGAAGAGTCACTTATGAAAATGAATGTACCTCTCCCATAACATACATCACTTCCAATCCTATCTGGAGCCAGGCTTCTCTCTGAAATGTTTCTGAGCACTAATCAGTAATCAGGGCACAGATTGGCACACGCTGCTGGGCTTTGAAGCTATTGCCATTGTGTGATTTGTCACATCCTTAGCAGCACTTTGCCTGATTTTCATACATACCCTATTAGGCTTTCTTGCTTAAGGACTTTAGATTTCCGCAAAATACTTGACAGCACCGAACTGTTGGACATTCTTGATAGTTTCACATCAGGGAAGTACAAGGTGCCACTTGACAGCACCAATTGCCCGGAGGATTGAGGAGCACGTTGCACTGCTCGTCTCTGTTGTAGTGGCACTGTTGGGTAGGTTCTGCAAATGTTGACATATATTTATATTTTCCAGCCTGGATGCTTGCTAGATTGTACCCCAGCTATTGCCATTTGTTTGACAGAGTAATCCCAATGTCTTACCCTATGCTGTGTTGAGTGGAGACTCTGTTAAAAATGTTTGTAAAAATAAATTTATGCCTTCACTTTTCAGTTCACTTTGTAGGTGATGATAAGTATATTTAAAATTGCTTAAGAAATACTTTGCAATACTTTTCATCAACTCTAGTTATAGTCATTTTGAACGGGTAGATTCTATACCTTTTTTTTCCTCATTTCTAAGTTAGAAAAAAATCTTAATAAAAGTTATAAATTATTCTAATGGCAAGTCCTTTTATAGGTTTAGTTTCAGAATGTTACTCTTGAGATTAGAGAAGGAGTCCCAGTGATTAAAGAATACAAATATTGGGCAGAATCTTTGCTCTGACCCCTGGGTATAGTGAATGAAGAGGGGAACCAACCTGAAAACTGTGATTAAAGAACTCGTTTGTTAAAGATGTGATACAAGCAGCAGAATGGATGAGCAAATATAATGACCTTATATTAATATTCTTCTGCCTTCCCCCTTCACAAGGGAGAGGAAGGATCATTTGATTTTTGGTCTTTAACTTGTAAATAGAAGTGTAGCTGTGAAAAGTGATGAGGAATATAGCACAGCATGAGTATAAACAGTTGGTGGAGGTGGATGAGCATTGGTCCTCTTGCAGAACTAATTTCAGTATATGCTAACTGTAAAAAAATGTAGAATTAACAGATTAATAGGTTAATGGTAAATCATTTATTTAAGAAACTGGTTCTGTCTCAAATAAAATTAAAGATACTTTCAGAATTTCCAATCATAGTAATTATTTGTTGGGAAAATAAGGTTTTACAGATATCCTTTTTGAAATTTCAACTTTCAATATAATTTGCACATTTTTGTTTTGGACTTTTATTCATGTCTTTAATAACACACCACAGAAAAAAACAGATGAGACCACCAGCTGTAAATTAATGTGTTTGTGATGATTTAATATAACTGAGAAATCAAATTAGACTTTTTAGTAAAGTCTAAATTTTAACAGTTTGTCACTGCATTTACAGCAATTACTTTCTCTTACTTGCTGTTTATGTATATGCATGGTGCTTCAGGTTATTTTTAGCAACAGAAATTGGACTTTATATTATTAATACAACTGATTGCCTGAAGTGTATTATGAATACACTTACTAAGTGGTAGTAAAATTGCTAAGTGTTAAATAAATAGTATTTGATCATTTGTAGAGTTAAGATAAAATAAAAAAGAAGACATAAATAATGTTATTTTAATAAAAATGCCTAAATCTTGTGCAAAAAATATTTAGAATAAATTACTGGATCTGCCATAGCATCTATGTCTATCATAGGTTTATACCCCTTGTCAAAGCATATGAAGAATTTCTTAAAATATCCCATAATTATTTATAACTGGGTCTGAGTTTACAGGCCACTAAACTGATCTAATTCAGGATAGCCTGCCTTATTTTGCTCTTGTTCCCCCTGTCATAGGAGTACCCTTTTGGTATTAGGTATTAGGTTCCTGCCTAACTGACTCTCTGCAAGAATGTGTRAGAATATTATAGAAAGAGAAATTATGGCAACATCTGCAGCAAAGTTAGCTGAGCTCCTATTGAGGAGTATAGTCGCTTTGTTTTGGTGCCAGGCTAGCCAGGAGCTGAAAAGGGAATGTGTGGTACCACTTCCTAGCACGTTCAGATAAGGAGATTGCCTTCCACAGTTGGATAAGAGGAATTTACTGAGGAAATTATTCTGTAAGGAAATAACTAATAATGGGAAACAGATCTGCAGTGGACATAAGAAATATCTAAAGGTGCTCTTGGGAAGAACTTTCATCTATGCAATGCTAGCAGATACAATTATAGAGGATTGTGAAACCGCATCTGCCAAGTGAAATAATAGGCAGTGAGCAAAAGATGATGCACGAAAGAAAATAACCATTGGCATGGTTGTTAAATGCATTATCTAGTCATTTCCATCATCTGTAATAGCAAGGGTGTTTTTATTTTATCTGGGGAAACACATGTAAGGTTCAAATCTGGTGGTACTGCAGTGAATGAATTTTCAAAGTTAGAATTTTTCCCTTTACCAAGTTGAGTGGCAGCTCACAGCGTAGAAGGGATCTAGGAGGATTTCAGGTGTGCTGGTTACTAGCTGGAGTCGCAGCCTAAGATGACTCGTGTCCTTTGGAACACATTTTTAGTTCTCTTTCATTTCCTGGAGTATGTATTAAAGAATGATGACTGGTGCATAGTTTTATGTCACAAGCTAAATCTGACCAGACCTGGCTGCTGGGGTCACTTTCTCTATTTAAAGCACCAGTGCTAATAATTTCCAGGAAGACCTAGTGTGTGGGCACACTTGTTTTCTTTATGTCTTAAATGACAGATACTATAGCCTGAGATGAGCAGGACATAAGCAGCATAGTGCATTTTAGAAATGTGCACAGCTAGGCAGACTAGCGAGAGGGGTGAAAGATGGGAAACCAGCTTAGTCTGCTTGCAAACACAGTGACCTTCATATGTAATTGTAGGAGCAGGACACAAAGAAGCAAAAATAAAAAAGAAAAAGACTGTGAAAAGACATATCAGTTCATTGAGCAACTGATATCTGTGAGAACAGGACCACAACTCCATGTATCCTACCTGCAAGTGAGCCTGTCTTATGCTAGCCACTTGCCACAGGGAGGTCAGGTAAATTGGAATTTTAATGTGATTTATGACGTCAGAAGTGGAAATGCATTAGGAAAAACAGATTTCCTTCCAGGCTAGAGCTTTAATCTGATGAGTGTGCCTGTCTTTCATAGAGACATGGAAAACATGAGCAAGCTTTCTTAAATTACAGACCAATCTACTTTCCAGTGACTCTAAAATTTATTACTGAAAGCACAAATAGCTGTCAGCTCTGAATTAATTAAAATGTTAGGATTAACCTTAGGTGTGCTGTTGCTCAAGCTTTCAGCAAACGAGAAAGACACAGAAGACATAAAATGGACATTTGACTGGTACTGACCTAGAATGGCCTTCTCAATTGAAGCAAAATCCTTAATGACTGTACATGACACATTTAACTTCTGAAAGCTTCTAACTATTGCGTGAGAAGTCCATGCCTTCATGATAGGTAAATGTACTGTGCCACGTAACCTGAAGTGATGATGTACTTAGCAGACAGAGTGAGAATCTGGTACTTTTGATTTGTAAAAGTAAATCTATTTTATATTATAGCATTTTCTACCAGCTGGAGTGTTGAGGATTGATTCATCCYTACCTGATACATATTGGGTAGATATCTACTGGATTGTCTGTGTGTATATGTGAAATTATAATTACACATTAATTTACACAGAGAAAGCATTGTAACTCCAGTGCAAACTGTGAAGTGTAAGGATGTTTGTGCAAAACTTATGTAAGCAAATTCCAATGTCTAAGTTGTATAAACTCAGACTTTCTAACTGAAATGTTTCTCAAACTTTCCCATTAAGGGTAAGTGAGTCTGTAAATTCAGTGTGCYATCTGATATGCCTGGACTCATATGCACATTGGTAATTGGCTAATAACTTATTAGAATCTGCAATGCATTTGGGAAAACTGGCAGTCATTTATTGTTGATGTGAGGGGCAATGTAAAACAAAGGGAAAATTCGACATTATTTCTAGAAGGATGGGCAATTGAACTTCACTTTAAACTATTGTATTATTACCACAATGGAACTATCAGTCAGCCAGACAGACATATTAACCAAGCAAACCATAAATTCCACAAGATCTTGCAACTGTACTTTTCAGTTTTTTACTTCTTGTAGCTTTCTTGAAAGTTATTGCTCTTTCACTGGCATCTTCCCATGTATATAAAGGTTCTGTCAGTTTTGACCTTCAAAGTGGACTTTTTTCCTTGTGTTTTCCATCACTTTCTGAAGTTGCAGTGCTTTTCATACGCACAGAGCAGCCACCATCAGTCAAACACGTGTCACTAAGTATTCTTCCCATCTACTGCCCAGTGTTATCCTGGCACTGAAGGTTTCAAAACACATACATTTAACTTCCAGGGATTTGAGTTTCAAATCCATAATTTGAAAAAAGCCCTGGATTTTCCAAAGCATGGGATTTTAGTCATTGCTTGCCTCTTTTCCTGCTTTAGAAGTGCACTGGCTACTGGTGGTGCTCTTGTTGAGCACCTCAAGCCTGGGATACGGTTGAGGCTCCTGCTAGGTGTTGCTGTAGGTACTGCACTATTGCTGCAGGTGCTCCCATGAGATATTGGCTGTGGCACCCACTGCTYTGTGGTCCCAAACCCATCCTTATAACAGAGATTTTGCTGCCAAAGAAAATATCTTCTGCAGTTGGCCTCTTAACCAGGCACTATTTGGAGCCTTTCTGTAGTAGAGGGTGAATTTGGAACGCACATACATAAGCAATAAATGCATTAGTAATTGCTTAATAACTTATTAGAGTCTGGCTTCTGTTGAGACACTAGGGAAAAGCTACAGCCAATTAGTTGTAAGGGGGCGGTGGAAAAAAGTTAAAGTTTAAATTATTGCTGGAAAGGTGAGCTGATAAACTTTAGACTAAACTAGTGTATTAGCACTACAATGGAACTATCAGCTCTGTATAAAACATTACTATGACAAATTAGTGCTTTGATCATGCTAGATATAACCATATTCATTTGTTTAATTAAACAATCTAGGCTTCTCTTGGTGTGGGTCATTTTAAAAAATGTTAAAAATAAAATTAAACACATAATTAAGCTGACAAGAGATAAAGACCCTTGTGCAGCAAGTTGAAGGCAGTTAATTTATAAGGAGCCTGGTCCCTGAAGGCTGTGTAGTTTATTAAAGTTACTGAGGCAGAGATGTGATAAAATATTTTATGTAGTTCTTTAAAGGCTAAATTGCTCTGACACTTTTAAAGTCCATGGGATACAGTCAATTAGGATATCTTGTTATCATGTTTTTTCCTCACGCAGTAATCTAAACAAAAACCATGGCTATACTGATAATTTCTTACATAGTTTTCAGAGTAACCATTTTCAAATACTTTACTGTTATAAATGTAATGGCACTCATTGGCTGCTCTGGTAGTGAGAAAGATCATCTGAAACGATCGTTTTTGTTTGTCCCCGGAAGAGAAGGAAATTTGGCTGCCTAACAAGAGGAATGGGGTAATCTGGAAAGCCAGTGAACCTTTCAAAGCCACCTTGTCCTGCAGGTTTCCATGYTGAAGTCCATAGAGACCTTCATGAAGCTATCAAGGCAAAGGTGAAGGATCCATAAAAGAAGCCCTTCATGTAGTAGAGGAGAATGTCTGGAGCTGGGATAATCTTGATTGGGCATTTTCCATTATTTTAGTCTGTTTTTTTCCTTAAAAAACAGCAACAAACACTAAAATACCTTTGAAAGAATGTGCATTTCGGTATCTTAGATTCTTCTCACAAGATGAGGAATCTACTTAATTTACAATCTGCTTTTTTRAAAGGTAGTTATGGTACAGATATCCTTGCTTTTTATGTTTGGGAGTAGGCATGTGTATTAGCTTTAGGTCTGATATTTCTGAGGAATGCAGGAGTTATTTTTGCTTTCTAATAGGATGCTTCCAATTTCTGTTACTGCTGCCTCTAAAAACAGTTTTATGTCAATTCTATCCTTGATCTTTATCAAGGTCACAGGGGCAACTACTTAAGTTCTGGACTTCAGAGCCTTTTATATATGACCTTCAACTTCTAAAACAAACAGGAAAAGGGAAAAAGGATAACAAGCTGTATACAGGAGAAAGGTAAGGACCAACATGATAATAGAACTAGAGAAAGGGATTTACACTAAAGCAGCGCCTGATAAAATTGTCTAATTTTATATAGTCAAAGACTTTCAGAATAYGTGGTACTTCACAGGAGAGGAGTCAAGTGAAATAAATGCCCAGCTTCCTCACTCCAGGTCATCTCACCTCCTCAAAACATTTATTTTTCATCTGCCAAAGTTATTCTGAATTCAAAATCCCATATTTGTCATGCAGCATAGTGTGACGAGGTGGGTTGGATGGTGTCCCCTCTTATAATTTACTGAAGCATGGGGCATGCTTCAGTGCCCCATGCCTTTATATGCACATGAATAGTTGAAAGCATCTTTAATCAGAAAAAAAAAAGATACATGCATCTTTATAGAAAACTCCTGAATAAATGTTTTTTTTTTCTTGGATTTTGCAACATAAAACAGTCATGTGTCACTGTGTGTGTTCTGAAAGCATCATTTAAATCAAATTTATAYGTTTCTGGAGGTTTTACCATTCATCTGTAGCAGGAGGTTTTGGGACTGTCAAAACCGTGCTGTGAAGAACTGCAGCCAAATGCCCCATTATAAAATATCCCTATACGGAGGGACAGAGAGTGAGGGTAGGTTACTTCTTGTTTGGTCTGTGACAAACCAAAGCAAAACATAGCTTTATATATTTCTTTTTTGAAGCTTTAATAACAAATCAAATGTGACTTAAATTTCCTGCTGCATAGGGGCTCAAGACTTGCTTGTTTCAAGTGTTTTCTAGCATACCTCTCCAGCACTGAAAAGAAAAGGGGATGAGCAGATTTTGTGCTACTCCTACGGGGAAAAAAAGAAGACATGGGAATGAACTGACAGTATTAATGTAGAGTCCCTGCATGGCCTTATAGGCTGTTTTACTCCTGATTTTGGAGATCTGCATTGCAGATCTGTGGGCCAGCCCTAGATCACAGAAAAATAACTAGCAATAAGTGATTTCCAAATGAATTTTTGCTGTGTCTGCACATTCTTTAGTTTTCTGACCTTCTATTACTTCTGTCTGCAGGTCAGCTTTGATTTATAATTTCTGCTGTAGTTTCTATATGAATATGAAAAAGAATATGAATTTTTCTTCTGCATTGTTTCTTCCTATAATGAAAAAACACCTTTTGACTTAACATTTCCTACTAGTTCTTATTACATTCAAGTGTTCTGTGAGGTTGTATCTGCTAACTCATAAACACAATATTTATGAGAAAGATTATTATACCGTACTGCAAAAAGATGTATGCAGGACAAACAAATTGTTATAAGACGAGTAAATTCTCCTTTTGTTTAGCATATGAATTTTGAGAGCATTGAAAGTTCTCGCTTGAATGCTTCTGCTCTTTCATAAAAATTACTATTGCAGATGAAACTAAATATTCAATGTTTGAAAGTAAAGGGAGAGATTTGGTTCACTGTGGGATAATGAAAACTGAAAAACAATTATGCTGCTGCAATCAGGATCTCAGCTACAAATAACTAATTTCACTCCTCTTCCCCTGCTCTGAAATATACTGCTTATTGTTCTTAAAATATTTATATGTCTTTGAATTATTTACTGAGGAAAGGACGCTTGCACTCCTTAACATAGAAGGAGATGAAAGATTATTTCGTGTCAACATAACAGAAGACAATAATAAATCCATAATGTAAATAATATGCTGCAGAAAAGAGCTGTGTATTAGTAGTATGTGACTAGATTGTAACTGGGCTCTGTTTCTAAAAAAATTTTTTTCTAGCAGTAAGGAGATACTTTGAATTAACAAAATAATCAGAAAATCCTTTCCTCAGCTTCTTTTGTAAACATACTTGAGGTAGGCACCTTGTAACTAGTTTTGGATTTGATGACAGAGAATATTGGAGAATATGAAAAACAGTAGACAATGGAATAATTTAAATTATTTTCTATCTCTGTGCTGTGGATGTGCAATCATAATGTGAGCTACATGGATTCTTTTTTTTTGCTTTGAATCATTGCTCCAGCTTTGTCCTGGGTTGTTGTACATGTTTTCTGAATGAAAAGAGCCTTTCAAGCAGGGAGGTATATGTGGAACAATTGTTACTATCAGGATGTTGAGACTGAAGATTTTGTTTTCCTGTTTGCTTACCTTGGCTTGTCTCAATGTTATGTATCAAGCTTGTGCTGCCCATGCCTTGCAAATTCCTGCAGAATTTTGCAGGCCATTTGGGATCGATTTTTGAGAAGGTGGGAATGTAAACAGCATTCCCCAAAAGAAGCTGCCACCAGGCACCTATAACTTGGCCCTGATTTTGTAAACTTTTAATTTTAGGCAAGGCAATCTGTAGATCCTAAATCCTAATTTTAAGGGAAGTCTGGATGGCCATGCCATTTTCAAATATACTTTTTTGTAAGGCTGGAGATGTGCAGGACAATTTTTGTGGTGGAACAACCCAGAATGCTGTAACAGACTTGAGTTTAGCATGTGGGGAATATGGCTTGAACATATGAATTTGCCTTCCAGTGCTTCCTTGCATGAAAATCTAACCCAGTTAATCTAATATGTTGCTTCTTCAGACTCCTGTATAAAAATTAGCTCTATTTTTAATCCTGAGGCTAAAGATAATTCAGTACTTCCTTCCAAAAATGAACAATATCCAACACAGAAATTGACATTGTAGAGCAGAGCAAAAGTTTAATCTCTAAGAGCTAGCAATTTAAAATTATTCATAGGCATCTATGGAATACATTTCTGACACGGCAGCTTCTCTCTAAACCCAGCAATGATGATCAACTATTTAAAAAATATGAAATATGAGGCAAAACAAAAAGAAAAGATAATGTTCATAGAGAGCGAATAACGTTCACCTTTTGCTTGTGTCTCCTCTAGAAAGACCCATGAATGGGACCTCAGATTATATCCTGCTGTCATTGAAACCAATTAAATTTTTTTGCATTAACTTCAGTGAGAGCAAATGCAGGCCCCTGGAGATGAAGATTTCTGTCAATATAGTATAAAAACTGTTTCGTTTCAGGTCATAATGGAGACAGAGATATGATTCTGTCTTCTAATCTGGTGTAGGATTTTTATAATGGCAGGAGAAAGATGCTTTATTTTGTGGATTTCAATGATTATATTTTGTCTTACAAAAATCGCACAGGAATTGTTCTATTAGAAAAGCTATTGAGAGGTTTTCCTTTACTAAAAGAACAATCATATGATCTTTGCAATTACTGCTAGAGTACTGAAGCATATTCCTTCTTTTCTGTTTTAGGGAGTACAGATACTTTGATGATGCTGCCAAATATTTCTGGCAATTTGGAGGGATTTGAAATGCAGTAGGGCTACTTTGCAACCCTTCATCATTCRTGTCCCATTTTAAATCAGTGGGAGGAAAGACCATCTACATGAATTAGAGTAGAAAGATAAAGACGACCTATGAGCAAATATCTAAATAGGAACTGTAGTTAAATAGTCTATTTTTTTTTTTAACTTTAGGTTCTTGCCCATAAAATTATACTTTGGTAAATTTTTATCATACTAACATAATATTAGTAGGCTACCCTGAATTCCATTTTGGAATTTAAGGATTGCTGAAGTTGTTCGGGCAATGAATTTATGCAAGGCAGTTTTAAATTTAAATAAGCTCTAGAAATATTTGAACTTACGATGTTCTATTTTTATGGAAGTCTAAACCATGTTTGCATTGTTGATTTAATGTTTTTATGGGAGGCCATCAAGCAGTTGATTATTCAAATGTAAAATTTTTCAATAGCAATGAAAGAATTCATTAGGGAATTTGAAGGTGTATAGAGATAGTTATATTTTTCTTATGAAGAAATAGTTGTCAGTGGGAACATATAAATAAGTTATCGCCCTACTAAAAAAAATCTGAAATCTTTATTCTGTCCATTGACAACTTAATGGATTTGGTTTTAGATATCCTTTTAATTATGTGATTTATTAAACTATATATTTAGTAACTATTAAATCGAATAAAAACTATCAAGTATGTACAGCTAACAGGAAGTAAAATGGAAGTGTCTTTCCCAGCTTTCAGTGTACAGCCTTGGCTGTGGGTAGAGTTCATGCAGAAAGTTCATTTTAGTTCTGTAAAAGAGTTTTAAGTCTTTCTGGACTACTTTTCATCTCAGATTGGGACCAAAATTTAAAACAAATCAAATAGTTAATGCTCAGTAAAGATCCTATACTGGTTTCCTTTTCAAAACCGATCAGGTCTGTATCAGAATTGAAAAGCATATTCTGCAGAAAAGACCTTGACCTTGGGAATTCCTGTAACTGAGAGCTGAAGGTAGCCCACGTCTTGCATTAGAACTGGCCAGCCTCGTAAAGCCATTCTTTAAAATAAGAAAATGAAAAGAATTGGCTCAAGTTTGGTGTGTGGTTGCTGGAACATCCAAGACCCTTGGCTGCTTGGCTGCTGAGAGGTCTGTCGGGAGCCTGGAGACTGTGAGTGGCTCCTAGGACATCCTTGGGAACCCGGGGGTCCTGCTGGCCTGCAGGGCCATCAGYTCTGTTGCTGAACTGGCCAAAGAGGAAGACTTTTTTAGAGCTGGTAGACGGGGACCACAGTCCATCTGAATTCTGCCTGTATGTTGTAGAAAGCTTTGAAATGAAGCTATTTCTGCAGCATGTTTATTTAAATATTTAGTAAAGAAAAAAAAAAACAGTGAAAATAAATGTACCAGATTTTCTGGATGGCTTTTATTTGTGTATTCCTAAGTATATTGCAGTACAGCCTCCATTAATAGTATTACTTTTATGAAGTGAGTTGTAATAGATCCCTTATTGAATCCCTGTGGACAGATGGTGCAAATACCTTAACCCTGGTGCATATAGGAGTAATTTATGTCATCCAGTGTTGATGGGACAAACTAAATCCATTTTGAATTACGTGTCAGAGGATGCTGATATTGTACCCTGATCGTCTGCCTTATTTTGCTTACCAAATGAAAAACAGATAGAGTAACTGTGAAATAAAATAGCAGATGAAATTCAACACAGATAAAAGATACACATGAGGAAAAAGAAATAATTTGATATACAAATAATGATGTTTTCTGATATCACTCTGAACAGTTTAGGAGCAAGTCATTCCAATTACAATAGGTAAATCCAGGAGGGTGTCAGTGTCGTGCTCAGTAATGGTCAGGAGGTGAATGAAATGTTAGAAATCATTAGACTAGGAACAAATAACAAAATTGAGGCTATCATTACACTATGATATAAATCCATGATCTTCCTCCTCCTTGATTCTGTTGAGTAGTTCTTTGCCCCTGCAAGAGAATATAATAGAATGGAAAGTATCCATGGAAGGTACAAAAAAATAAGCAAAGATTTGGAACAGTTTCTGCATTAGGAAAGATCAAACAAACTAGGACTTTTCAGTCTAGAAAAGAGAGGAGTAATGTAAATTATGATAGTCTATAAAATCATAGAGAGTAAAAATAAGACTCAGTTGCTAACATTGTCCACACACTGTCTTGTCCAAGAGCCAAGGGAAATCAAATGAAGATAGTAGGAGCCAGATTCAAAACAAAAATCTGCAGTGGGTAGCTGGTCCTGCCAAAAGGGTGATGGATGCTAAATTTTTTATTGGTCTGAGGGGATACATGGAGGAGAAATCCCTAAAGGTTATGTTAAACATAGCAATACCGCGTATAGCTTGGGAAGTCCCTAAGCTGAAACCAAGTGGAGTCTAGGCGAATATTAGAAGAAAATAATATTTATACTTGTCCTGTTCTTACATTTTTCTCTGCTTACCTGCTTTTGGACATTGTTGAGGACATAATACTGCACTAGAAGTATCTTTGGTCTCCCTCAGAAGGGTTGTTTTTATGTTTGTGATTGCTTCCTATATTTACCTAAATTTTAGGAACTGTGTGCTGTATATCCTCAAAAATAAGCTTATGTAAAAAATGCGGGTTCTGATATTGATCTGGACCTTTTGTTATATGAAGGAAAACAGAAAGTCCCCAGTTGTACAGATATAGTTATTCAATATATACTGTGCCTGATGGATCAAAAAAGAGAAATATAAACCCCAACAATTCAGTACTGTTTTCCATCTGCCAGTTCTCCCATGCTCCCATGCAATCTATTTTCAAGAAGATTTTAATATATGTGCAATTTACTGAAAAGGGTAACTCTAGATAGCACAAATTAAAAGGACATTTTTGGTTCAAAATTGTCATGTCAAGAAGTTCCAGAAATGAATGCATGGGAGATTAATTCTGTCTGCAATTTTATCCCAATTATGTATTGGATCAGATGTAYGTCCAAATGTGCGTATAGGCAGATATATACTTCACTATGCCCTGTGGGCCAGGTACCTATAGGATAATTTTACCGAACCTTTAAATGGGATATTTTTTCCATTATCTTTATAGTTTTCTTCCAAGGCATGTTTATTTATAATTTTAGATTGAAAATCTTTAGGAACTATACACAATACGGTTACAAAAATAAGCCTGTATCTTAGAATTATTCATACGCATTTGACTTGGGCAAAATGTGGAGTCTGGGAAAGGGGAAATTGTTGGCAATAATCTTTATGGCAGGTTTTATGAATTGTTTATGCTTTTTTTGTAACTGCACCGTACAAAGTTCTGAAATGACTCCTACAGCTTTTTGAGAGGTGGGAATACTCTTGATGAGGGATATCTGAACACTAAGCAGCACATGTAAGTGTAAACAAGGAAAGGTGAATGTTGAGTAAATCTGAAGGACAAAAGAAAGACTTTCCAAAGGTGCTTAATTAGCAAAACTAAAGACCTGTGATGCAAAATGTTGATCTTTGACTGCTACGATAAGCAGCGTGCTGGCAGTGTGCTGGATGTGCTTCATGTAAAGGGAGATGGTTAAGAGTTGGGCTGTGTAGGGGACAAGCCCCACTGCCTTGGGGACATTTCTCTCCTAATACGTGGGCTCCAATTTGTAGAGCAGGTGCTGCCACTTGGTAGGGCTCACACAGGAGCACTTGGGTGYGAGGGCCACATCTCTGTGAAGACTGAGTCATGTGGGAGCCATCAAACCAGACCTGGGGCAGAGTGCCATGAAGAAAGGGGTGGCAGAACCACGTAATTCTTGTTGCAGAACCGCTTAGTATCCACCACGGCAGGAAAAGCTACAAGTATTCTGCATATCTTTAACCGTTAGCTTGCTCCTGATTTCCCTGTCATCCCATGAGGTTAGGTGATCATGAGATAAGTAACCACAATATTATCCTATTATATATACAGTTGCTTTCAATATTCTCTCTTTTAGACGACTGCATAATTAGCTCACATCCATTTCTACCACTTAAATAATTATGGAAACCTTCCCTCCTGATATCCCTGAAGCATTGCATCCCATAGGTATGATGGCACATCTTGCACTAAGAGTGATTTTCCCCTGTTAAGCTTTTGAAGCTTTATAGAAGCTCATTTTTTCTAATCAGCGCTCCGGTTTCTCGTGGGCTAAAATTAGGCTTCCTGTCTCTGGCATGCGAGGCGTCAGTATGTGTGACCTTCAAGCTGCCATCCGGCCTTGAAGCGCAATTTTTGCATCGGGAAATCTCGAGGCAGCAGCTTTACCCGCTTTTTTTTTGCAGTAGCAGCAGCAGGATCATCAGAAACAGTCAACGGAGCAGCAACTGCAGGCGCATCACTCGCGGGGACCAGGGCAGGGTGGGCACAGAGAGCTCTGCCCTGCGTGAGTGCCTACGTAAAACCGAGCTGAGGCTCTGCTACGCTCTGCCTTTCCGCAAGGTGACCAGCCCAGGGCGTTTGCATGAATATTAATGGCCAAAGTAYGGCGTGATGAAGAATCAATATTTTAATCTGCATACGGATGATATGCATTCCTTGTGCATTGTAAAACTGCTGCACTACAGTGTGTCTGAATTTCCCTTGCACGCTAAACTCATTTACAAGCTCTCTCCTTTTGAATTATGCATATATTACACAGCCTGTTGCCTGCAACAGATTTATGACAATCTCTTTGCACCTATGCAAATCTTTGGAGGTTTTAAGAATCAAGCATTTAATGTCTTTTCTCTATTGAGGGAGAAAAATCATTGTGCAGAAGTGGATACAGAAAGCTTTTATTATTCACGGTTATATGCTGCTTTTACTAACTTTTCATATTAGTTCCACATTGTATCTGGTCAGTTAAATGGCCATGTTTGTGATGCTCTCAGCACTTTATGTTCACTGCAGCTACAGRAAAAATACTTTTTGTCCTCTCCTTTCATATACCAAGTGCAGCAGCTGATAATAACAGAGCTGAAGTTACAGCTTGGTAATCAGCATTTTAGGTGATTTTAATTATGATGGATGAAGAAGAAAAATGGCAAAAACATGCTTCCAGTAGTACCAAGCAAATATGACATGGAGCTGCTACACGGAGCCTGTATTACATATCTGTCAAATTACCCAGGATAATTTGGGTAGCTGGCAGATTCCCAGCTCATCAGTTCAGCGGCACAGACAACACATGCCGGTTAGTTTTACTTGGGCTTGACATAGCGACGTCTGACCATCGCCAGAGCAGCTTAATTGATAACGGACATATGATTTGAAAATAGGTGTGTTCCCCTTTAAAYGGTAGCTGTCACATCACATCACGTCACGTCGCGTATGTCACGTCACCTTCCATTAAGTCGCATTAAGTGCTGGCATGATGCAAGAGAGCGCGATGAGGGGCTAATGCAAGGTGACAGCTGGTACCTGCTAACGATCTGGGTGGTGGGAACCAGAACTGAACAGGGGCCAGGACACCTCTGCCTAAAGGCATGGGGTTGCTTCGGAGGGTGGTGTTGGCATCTGCCCATCTGCATGTCCATAGATGTGCTAGAAAGTGACTTATAGCACCCTAAGGGATGTGCTAAAGGGGAAGATGAAGGTCTGTCAGAAGCAGGCACACGTTTGGCATGTATGGCTTGCGTTCGTCAGCTCCTGGCTCACTTTGGGTGCACTTCACTGCTTTTGCATTGTCAGCAGTAAAGCCTTGGGGAAATCGCAGTTGCTGCTAAATCACAAGGGAAATTCCCTATATGGCTCTTCCCAAATGTTGATTGCTAGGCCATCTTTGAAACTTTTTAKGCAAAGAATTTTTTATGCTTGCAAACTGCAGGTTTCCGAGTTAAACGGCACATGGGATAAAAAATCTCCTAATCGGTGAGGCTTTGCCATAGGTTTATTGTTGTCCTTTTTCTGCTCTAAGTCTCGTTAAAACCCTGAGTAATTCCTCCGTTCTATATTATCTGTTTAAGAACTGATTACATTGTGGGGTTTTTTTTGTCCCTAGTCCATTATTTTTGGACCTTAATTTGATAGAAAAAAAAGACTAGTCATTTTCTGGAATTGCCATGACACTATCATTTAGAGTATAATTTAAAAACCTGGAAAAGTCTGCATCAATCATGCATGTTCAGTAATTGCTGTGATAACTGTTTCTGGGTACTTAATTATTATGAAACATTAGGACTGTATGTCCTTTTTGTAATGCAGCTGATAGCCTTTTAGCGTGCACCATATCTATGCTGTATCCTCCACGTTGTGGAGCATATCAGCCTCTAAGCAGGTGAGCACTTCTGAACGCTCTTAAATTCTGGTTACCTTGGTACTTTAGGATCCGTTGGAGTGGTTATTATGTAGAGAATAAACATTTTTCAGGTAATTAAATTGATTCTGATAACGCTCAAAACATCAGGACTGCAGGTCTCTGGAATCACTTGTGGGAGGCTCTAAGTWGACGGTGATCGTTAATTACAGATTTTCCCCCCTTGCTAGGATTTGTTGTGACGGAATCCGTTTGGAGTTATGTTTGAAGAGTAATGCAGAGGTCACTCCCAAAATCAGTGTAGCTTGTTGGAGTAGCTGGAGGGAGAGGGTTTGTGCCCTCCAGATGCTTTTGGGCAAGAGGACAAAATCAGCATCGTGGATTTAGGAAGAAGCCAAGTCTTTCTTCCTGTGTCATTGCATGATGGAAGCGAATGCAGGAGCTTATCCCGACAGTTGCTATTTAGATGTGGGTGAATTTCACTGAAGTCTCCAGGTGTTGTGCTTGCTGTTGACTTAGTGGCCCGGGAAGCCTCTGTGTGGTAAAGAAGGAGCCCTGGGTGCTGTGAAAGACATGGGACTTGGGCTGCCTGTAGATACAAGAAGATGCCTGAGATGGTCATGCATGTTTGGTGAAGCCTGGAGACTTTCCTTTGGGTGACCTGCAAAGTTCTGCACAGTGCAGAGCACATCATTTCCATTAGACACTTCTCATGTGGCTCATTACTTCAAGTGTCTTCCCTCTATGGAGCGTGCCTGGCATAATTTGTTAATTTAATATTTTTTTTTTATTATTTTCACTTTTAATTTGTTGTGTTCCTAGACACTGTGGTTTGTGGATGCATCAAGTAACTGAAAATATGTTACCACAGCTGTTGTATTACAGCATAAACAAAGAATGAGAGAACAGTAGCTTGTTATTTTAAATATATAGTGATTTTTAAAWATATAGTGATTTTTAAATATATTGGATTTTATATATTCAGTTAACAAATACTAATATATCATCTTTAGACTGTAATGTAAACACGCAGAATGAATAATATTTGAGTTTATCAGAATAAATAATAGCAGAGTGTTCTGGTTCATATCATCAACTATGTATTATCTGTCCGGTCTCCAGTATATATTTTTTCTTAGTTTCCACAGTTCCACAAAACTTGCTATCCCTCATCTTCACTCTTACGTGCTGTTATTCAACTAGATCCTGGTCCTTGCTGTGTGTCAGATTTGGCTCTGCCATCAGCCTTTTTCTCCAGGTCCTCAAAATCATGTGGATTTATGATTTTTATATCAGCTCTTGCTTTTATCCAATCCATATGCGTGTGTGGCTGGATCTCTTTTCCCTGATCTATGCATTCTAATTTTGTCTCTTAAAATAGGGGAGTTCTCATCTGAATATCGTGTTTTCTTCCAAACCCCATGACGCTTTGCGCTCATATTCCTAGTTTTTCTTTTTCCACAAACCAATATATGTTGAGTATAGACAGTGACACAAAATATTCAGTAACATATGGGACTCAATACTGAACGAATAATCTGCAGGAAGTTGTTTCTATGATATGGTGGTTTGAAAACATGATAAGTGATGCACCAAGGTAAATCTTACTGYCACTCTTGGAATGCAAAGTAATTCCTTTAATTTCAGTGAGGATGCAGTACTCTCTGGATAAGGAGGGCTGAAGTTGGCCCATTGATTTATTTTTTACTTTAATTTCTTGGGGGATAGTTACTTCTCCTGCAAAATCTGCTATGATGGGGCCCCCTGGGCAAAGCTGCTTTTATAAAGTAGATTTTTTAGATACTTCATGCAATACTTTATACATCACATGTATGGGAATTTTGTCACTATAGCAAAAGAAGCTTCTGTTGGGGAAGGAGCTGATACTGCTCATGTGATGACTATTCAGAAAGTGAGYATCTCTGAAGCAAGTGCTTTGGTCCAAGTGGCCTTTTCCTTTCCTAATGCAACTTCATAGTCTCTTGTCTCAGTTCCCGTAGGTGCCTATGGAGATAACTGTGCATGAAGGATCACCGGAGCAGTGGGATAAGGATGAATGTGGAGTTTTGCCTGTAGTAAGAGCCCCAAGTGAGGGGCATTTGTGCAGCCRGTGGGAGTTTTCTCTTTTGATGGTGATGCTTATGTCAGGAGAGGTCAGAAGCTTTTCTGTGAATGGTTATAACACAAAAATTAGCAGGAAAAAAAAAAGCAATTTCTAAGCCACATTATCATTTTAAGGACTTTTATACTGGAGGTTTAAAGCGTCATATTCTCAATATTTTCTTTGCATTGTCTTTTGCCTTTATTGCTCTTTTATTTTCCCCACAAGATGCATGGGGCCGTGAACGAGATAGGAAACTGCTGTTTGTAACTGAAAGGGACAGATGTGTCCTTGCTCCCACAACGTCAGCCTGGGAGSGGGGAAACGGGCCGCAGGTTCCTCATGGGCTGCATCACTTCCTCGTGGGCAATCTYATCGTGCAGGATGATGCAGCTTTCACTCCCGATTTCACCTAACACAGCAGAAGCGAGGGAAGGACAAACAGAATAAACCAAAACACATCAAATTACAACGTAGTTAACTGAAAGGGGAGTCATGCAATGCATCCCATTTTATGTCATCTCCAGTAATGTTGCTACTTTTAGCCATGCAGAACACCAGGGAGAATATTATCTTTTCCCTGAAAATAGGGCTTTTTGTCTGGGCCATGCTAGCAAATSTAAGTGATCTATGAATGGTCCTAGTGCTTTATTATTTTGACCTAAACAGACTGCTCCTGTCTCACACCTCTTTCTTCCCCAGCAGTGGAGGGACGTTTGCCGCCACATGCAGAGTAGCAGACAAAGCACCTAACATCCTCTTTCATTTATTCATGTTTTTGTGCGTTAAATGCTTTTCCTTAAATGCTGACTTTTTGTTGACTGCGACAAGCATGCTCCTAATATTATGTAGCAGTAATCCAAAATATAATGATCCTTAAAAACGTGCATTTGTGATTTATTCCTGGGCTTCTTTTTATCTTTCAGCTGCAACACTGGCTGCGATGCTAATGCTTGTATGCATGCCATAATACAACATAAAATTGCTCTAAGATATTCTGTCAGTTTAAGTTGTTTAAATTAGCAATTGGGTAGTGAACTGATCCCAGAAAAATTGAAAGTATATGCATGGTTAAATTAGAGAACCTTTCTTACATTGCATACTCAGCAATACCGGCACAGCATTTATATGAGCGTGTGTTCACACATGCACAAAATTTTTAACGAAAAATGATTAAACACCTTTAGTCTACAGTGTGACTTGAGATTTGTTCCTTCATTAGGGATGTCAAGAAAACGGTATCTGCTTTTAAAATGAAGCAAATAAAACATATGCGTAGGGAGGAATACTTGACAATTACGCTGCCACCTTTTGATTGTATCCTGCATTTACAAGGAAGAGTTGCAAGTCATTTAGTCCAAATTATCAATACTGAATAAGGTATGTATATCTCTGTGTGTGGGAGTAATTATTTAATGTATTGATGGTAGAATTTTAATGAGCTGTGGCTATTGTCACACTGCACTTGATACAGCGTTTTATTAAGCAGTTTTGTTCAAACTATGTAATAACTTATACATTTAATATGTGAGGATTGATAAAAATGATAAATAAGTAATGAATTGCAGCTAAGTTCTGTTCATTTTTCTGAACTTTGCAGGTCCTTACCATCATATATTTTTATTACAAGTACCTTAAATCAGGGTTGCCTACATACTCTTTTAYAAACAGATCCTGCTTTTCTAGAGGTGTCTCAGAGCTAAGTGTAACCTCTGCTTCTGCAAGTGGCTGCAGGTCACCTGGCAAGACTGAAACTCCCCTATCCTATATAATGTGTGAATATCTTGTGTGTCACAATGCATCATGGGGCTCCTTATGGGAAGCACACACATTCCAGGTGGCAGGAATGCCTCTGTTTAAATCAGGTAGCATATGCATGTCGAGGCACATGATGCAATATTGCCTTCACATGACATAGTAAAGTGTTATACAGCCCATCCAGACAGGAAATTTGAAAGTCTGTTGGCTTCGACAGTTTATATGGACATGCCGGCTCAGGTGTAGAGACTGCTTAGGTGGTTTTTAGGCTTTTGAATAACAGATTCTGGATTTGAACTCAGAGGCAGGTGTGACTTTTAAGCCTGACACTGACTTCTTGGTTARCCTTCAGATATATCATGTGCTGTGCCAGAGAGCTGAACGTAGTCTTCTGTGATTTAACAATCTAATGGTGCAGTGACCGAGGCCATAGAAATAACTAGCTATATTAGAAAATATTATTTAAAAATAATTATAAAAAAATAGTTGGTGACCCGTATTTGAAATGCTTATTCGCTTGTTAAGAGGCAGAAATGTGTACTTCCAATTGCTGCTGAGAARGTGAAATAAGAATCTGGGAGTGCTGAAAGTTATTTGTCAGGGGTGGCTGCCAAAAGCTGTGACCATGCAGGGAGATGGTTTGAGAAGGATGTAGGTAGACCCTGAATGGACCATGGCCGGGTTGCTCCACCATGCTGAGCRTTACGGGAAAGTAGTGCTATAAATGATTTTAAAACTGTGAAAATAAGGAGTTGCCAGAAGGGTGAAATGCAGGGAGGGAGCTGGGGGAGAAGTTGGGGTAACCTGGGAGGAGAGGGAAGCCTTCATTTATGTGACCCTTTTCTCTTAAGATATATTTTCTGCCCTATACATGAGAAATTAATTTTGTGATTCCTGATAATGGGCAAAGCATCTGATTTCTAATGGTYGATGCTAAAGCATAATGCACAGCAATACTCGATTATTTCATAATACTTCCTCAAGAACAGTTTTTGCTCATTTGCTGTTGAATTGTGTGTGTTTCTGTTTATCTCAGATACCTGTTACACTTGCATTTATACTGTGACAGTGTTTGGCTCTATCTGATTCTCACTAACTCAAGGCAATTAAAACTGCTGGCCCAGTGTCACTTGTCTCCAAACATGCTCAAGCATGGGATGATTACTACATCCTTGCTTTCAAGACTGAAATGTGTTTGTTTAATGGCTGCARCTACAGTATGGAATAGGCTGAATACAAAAGGACTAGGCAAGTGCAATTGTTGAGAATAAGATAAAAAATTAACTGGAATGTTATCATCTAGCCGTAATGATACCTGCACAGAGACTTCTTGGGATGAGATAATACTGAACTCATCATGGTGAGGTGTTGACCCAAACGATGAGCTCACATCCAATTCCAGCACACCGTCTTCACCCACCAAAATTTGTGTCCTTTACCACACCAAACATTTTAAAAGGCAGCAAGGAAAGGTACTAAAATTCACAACTACCAGTTTCRAATCTGCAAATGCACAGCAATCTGTTATTTGTCACAAAGAGAAGAGGAGTTGGAATTTAAATAATGAAGCTGAGACACAAATGTATAGAGGCTGTCTTGCTTGTTTTGTTGAAAAATATTGTGTCTCTGAGCGAGATGTGAATGATACAGAGCAAAAAAAAATTGACTGCTACAAGGAAAAGAAGGACAGCTGAGAGAAATGCTGATCATGAGCAAGTCTGTCAGCTCTGGGGAGGCACCTTTTCCCACCTCCTGCTTCTGTCCTCCTTTTGCTTATGCCAGGCCGCTCATTTTCTAATGTTTTCAACGCACTGTTCATGCATTACTTTGTTCCTTGTGGCCAGCTTGACTGGCAAGCTCAAATTAGTTTTTGCCATGTCACTAGAGGGAAAGGTTTCAGTATGGTAGAAGGGTTCATATGGTAGGATATACCTGTGAGGCCTACCAGGCCTACCAAGATRGTGGTCCTCCCAAAGGATTGCCTCTAGGACTTGAATTGAATGCTGTGTAGTGTCCASAGGGTAGACACCTGAGGAGATTACAAAGAAAAACAACAAAAAAGTATACTTTACTGCTTAGATATTTATCTTCTTTATTTGCTTCAAAATTAATGACTGATTGTTCAAAAATCAACGAACAAAAAAGCATMATCTTCATTAAGGGTTGTAGTGATGAACCTTTTTGGTGCCTAGTGCCAAATTTGTTGATAAAATTCTTTCTAGTTGGCTGTTATTGATGCTGGTCCTAACTTGACTCCTACACCAATGTCTTTACTGAGGTTAAAGCTGATGAGCTACTGTAGCAAGAGGGAGAGCGTGCATGGAAGGTAACTGCGGACACCTAATTTTGCAGGCACAGCTATGAATAAATAAGACTTTTCAGAATCTTTAAATAAAGTCCAGCAAAACTGTTCAGAAAAACTTGTAAGAACACTGTTAACATTATAAACATGTATTTAAATTCCAGTATGATTTTAAAATGTTTACATTCTATTATGCAGAGTTGGATGTAGCCATATGCAGATAAGTGTCTGTCTTTTGTAGTGCAGTCTCAGTTTAGCAAAATACTGAAATAAGCCATAGGAAATACCTGTGTGTTTTTTTTCCTTCTTTTTTTTTTTTCTTCTTCTTTTTTTTTTTTTTTTAATAGCAGCCCCAAAAGAATGATTTTTGGGATTCCAGATTTCAGGCATTTGATCCAAACTTCACATATCAGGGATATTAGATTGCCTTGACTATAAGATTGCCTGGACTGTAATTGCTAGTTTTAATGGAACAATCAGAGTTCTTTCACTTGAGTCAGACAAATGTTTTCTGCTTTTGTCTAACAAGGAAGGAAAATATGCATTAAAGTATCTCAGTCATKATATTCTTTAATTGCAATCTTTAAATCTTTCAGTGTCCTAAATGAGAACTGCCTGAACCAACATTTTTACTAAAATTGTTGAAGTTTTCTCATCATTCAACCTGTGTGCTTAATATTGGGGTTTATTTCTGATTATTTAATGTTATTGCTTCTTCTATTTGCTTCTTCTATAGCTAATTTTTGCCTTACCTATCTTTACGGGCCRACTTTGGGAGTGTCTATCCCACACGTTCATTAATGAAAGCTCTCACAAGACTCAAATGATTTAGTTTAGTAGATGGTGACTCATGTATAAACCACTTGTTTCCTTKCTTGCAATTACTTGGCTGCCAGGACATAATAGGATCATTCCCTTGGATGTTTCATCTTAGCCATACATTGGCAAAACAACCATATCACACTAATTTTCTGAGAATGCAACTACTAGGTGAGTCATCATAAACTGAAAATTTTGCTTTAGGACACCTATAACTTTTGCCAAATCTTTTTTTGGTGGTGTGAGCATGCCTGCATGTAGGCCAGTGATCCTATCTGTCAGCTGCTTTGGGTGATGTAACTACTTCAAGATTAAAGCTGGACTCTTGGTTCCTTTCTTCAGCATGGATTTTGATTTTTTGTTTTTATTTTATTATGGAGTATTAAAAACGGTTTGCGGCAAAGAAATATTCTCATTGTACTGTAGTTAAGTGTAGGGTAGCCCAGCCTCACACCATCAGGTGTTCCTCATTGTGCATGTCACAGTCATCATTATTCATCACTATTAGGAACACAGGCACCTTGCTCAACTTGGGCAATGTTGAGAGGTGCTGTCTCCACTGGATCGCTCCTTTTAAGAGCCTTCTCCCAGATTCACCTCTATTCTAGTCTAGTCTGTCTGCTCCAACACAACAGACAGTCCCAGGTGAATTTTGGAAGTTGCATGTTTGTTCCCAAGGGCCTGATCTCTCTAACTGGTCTCCAGTTACATAGTCCCATTGTAAAATGAGACTAAATCAGGTATTTTGAGAGAAGCAGTTATATCCCAAAGCCTAGTGCCTTATTAAATGATAGCAGAAATTTGTATTTGTAGCTGCCTCTCTAATATCTCCTTATAGTATAATATAATTCTGCTGAAGCTTTGACTTGTCACTTTTTTGAGGATGAGATCTGATACAGTTGTTGGATGAATTATGATCAAAATATTTTGTTTCTCTCACTYAAGTAATCTAATTGTCCAAATGTAACATAACCCTGTTTTTCTAGAGCGTGACATCCAAATTGGCATGATTTGTCTAAATAGGAGTTATCAGTTATTTTGCATAAAGAACCAAGAACTTTTGACTCTAATTTTGTTGACTAAGGAAAGAAATATCTCCTTTAATATGTCCATGGCAGTTTTCTTTGTCTAAATTTTATGCTTAACGAATTAGAGCTTTGCTGATACTGTTTTAAACCATTCATTAACCTGAAGAAAAGTGTGGAGATACTTAGTCTATGTGCTTCTTTTTAAATGTCCCTCTGAATTTTCACATGTTAAAAAAGGTCAGGGATTCTTAAATTACAAATCTATATGATTTGTCTGGTGCTTTCTTAATGAAAGACATGATAAATGACAATCTCTAGGATTCTTTAATTTTCTCTTTTAGATTACGTGGAGAATATATTTAAATGTAGAAATATCAGAGAAAGGATGAATAATTTTAATAGCTTTAAAGCGAGTGCAGTGGCAATAGTTGTGCACAATGTCTATTTAATCATATATGGCAAAGGTCATGTATAATGTATAACCTGTAGGGACCTTTCTTGTACAGATGACTAGTTCTTAAAAGTGATTTGTTTTCTTTATTTTTCTTGCGTCAAATTTGCTGGCATCTTTCTGGAAACTTGGCAAGCGCTTGTGCTCATTTATTCACCCCAGCAGTGCCACCCATGCCATGCTTGGAAAGGAGCATGGAACACTGCAGAGGTATTTATTGGGTTTTCTCTATTTCTCTTTCATTTGGGCATGCAGTCAAGGTCAAAGCCATGACTTCAAGAGGGCTAGCAGAGTCTTTTACGAYGTGCAGATTAGCATAGTGGACCTGGTTTGTGGGCAGGTCCATATTAAGTTAATAGGAGTTACTATGGCTTTGTGTCCCTTTACCTTAGCTAGTTCAAGGACTAGTTTTCAGTCTGGTTGGAGAAGGAGATAGAAAAGCCCGGACTGTTTCTCCAGCAGATCTCACTGTGGCTGCAGTGTAAGCAAACACGAATTGTGCCTTTACATGTGTAATCATTTCAGCAAAGCCTGTAGCGTGATGAGTGGATATAAGGGAGCTAAGCTGATTTCTTTACTTTTCAGTGTTTAATTTTCCAAGCTGATGATGCTTTCCGGAGGGGATTTTAGGCATGCACTATGTAATTGGAAGATATGAAATACATCTAAATAAAAAGCCTTCTACTACTTCTGCTTGCAATGCACTRGTTCGAGGTATGAAGTGTCACTTGATTTGGTATCTTTATATCAGCAAGATAAGAGCAATGCCAAGAGCCACTTGCTGCATCATTAGGGAGYTCACTGAAGCTGATGGCTATATTGTCCACCTGTTAGGCTCCATGAAATGTCCCCTTTTCTACATATGAAAGCTATATACATGTGCATATATATTTATATATGTATATACATAGAAACTATATTTCACTGCAACRAACAGCCTGCAGAAGCTGAACCTTTCAACGTTTGAGGCAATACATATGATGGGTTGGGCAGCAAACTGTTTTCTAAATCTAAAGCAGTGTGGATCTGTCCTGCTTGCTCTTCCCATCTTTTTTTCCTCTTGCCCACGTCTCCATTCATCTTACATCCTTGCGTACAGCAGCACCTGACCTTTGGGGAGCAGTATGAGTATGGTACAGGAGGAAGTGTCTTGTGAAAGAAACTCAATTCTTCCTCATAGCAGCAGCACTAACGGGCATTGCTGTAATTAAGAAAATGGGATAGAAAGTATTTGTACAATAATAATCTCCTGCTGCTGCATAAGTGTTGAAGAATTCATTTTCTAAGCAGGAGACATTGATCCTGTGGCAATGTTTTGTTGCCATAACTTTGTTTACATCGTAAAGGAGAAATGATAGATGCAATCATTTAATTTATGGCAGTACGAAGTGTCAATTGCTCACTCTAGTGGTATCGATCAAAGGCAGCCTGATTGGCTTATGCACCAGAGCTGTGTTAAAATTTCAGATAACTAGATATCAAATTAAAAGTACAGTTTGGTAAGTGTGGTGCTGCCCAAATACAATTGTTTCATTAGTTATATTAAAAAAAACAATTATGACCAATGAAGTCGACGTCACGTTGTGCAAGAAATCAGCTTTACAAAGGAAATATTAATGATAACATTGGGCTATTTGAGCTCAATTCTGACCAAGACATCTTTTAAATTAGGTGTACTTGAACTCTGTTCAGGTGCAAATGTCGAACTGGGAAGATTCATTTTTGGAATTAGGATCTTGAGTTTGCTTATGTTCATTTTGCTTTGCATATATATATATATTATACATATAATGAATAGTTTCTCTCAGGGTATATGAATATTTCTAATCCATCAAGAAGGGAAAATAATTAACATTAAAAGAATATGCATGCTTAAAATGAGCAACAAAATGAGTTATGAAACATGAAAAAGAAAGTGTACACCTTTTCAAGGATTTCAAAGTCTAATATTCATAAATYCTAATTAGTAAGATCTAAAATTAGTGAAAACACTGTTTAGATAAATTTTGATTAAATGCAGGAGTGTGGGAGCATTAACCTTCACTAAGTTTTAAATTTGAAAAGAAAACCCACCCAAACTATTTATAGACCGTTTTACTTCCCACCAGCTCAGTGAAGAATGAAGAATTTGCCCTCTTTAGGCCCTTTTCTATGKTTTTTTCCATTAAAAATAGATCTTTCTCCTGCACAACAGGAAACATTGAAAGCTTGGTTTAAATTTTTAGGAAACTCCCTTTATTTTTGATCCTTTGAAATTATAATTTTAATACATTTTCAATTAAATATGAACAACTCTCTGTGCATCTCAGCATGAAATACAAAGGGATTTTGGGACCTTCCAATTACTAAAGCTTGAATATTTTTCTTAATTATTGAACTTATACAGTATTTCTTTTTATTTTACATAAAAGTTGTACTGTGAAGCTTCTTCTAACATGGAGACAAATATAAGCATTCCTTTTGCTTTTCTGTTATTTATCATATAAGTCTGGACTGATTTTTTAGGCAGGACCTTTATACTGCAATGTTCTTTTGTTATTGCTTTTAGTGGCCAAGATAAAAGCTTTCTGTTTGTTCCCCAAAAAAGGATGAYGACTGAATCAAAACTGTAATAAACGTATGATCATTTATTTCATCTGCTGATAAACACGTTCATTTGATTTCCACAAAATGACTTTGACATTTCCCCAAAAATTTAGGTAGCCAGAGTCCTTTGTACAATATCCCGACCAGCCCCAAATCTGTACTACAAAGTGCTGATGAGTGAGAAGAAGGTGTTTTGTGTGTTACATCGTCTAAATATGATTTTGGGTGACAAGAGCTCTGAGATAAGCTCTGAATGATGCACTCTGGCTGTGTGCTGCCCAGCTGTGAAGAGCAGGGCAGAGGGAGGACACTTAACGCCTAAATGCAGGTGACAACACCAGTAATAACTCATTATATTCGACTGATATAATTTAACAGCTATTGCTTTCCATCAGTTGTATGGAAACTAATAACACCCAGTATGGACTTTGTACTTCATCCTCTTAAAATGCTATTTCATTGGGGAGCTGGCACCTGTATAATTGGGAAAAGCTAAAAGTTCAGCAACAAAGTTGAAGGTGCTGCATCTGCCTCATTCCACCTCATCCTGCCTCCACAGTCTGTGCATGCGTTGCAGAAGGACGGACTTCTGCATGGATGGACTGGACTTCCATGGATGGACTGGACCTGTTTCTTCCTCATCTTTTTGATTTCTGTCCTAAAAAACAGAAGGCAAAATGCCTTGTTTTCTCTCGGCTTGCCTTGTCTTGTTCTGTTCTCTTGTCTTAACAAACATATTCTGCTGTATTGTAGAGATCATCAAAATTCAGTTCTATTCATAATAGTGATAGGTGTGTTCCTATCTTGGGAAATTGAAATAGTCACTGCAACCTACTTGCAAGAAGGAATACAGATTAATTTTGGTGTCCAAAGTGTCTGAGATGTAGATTTGATTAAAAAAAAAAAAAAAAAAGCTGACATTTGAAAAATAACATATGGGCATATATCAGCAATACTGAACGTTGTCACTGCGCATTCATGTCCATTTTGTTGTTCATAGTGAAAGTAATAGTGTTATGTCCCTGGTGGTGGCCCATAGTGTGTCATTTTATTAAAACCACTGTATAATTGAGAAAACAGAGTATTGTTTCCCAACTTATATTTCTAAACTGTTACTTTATAGCTACATCTGTGGCTGGTAGCAAGTAGTGTGATTTTTGGTCAAAACGCCTCAGTGCTTATCACAGATTTATTATTCAAAATCTCTGTGTGCTTTATAATGGATTTATGTTTCTGACCTTAGACAACTAGGTGCGAAAATCATGATAACAGTGTTGGAGCTCTGACATTTTTCAAACTGTATTTATGTCGCTGGCATCTGTTGTTTTAGGGAGTCTCAATATGGAAGCCAACATTTATCACATTCAGTAGTAAACTTTATCACTGTGTATATCCTATTCTCTATTCAGAGAATTGAATATATTGTAGATATTTTTGTAAAGACAAATAATATAGATATTTTAAATTCTTCTATTCAGTGGAAAACGCATGGAGATGGAGAACCGTTCAAAGTGGAATCCAGAGAATTTGTTTCCTGGTTTAGGAGCGCCTTTCTTATTTACTTTCAAGAGAATAAAAAATGACAACTTCTGAATTATGGACTAGCAGAGTATGTGCATTTTGTGGTTGAGTATTCTGTCCTGTCCAGGTTTGTATAATGCTCCTGTTACCAAGCATTTAAGATTTTTCCCAAGTATAGAAGCTTGTTAAATGAAGTATATAGTCAAAGCAACATTTCTATCATGCCCATTTTCTTACTCTGTTTCAGCTTGAGGAAATAAAATCTAGTTTCTGTCCTTCTTCTACAAAGGTAGTGTTACATTAAATTGAACAACTTTGTTGTTGTGCAGAAAATATACTCAGTCTTGTATTGCTCTGTATCTGCACGGCAATAATTTGAGCTGTGCTGTTGCAGCGATGGGCAGCGGTGGCACCTGAGCATGGAGAGCTTCTTCCATGAGCTCCACTGCTCCTTGGAAAAGCAGCTCTTGGTGGCAGAGGGAGCAGGGAGAGCTMGTGGTTCCTTGGCAGAGTTCAGCAAGGGCTGTGGGAATAAAAGACCCTATTTTATATTTTATAAGTGGCTTGTGGAACAAGCACCATGAAGAAAAAAATGTGCTTATTTCAAACTCTGATTGTGGGGAGATGCGACAGATGCCGTATGCATCATTATGCTTTTCATGGTGCTTTTTATGCTTTCTAAGAAAGGTTTATTTTCCTTTCCAATAACCCAGTCTTCAAGTAATGATTTTGTGTTCATGACCCAAGTCAAGTAGTTTCTGGATAAGAAGTGTCTCATAGCCAGAAGTGGACTATAAAATAACTTGCTGTGATTTTAGCCTGATACATCTATAAGGAGATCAGAAGGACGTATATCTCCAGTCTTGGAAACTCTCACATATGCATCATTTGAATGGGCTTGTGGGAAGAGGAACACATACATTAAGAAAAATAATCCTTTGTTTATATTTGCATGGGAGTAGCTGTTTTGGATTAATCTGATGGTATAGAAATATGATTTGTAGTATTTTCTATTTAATTTTATTTTTCTCTCAGCAATAGTATATGCTCTTCTAAAATTTTTATTTTGCTATCTTTTATATCCTTGCCTATGAAGCAGTGCTCTAATTATTGTTGTTAGATTTCACATAAACACTTTTAAGGACATTTTAGAGACCCAAAAAGACAAAATTAAATATGGGATAAAAATAAATATGAGGGATAAATATGGGATAAACAGTCCTGTTAAGACTGGGATTTTTAATCAAGCTTTTTTCCTTAAATGGTGTATTTTATGGATTGGCTACTGTACTGCTATAGATCACATGTGCTGAAAATCCTTGAGTTACTCTTGAGAGCTTTCATTGATGACAGTTTGGTTTAATTTAGCAACCACTACAAAGAGATTAGGTTGTCAAAAGGATACCAGTGGAGGTTTAGGGATTGCTGAAATCCTTCCAAAAGGAAAAGTAATATACACTGTAACTTTCTTTGGTAGCTCTTTCATGAGGAGACTGGATGAAAATCAACCACAGCAGAAACTTTTTTTTTTTTTTTCCTGGACAAAGGAGAGAGAAAACTACTTCTCATGTTTAATCGTTAATAAAAGTTACAAAAAACAAACAAACAAACAAAACAAAAAACAAACAAACAAACAAACAAAAAGCCTGTAGCTACTAACTTAATTCTTTAATGGCTAAAGATAAAACTTCTGTCACTGTAAGTAGTCTGATAGTTGTGGGTATCCTGCCATTTAAGTATCATTTTGCTTATTTCTGTCCACACAGCTGTAGGCTCTCAGGTCTTTGCTCAGTTAATTTCTTCTGTTTTTTGGTACATGATGCAGTTAAGGTCATAATTATAAAGACAAGCCAAAGCAATATAAGAATACTCTATAGAAGGACTTTTCTGTCCTGCTTAAGAAGTCTACATTTTGCCAAAGATCAGAAAATAGAACATTCGTAAAGACAGTTTTGCATGTCTGCCTTATCAGCATATCCCTAAATTAAATCTTGTCAATAGTTAGTTTACCAGGCTCAAATGTAATCTGCTTCTTTGCTGCCTTTGCAAATGCTGCTGGCCTGATTCTTCATTTAAATGTAGTGTGTGTTTACAGATTGTGAGCAACGAGAAATGGGTAGCTTGAGACATGCTCTTTAAAATAGAAGGGAGATATGCAAGATGTAAGTTCTTCCCAAAGTGTCTGATCTGGCTGGATTTCTTTTTTTTGGTTGGCTAACACCCTTTCCAGAAGGACCATTTAGTGTAGAGATGTATAGAAAGCTGCCAACATTGACTCTGACTGATGCATGAAATCTGAATTTTTGTTTTCCTAAATTGATTTAAAAACCCAACATTGTAATGCTCTACAAGGTATATTTTCCTAGCCCTTCTTTTAATGAACACAGGTCCTGTGAGTGATAAATACATTTAACTGTTTTAATAGTTTTACTATATATGTATAAAATACATATGTATAAAGTCGCWTGACTTTATTTGAGTGTTCTAACTTTCTAATGAAAATATACCAGGAAAATTGTGGAACTTAAAAAAAAAAATGTTATTTTAGACAGATATTGACAGTAGTTATGCAGCCTTTATACGAAAAACAGTTTTTAATGTTTATGTCACATTTTTAAACCAAAACTTCTTATTTTGATTAGCACTAGGTACAATTAAGCTGTAAAATGGATATTGCTGAAGGTTTCCTTTTGGTTACTCTTTGTATTTGTCTGAAGAAATCTGACTCAATTTCCAAGCCCTAAGATAAGCATAATCCTTTGTCTCCCAAAAGGAGGCTTGGATTCAAAGTTATCTGCTGCACTTTACTTGGGATTAACTAATCCACCACAAAATAGTTTATTCTGGCTTTCCACTTCAAATCACATCTTACTGTGCTGTGTATGAGCTTAGGGTAGCTAGTTTTCCAGTGTAGACACTGTAATAAGATGCAGTTGTAATTAATTTGACCTCCCCCAACCGACCTTGTGCTGTGTTCAAACACACAGTCCTTCAAAGTCCCAAATATGAAAACTTGTCAGTCTGAGCTCCTCATCCACAGAGATGGAGTAATTTCTAAAATGCAGGGGCCAGCAGATGGGAAGGCCACCGAAACTATGAACTCCCAGTTTCTGACAATTTTTTTTTTTTAAATCTCTAGCAGTTTTATCTTTCCTGAGCAGCATTTTAGAAACCATTTCATAGAAAGTTGTTTACTTTGTATTTTCTTTTCCTGAATAACTGGGAATCYTTACTTATATGTAGCACTAACCTTCTTGTGGAGTGAACTGTATTGTCTTGTAAACATTTTACTTTAACCTGTGATTTTTGGCRGATTGACACCAAGCAGCTATCGCTTGGCATCCTTTCATGCCAGTGCTTATGGAGAGTTTCTCTCTTAGGTGAAAATGAATAGATTTGCTCATTTCATCCTTACTAACTGAGTAGCCTCCTGCCATAGCTGTTTCTGCACCCTCCTTTCCAATGGCATTAATAAGCTGCCAAGAGCAACGAGGAAGGATGGTCGTCCTTGTGATTGCTCCTGGCCACATAAAAATGCCAATGTTAGCCTGCTGCAAGGGGGAAGCCCTGCCGTGTACTTGCCCTTAACTGCTCTTTTTCAAGGATCACTTCTAAGTATTTCTTGCTTTGCTCCTTTTCAGAAAGTAGCTCAGATGGGGGCCTTTTGCCTAGGAAAAAAGAGCCAAGTTACTGGTTTCGAAATAATATTCCTTGGAGGGAGGAAGTGCATTGCATATTTCCTTGCTGATCAAAGAGAAACAAGTGGATTTGCTTAAAGGTAGTAGTAGGCAGTGTTGCACTGGAAGGGGGTCCATGACCCACCACAAAGCCACATTTAGCCACATTGCTTCTTCCATGATTCTTGCCCTTGAGTTTGCACAAGCTTTTATCTGACCCAAGGTGATTTGTGAGCCAGTGATTTCCAGCACAAAGCTTGTTTCTGATCTTCTGGGCCTGCACAGCAGAATTTGAAGTCTTCGCAGGCTGTAGTTAATGCTAAGATGTATGGGGGACTGGAGGAGACCTTGTGGGGCTCAGTGATTGCAGTGCTCCCAGGCTCAGATTTAAACCTCTCCCTCAGATTTAAACCTTAAGTCAGCGCAGGAGAACTCTGCGGAAATTCTTTATTGCAACCGGAACACAAAATGAGCTTTCTTCCTCCACAAGGCAAATCCCAAATCTCCCCGGAACTGTAATTGACTCGGAATGTGATTAATGTAACTTAATTGTCCTGACTGTACATACACCAGGCGCATCACCGCCATCTGAGGCCAGGGYGCCTTGAGTCGCTGCCTGATTTCCACAAGGCACTTGAAGGGATGTCATCTTCTCTGCCTAGAAGCTGACACCTTCTCAGATGAGGAATCCCGTCCTCAGCAGGGAGGCCCGTGTTGCACCGTGTTCGTACCAGTGATCCGATTGCAGCCTACAATACACGCGGCACATTGGGATGGCATTTTCATTCATCCGCTCCTATCTCAGCTGTCACTTGCAGAGAAATTGAGGAGCCGACAAAGCCTTCTTCCCTTCTAACCTGAAATGAAAAAAATATATTAAAAATGCTGTCCGTTAATAGACAGCAGCATATAGCAATACATTGCAAAGCTGCTCTCCGATATGATCTTAAAGAATAAAGCAAATTTTGCAGGTGATTTGCTTAGAAATTCTTTCTGGATAACCTCAGCCACAAAGTTTGAACGTGAAATTTGTTCTTCTACTGTTCTAGTAATACAACTGTAGAATTTGTTCTTCTGTTACTAGTGAGGCTGCTCCAGGTTCCACTCACCTCCTTTCAGTTCATTTAGTAGATGATGTGGGTTTGTTTTTAATATATTTGTGCAATCAGAATGTAATAGGTTTCATTCTTTATCAACTTCCCACTCAAATGGGCTATAAATATGTTGCACCGTGAGGTACAGTATGTTATGGGGTTCAGCTAAGTGCAAAACCAGCATATAAAAGCAAAGATATATCCACAAATGCATTTAAAAAGAAATTTGAATTTTGACAGAAACCATTAAAGACCTGCAGTTCATGGCTACAAGTGAAATGTACCATATGTCCTGCAGCACTGAGACACAAAGAGCACATTAACAGAGTAATTAAAGGGCATCCTGTTGTGACTAGGTGGTGGAGGACATATGGTGCATCATGACTAACCATGAATTTTGAAGTTCATATTGTTTTCAGTCAAAACACTGTTCTTTGTTTTTAACATTATGTAATATCCATGGGTTGGGATATGCATTAGTTACTGCAGTGATGATTTTGTGGTTTTAATTTCAGCATGCAATTCCTTTGAAGTTATCGGCCTGACAAATTCATATGATCTAAGCATCTCCCTTATTAATCTGAAAAGATTTGTGACTTTAAGGTTGCACAACATTGATTTTTGATAACGGGGTAAAAGGTTTTTGTGGGTTTTTTTCTTCTTTCCTTTAGTAAATTTATCATTTCTTGTTATTAGTGAAAAACATAGCCTGAGATACTATGTATTTATTGGAGATGTTTGGAAATTAACAGTTTTTGCAGRCAGATTCTGCATATTCCAACCGCTGCTGAAAAATCAAGCAACTCCCTCTCTTTCACTTTGTCCTCTTYCTTTACTACTAATAGCAGAAATTACGCAGTCAAAATTCAGCTGAGAATTTTGCTGATGATGTGCAAAGCAAAATAGGTTCACTTTGCACAACTTCAGGTGAAAGATATCCAGCTGGAGCATTACAAAAGCATTGATTTATCTGTAAACATATGTTATTCAGAGACCCAGCCAGAGTTGTTTAAGGCGCTGTATTTACATAGTTGAATTTCTAAACATAGCTATCCCCTGTAAACAGAAGTATCTGTTGGAGACAGAAAATCTGTGTATAAATGAGCCTTTTGTCTTCAAGTAAATGGAAGAACTCTGAAAGTTTTACTCTAAGACATCAGAGTCAAGTAGCTATCTCAGCATAAACTATTATTTGAAGTGAGCCATTACCAAATTTTCTTTTCATCTGGAGACAGCTAATTTGGGTGAACCCAAAGTCTAACCTGCATAAACTACAGTGATGTGTAAGGTTCTTTGTTAGATTTAGGTCTACTAAGATCTTAGGCACCTGCTTGCAGCTAAGGTCCTTGAAACTCCTCATTTCAATGCACTGGTCTTCAKGACCCCTAAATCTTGTTTCTGTTGCAGTGCTTGAGCACACTGAACCCATCAATGCCAATTGCACAAAAAATTCCTATCAGGAGCTAATTTGGCAGATGCTTTCCAAGCACTTCCAACCCTTTAAGAAAGCATTACTTTGCTCCTTCTTATTCTGTAACAGCTCAGAAATTAAAGCTCTTACCTATGACATAGGGAATTTAAATTCAGKTTTTTTTTTTCCCTCATGGGTCTTTGAACTCCTAAGAAGGTACCCAGCTGAACTCTGGTGATGCCCTCACTTCAGCATCAACTGATTCACAGAATTTCTTTTTATTCAATGGGGATTTTTAATTATATGGTGCCAAATAAGGTATAGATGCTAAATGCAAAGTTCTGATTTTCTGCATGAGCTTGAAACTGCAAAGTAGGAATCACAGTGCTAAGCATGTGTCTGCATTAGGATATTTTGTGAGCATTAAAATGGAGCTACCAAGTAGATATTTTGGTGTAAAGGTATATCTTTGTATTTCTCTTAAAGGAAAATACCAGTGTTGCTAAGCTTAAATTCAATTTTTCAAATGAACTATTTTAATGTTACATTAACATGGCTCAGAACACACAAAAAAAAAGATGAGAAATGATATAGGAAAGATAGAAATCCTGTATTCCCAGTTAAAAAAGTTTTMTCTATGTACTATGCACATCATACTTCTAGGTTTAGTAGTACTGTGACTTTACAGCTGTGTATCACGATGGGAATGGAACTAGCAAAAATTCTCAAGTTGTTATGTTGCAATTCATACAGTTACCTTTTTTGTTTTCTCCTTCTGTTTGAGTGGGTGTTGAGCCCTCTATCTTAAATAGAAAAATGTTTAATTTAGCTGTGGGATATATTTTGCAGAAAGAAAACATTTCTGCATGGCCTAGAGCAATTATAGGCTGTAATATCTGGATAATGCAACAGTGCCAACTGTAACCTTTAATTAGGTTTGTCTTCCGAACATTGCCAAGCGAGAAGCTGAATTTGAGTAAGTGGCCAAATCTCCTCCTTGGCATCTATTTTAATATCTGTGAGAGCTTATTTTCAGCTTGTTGTGCTGGTAGCCCTACATGCTCCATTACTGCTCCTGGAAGTTGTACAGGAAGGATTTTATTTTTGAAGGGTTGTTTGACAAACTAACTTTGCTGGAATCCAAATTTCCTCAGTGACAAAGTTCTGTTGATTACATTTTAAAGGGGAGCAAAGAGTTGTGTGCCTGTAAAAGAAAAAAAAAATTATTTAGCCTCCAAAATTAGGGGAAGGCTTCTCACTTTTCTGGGTCTATCTTCGGGATGTCTCATGCTTCTTGGAGTTTTGTATGCAAAACTTAAATCTCTTTTGAAGGTTTTTTATAAGTGTAAATTTCAATTTTCTTACTGTCTGTTGCCATATTGCATTGAGCATTTATGGAGGGAAGGAATACATCTTCCTTTACAACCAATGCTTTTCTCATTCAGGAGCTGACAGGAATATAACCTCTACTTTTTATCTCCCCATCTAGGCTATACCCGAACATAAGCAGCCTGGCATTAGGTGCTAAGGCTTACTACCTTTTCTTTCCTATTCTTTCTTAACCCCACCGATTATCTGAACTAACATTTTGGAAACACTTATTTGGGTTTTCATTTTGCAGTAGAAAATTAGGAATGGAATATAGTTTTCATTGGCAAACCAGGAGTGGTAGCTACCCTTGTAAATTATTTGTCTAGTTAACATTTTAAGGACATGTCAATATGGAAAAACTGACATAGATAACTTCAAGGAAAATGCTATGTAAAAGCTCCCTGTTGAATGTGCAAGGCAGTAGTCAAGGTTATGCAGTTTGTGTACTCAGCTGATGTCTAACCAAGGAGAAATAAAACGTGAGGATATATTTGGATGTCCCTTTGGCTTAGCAAAGAAATATGCTGATGCTCCACAATAAGTTTCTTCTTTGGGGTCTAATCAAGGATAACACTTGTGAGAAGCAAATAATGTTTTGTTTAGGGAAGTATATTTTAGAAACTACCTCTTTGATTTGAAAAATTGCCATGTTTTTCTTCTACTTTCCTCCCTCTGCCATAGTAGTAAATGCAAAATCTTATGAGTAGAAAGGGCACATACTAAGAACTGCATGCTCAAACAGATCAATATTGTCATTTTGGCAAATCACCTATGCTGAAATCACAAAATTGGGTCTACTTCTATCCATCTGGTAGCAATGGCACAGAAAGTATGGCCGATTTTGGCATCTCTGAATTGTGATGCTGACCTTGCCGTTTCCCAAATCTCTATCTGGCCAAATAAAAAAGACTATTTTCATTTAGTAATGAGATTCCCTTTCAAAAAGTAGTTTTGTTGGATTAATATCTCTGGAAGAAGGTGCTTTTATCAACAAAATTAATGGAAGTGCTCACATCTTTTATTATTATCTATGCACAAATTCAGTTGCAGTATTCAGCCTATTCCTTGCACATGCAAGAAAATGTATGGCAGAAGATTCAAACCTTTCACACAAGAGTTTTTTCCAGTGCTGTTCCTCTTAAATCAATGCCTGAAAGTTACTTTTAAGTCCTTTGTATCCTTTGGAATATTTATGTATGCTGTCAAGGAACCACCAACATTAAAAAAGTGAAATTACGCCTCCTTTGAACAGAATCCTAAATATCCAACAGAAACTTTACAATTTCTCTAAGTATTCAAATACAATTATCTAATGAAGATGTTAGCAAGTTTTTTTTTTTTTTTTTTTAGGCAGCATATCACTTTATTTTCGCTGTCCTCAAAAAGGATGTTTTTACAGAAAACAACAGCTACCAAAAACAATCAAAAAAGGTGTAGTAAGGCAAAATGTTTTTGCCAGCTTACCGGGCAGTAGGGACTGAGGACAGARTATTGTAAATTTTGTAATTCAAGTGCCTGGGCTCTTCTTTAGACATGTGCTCTAACAGAAGAAATGTTCCAGGCACAAATATAACACTCCAGCTGCATCAAGAGAACCCTGAAATTACCAAAACACAGGATAACCTGCCCCAATCTCTGTAYACCTGTGTTTTCAGTCACTGTTTGGTAGTCAGGCATCCTGTGTGCTGATAGCGTGCCCAGCTTCTCCCCATCCCAGGATTTGCCATCTGAAAGCCAAATTACAGTCTTTTAAAGTGTGTGATGGGACCATGTGCAYAGGCACAAGGCACTGGTTAGGACTGGTAGTTGTTTGCCTCATTTTTTTTTTTCCCCTCCTGACATTGCTAACTTGTTTTATACCTGCATTATTGTAACTCCTATATCTATCCCAGGTGTCTTATCGTAGCAAATAAACGTAAAACTAAGCATATGTTATCAGTAGGACTTTGATAGGTAACTTTTGCAGCTGGTCCAAGAAAGGATTTGGAGATATAGGCAGCATTTAAGAAAACTTTGAGTAGTTCCTACTGGCTTCATTTCAAGATAAAATTCAGTATTTTTCCCATTCAACTAGGTTTACAMAGCTCTAAATATTAACTTCATTACATGTATTTAGGAAGCAGGTCAGATACAATAAGTGAGCAGCAGTAGTAAAATATTTTGGAATAACATCAGTATATTGGGAGGTTTTGCAGGTCTATTTATAGTACATTTCTTCTCTAAGGATTGAATGGATAGCAGCTGATTTTTTTTTTCTTTCATTGAGTGTTAGTGACGCATATTTGCTAACASAGTTTGACATACAATATATTTCAGTGTTTATGGTACCTTATGGTATAGTACTCCTGGTACCGTACCTTATGGCATCTTATTTAATGTTTGTAGAGATTTCTAATTGCTTCCCAGATAATTTATTTTTACTGGCAGCCAGGTTTGTTCCCTCACTTGGAAATGAAGCTTGAGCAGGATGATTCTCTACATCTGCAGAATTTCCAGTGTTTAAAAATGATATGTTGTTCAGTTGCTTTCTAAAAAAACAAAAACAAAAACAAACAAAAAAAAAAGAAGTTTAATCTATAGGGAGAAATTCACATCTAGAAACTAGAAACCCCCATCTAGTTACCTAGATAATAATAGAAATTTCTTCGCTATAGTTTTTAAGAACCTAATGTTTCTGTAGCCATCTTCAGGCTATTTGCAGAGTTCAGAAAAAAATTATTTTCTCTTAAAGTCTCTTAACATAGGGTGAACCTAGCACCAAGTGTATATGTACTTTTTCTTATTGTCCTTTGTATGCAAGTAGTTCTAATTATCTTTCTTTGATGTCCCTACACCACTTTGCCTGGGCTCTCACCCTTCTCTCTATGTGCTTCCAGTAAAAGTGCAAATGCTAAAGCCATCAGCAGTTCTGACTTCACAGAACCTCATTTAGATCACAGTAAAATCAGAAGCAACAGTGGTATTTTATTTTTAAGGTGTTGTGTGTGTTTGATGATAAAARAGAGTCCTTTACAGCATACAAAGCACACACCTCAGCTTTCCCTTTCTTTAATTTAGAAAATACTTGCAGCATAACAAATCAGATTATTAAGAGAGAAATTTTTCTAACTGAAAACATACTGCAAAAGAGGAAAGTGAAGAACAAACTTTTTCTTCAGCAGATGTTTTGCTCTTTTATCACTGATGTTAATTAAGAAGCATGTGCTTAACTGTTGTATTTTATATGGCCCAGGCACATAAAAGGTCACTTTTTAAGCTYCTTTGCTCCCGAGGAGCAGATGGTTTGACAACCACCATCTTGCTTCTTCTGTTGTTCAGGACCCCAACCTTGCTCCATGCACCATGCTCTGTCTATMCTGCTTTCATTTGTCCAAATAAAGTCCTTTCTGCTGCTGAGCTTGGAAAACCATGTTAGATACTGTATTGGGCTAGCTTACTTTTAGGCRTAAAATCCTATTTCCTTCCTTCTACCAAAGGTTGCTTTGTGGCTCTTAATATCTCGTTATATTCCAAGTTGCTGCTCAGATTCATAGTAAATCGCAAAAGAGATGGAAGAAGAGAAATAACAGACATGAAGGGCAGAGACAGRAAAGGCAAAAATGAACGGGGAACAGCAACCAAAAATCCTAGACATAATAAAATGGGTCTCTTGGAGACCATGCGCTCAAATGTTGGAACAAAAGAGGTATTGTGTATGCTTTCTTCCTCCCAAATGTGCTTTAAATGCCAAAATAGTCTCTTCTTCTATGCTTATGCAGTTGATTTTGATTTGATAGTCAAAGACTGTGATTAAATGACTCAAAGAAACCATAGTGTTCTTCCACCAAGCAGTTTGCTACAGTGCCTTTTTATTAAGTATATTCAGACTGCAAGGGCTGTCAGAAATGTTAAAATTCCAAAGGGGAGTTTGCCAACATCTATCACTGGATTAGAAACAGCTCTGCAAAACCTTCAGTAAAGTAGATAATATTCCATCATAAAATCAATAAAACTAAGCATTGTCAGCATAGTACTGACAGCTCCAGCTAAAACAATTTATAATTTTTAAAGAAGATATATTGTAAATAGAAGATAAGAGACTCTTCCCTTGGTCYGTGCTGAAAGATAGAGCCAGTAAGCAGAACCCATATGTAAACATTTTGCAGCTGCTTTGGGCTTGTTGTTGGCTTTTGCTAGCCTTTTTTGGATGAAGTTTTATAGTCAGAAATGCTGCCATTTTATTAGGTGTATTTTATGTTTATTAAGTTTATGTTTATTAAGTGCAGCGATATAACTCCTAACTACATGGCAAGTASTGCAGGTTACGTAGATGGGTACCAGGACCTTGGTACTGCTTGGGTATTACTCGGGTACTACAGGCAATAAGAGAGCCAGGGCAGATAGTTGCTGGGACCAGCCACCAAGTCAGGGCTTCTTGGGCACTTACTACTGTCCTACTCAGCCACCCTGTTTACCAGCACACAAAGCTAAGGCTTCTTTTTGTAGGATGTARTTCTTTTATCCTGTTCAGCATCTTCTTATTCCAGAATAAATTATTTTGTATGTGATTTATTGTTTCTTCTTAGGTCTAAGGTCTTGCATTTTCATATTGAGAAGCTCCATTCTGTTCTGCAGAACTGGCATTTGCAGAATCCAGACAGGGAAAACTGAGCTASATTATCCACTAGTCTGACTCGATATGGTGTATTTCATATTCAAAAATCTGTATCGCTAATTTTCCTACATAATTATTTATGAAGATTGATGCCATCTGCAAATGTTACTAGACATACACTGTTTTTTTTGTGTGTGTGCTTCATTGGGTAACCTGTCAACTAGGAGCTGACATTACTCACCCATCCTCTGCCAATCATATAATTCATCAGTAATTATGACATGATTTTCGTCCTGATTTTTGTCCTATATATTTTTGGGAGGATTGTACATGAGAAGTAAAGGTTAGTGGTTTGAATCTTTTTGCACTTTGACAGTGATCATAATACAGTAATTGATATTGTTACGTAGATGCTATTCCTGTTCAGTCTTAGCAAATGGGTACTAAGTCAGAAAAAMCTTTTATCCAACACGATGCAAAAACTGTTTTACAGACCTGCTCAGTGCCATATTTTCTGTGTTGCTGCTGTTGGATATTTGGTCCAGCTAACAGACTAAAATCCATTATACCTGTAGGATTCATCCAGAATCTAGAAAAGAATGATGAGCCACTCAGAAATCCTTGCTCTTATTTGGATTTTGAGTGCGCTGTGTGCAGTTGTGTAATTTTCTTCTGAAACTTAAGGGCGTGTTTTTCATAGCATCTTCTGAACAAACAGTTGGGAGCAATGATTTGCCAAACTGTAATTAAAAGGAAATAGGCTCATTCAGAGAAGGGTAAACAATGTGCTAAAGATAATAAAAATTGGGTCCTTAAACTGATGAGTCTTGAACCTGGAATATGGCTTAGGTTTGTGAAGAATTGAATTGATGGGGTGAGACTCAGCCTCTCACTGGTGTGTGCATTTAGTGTCCTGCAGTAACACGTGCAGTTTCTATGGGTTTGCCAACAAATTTGTGGAATTTTTGTCCTTAGCTGTATCAGCTCCCCATTGTTTATTAACATACTTCGCCAGCAAACTCACAGCACTCGTAGGCCTTCAGCTGTGTATTAATCAACTCCCTGTTGCTTATTAACTTACCTTCATTCTCCAATCTCTGATCACTTTTTTTTTTTTTTTTTTTTTTCTTTCTGAATAAAATTTGAAAGTAACTTCCTTTTTTTTCCTTATGACAAAGCAATAATGGAAGCCTGTAACTAGTAATGCCATGGATATTGTATAACTCTGTCCTTAGAAAAATCTTTGTGGAACCTGTTGTTAGCCTGAATCTGAGAACTGCGAGTCCATATTTTCTTACTGAGCATTCATCTCATATTTTTCAGCTATCTCCTCTGGTTTTGAATTCTTTGTACACAGTTTCTGGCAGATCCCTGTTTCTTCATTTGTCTGAAAAAAATCATCAGACATGAGAAGTGAAAGCAGGGACAGGTGAACCAGGAGGAATATAGACTGTCCACAATGTCCACGCAGCAGGGTTGGGTTTACAAGAGCCAAAGCCCATCTGGAGCTGAATCTCGCAGGGATGTAAAGGGAAACAAGAAAGGCTTTTAGAGGTTTATCAGCAGCAAAAGGGAGACTAGGGAAAATGTGGTCCTCTTGTTGAATAAGKCAGGGAAGCTGTACATAAAGGACAATGAAAACTCTAAGCTCCTTAATGCCTTCTTTGCCTCAGTCTTTACTGGCAAGTCTTCAGCAATCCCAGGTTCCTGAGACTCCCAGCAGGAGAAGTACAAAGCAAGGAAGACTCACTCTGGATGGAGGAGGATCAAGCTAGGGAGTATTTAACCTGCTAGAGATGTATAAGTTCATGTTACCTGACTGCTTACATCCATGAGACATGAGGGAGCTGGCTGATGTAAAGGCACCTTCTTTCAACTTTGAAAGGTTAGGGTGTTGAGATAATATTCCTAAGGACTGGAAGAGAGAAAAATCTTTACTCCTGTCTTCAATGAGGAGAATGCAGGGAACCTCAGGCCAGTTGACCTCACCTCAATCAGTGTGAAGCTGATGGAGCAAATCCTTCTGGAAACCATATCCGAGACACATGAAGGACGTTAAGATGATTTGGAGAAGTCAGTATGGAATTATGAAGGGGAAATCATGCTTGACCAGCTTAATGGCTTTCTGCAGTGAAATGACTAGCTTTGTGGAGGAGGACAGAGTAGTGGATGTTGTTTACCTTTTCTTTAGCAAGGCTTTTGCAAGAAGTCTCCCATAAATAGTATRGAAAACATAGTTTTGCAGTCATTTAGAGGAAGGCCAACAAATTAGAATGAAAAAAAAAAAGCAGAGAGGAGTCTCAATTTGGCAAAGGGAAGTGCAAACCCAGAACATGGAGAGGAATAACACCATGCACCAGTACAGGTTGGGGGCTAACCAGCTGCAAAGCAGCTTTGCAAAGAATCACCTGCAGGTCCTAGTGAATACCAAGTCGATTATGAGCCACCAAGGAAGGCCAAACAGACAAGGCTGTTTCAGGGTAGAATACTGACAGCAGGTCCAAGGGGGTGATCTTTTCCTTCTATTCAGCACAAGTGAGACACCTCTAGAGTGCTGTGTCCACTGTGGTAMAAGAATGTACAAGAATGAATCCAATAAAATACCATGAAGATGCTTAAAAGATCAGAGCGTCTGTCGTAGGAGTCTCTGAGAGCACTGGGAGACCTGAAGAGGAGAAGGCTTGGGCGGGTCTTATTAATGCGTGTAAGTACCAGAGGAGAGGGTGCAAAGAAGGCAGAACAGACTCTTCACAGTGGTTCTTTGTGACAGGACAACAGGAAAAGAGGCAATGGGCACAAATTGCAATAGAAGAAAATCCTTTTAAAGATAAGAAAAAGCCTTTTTGTACTGAAGGGGATCAAACACTGGAACAGCTTGCCCAGTTATGATTTCTCCATCTTTGGAGATATTTGAATCTGACTGAACGTGTTCCTGCTCTAGCTGTTCTTACATGGAAGGAGGGGATTGGACTAGACAGTCTCCAGAAGGTTCCTCTAACCCCACACCTTTTCTGTGATTCTGTAAAATCCTGGAAGTGAATGAGTTCTAAGTGAAATATTTTCTTAGTTAAACTAACAGCTTGCTGTTTAATTTAAAATATGTACAGTCATTTGTCTCTGAATCAGTTTTATAATTATTTTGATATATTTTGTCATGTCTTATCAGTTAGAAATATTGCCTTATTTCAGAGACAACTTTTTGTTTAAAAAATGTGTCTTTTTRTTGTATTTGCAAGATGTGTAATGAAAACATGAAAGAGGAAATTTGTCTATGTAGTTTCTGAGTATTTTTCTTATATTTCCTTGCACTATGAAAGGAATCTAATTCTTTCACAGAAAAATTTCCATCAGCAAATTATTTTTGGAGTAAAATTGTCACAAAGTGTTTTTTATATTTTTTTCTACAATACTCTGTATTTAATTTTTTATTTTATGCCTCATTTCAAATGAATATTTGGCTTTATAGAATTTTTAATCCTAAATTTCTAATGCCAGATATATTAGAAACAGTTTCCAGTACACTCTTAGCATAAAGTTTATAGGATGGTAAAACAGGGAAAAGTTGATGAAGTTAGTTTAGAAAACTGTATACCTTGAACTGGAAATGTACCTTTTGTTGTCTATTCCTACATAGATCTAGAAGGCTCTGTGTGAGGTTTCTATGTAGGCAAAAGCTGTTTTGAGAGGTTTTTCTGGTAATTGTTGC
>NW_020454092.1:16171047-16208964 GCF_003342845.1 Nothoprocta perdicaria | reverse complement strand
AAAAAAAAAAAAAGCTTTCCCATGATTCATTTTTATTTGTGTGGGGAAATCCATCATCCAAGCTGAAATCTGTACTTTGCTAGTTGTGGTGAGTAGAAATGGCCACACAAAGTGCTAAGCTGCTGTCAAGCACCATTAAAATGAGGAAGTTTAGTTTACTTTGTGTAATGGCACCTTTTATTCAGCGAGTGCTGCTTTTCCAGTTATGCTGGCGATTTTGTTTTACTCTGTTAGCCGGTGTGACAGATGTGCTCCTTCCCCAGCTCAACCCAACTTTTCACACATAGCTCCCGACTTTTCACACATAGCCCTATTCAGGTGTTACCACCACATTATCTGGTCCTGGTGGTTGCCTCCCTGATTTCTTCCTCCGCTCAGACATTAATCATGAATAACAGTCCTGATCACAGAATCACAGAATGGCTAAGATTGGAAAGGACCTCTAGAGATCTAGTCCAACCCCTCTGCTCCAGCAGGGACATCTAAAGCACAGGGCACAGGGTGGCAACACTCCTCCTGATGCAGGCCAGGATCCCATTGGCCTTCTTGGCTACAAGGGCACACTGACAGTTCATGGCTAACTTGTTATCCACCACATCTTCCAGATCCCTCTCCATGGAGCTTCTTTCCAGCAGGTCAACCCCTAATCTGTACTGGTGCCTGGAGTTACTCTTCCCCAGGTGCAGGACCCTGCACTTGTCCTTGTTGAACCTCATGAGGTTCCTCTCTGTCCAGCTCTCCAGTCTGTCCAGGGACAGCATGCTGRTGACTGCATCCTGRTGGGSAGATAAGACTAATTTTTCATACATCAGCCAAAAGTCGCCTGAAATGAAAGAATGACTATAAGTCAATCATCTTATTCCATAAATACAGGGACAGCCGGAAAGCCCATTGAGCTCTCCTTGCATGGCAATGGGCTGCAGGCCAGGATCTCCCCTTGAACAGGGACATCTCTCAAGGATACTCCTCAGGGCTGAGAGATCCTTCGCACAACAGATTTGTGATAAGTGACTATAGCACACTTTCTTTGAACTTGTAAGCTTTACTTGATAGCTGTGCACAAAATCCCTTAGTCATAAACTGTTAACCAGGTCTGGAACTAGGAGTGGATCCAGCCTCACCTAGACTCCTCTCAGGAGTCTGGAAAACAACGGGGTCTGATTTGAACCTCGTGACTGAATGGGAGAGTGTTCTTGATAATTTTGTGTGTATTTCTTGAATTGCCATGCAGTAAATAATAAGTGACCTTGCCACAGAATCTCATGAAACCATTGTCTATATCAATAACATCTATTACTATTTCCTTCACATGAGTGAAGGAAATGTCACTCACTCCCACTACCACTTGTTCCATGACAGCTGGTAGTAGAACTGCTTGAAATTCCTTCTGTGGGAAAATTCTTTTTGCTTCAGTAAGAGTTTTTTTTTTTTTTTTTAATTAAAAAAATATGGGTTAGATGTTCTCACTTGCTGACTGGGAAACCTGAAATGAAAAGTACACTTCATATTTTGTATCCATTCAAAATGTTTTCTTTTTTTTTTCTTATTATCCTGCCCTGATATAATATATAATATATAATATATAATATATAATATATAATATATAATATTTTTTCCTTTTGTCATATTTGATTTAGAATTTGTTTGATTTTTTCATATTTTACCATACTTGTAATTTTCCAAATTTATATTCAAAATAAGAACAGAAACCTAAGTAAAGATATAGATCCTGTTGGTTCATAAACATTTTCTTTATTGTTATTAATGACTGACTGTAAAGCTAGAGGGGCATCAAAAGCCAACATGAAACTTTATCTGATTGCCAGAATATTCCCCTTGTATAACAAGAGACCATGATTGAGTTATTGAAGAAAATGCTCCCCTTGCCMGGGTAGTTCTTGAGATTGAGTTCTGGAGTGGAGAAGATGTTGGTTTAAATATTTTTGTCTTCTAAATGCTGTCTAAAAGCATGAGAATATGCTAGTGGGATCTTGTGGACTTGGATGAAAGTTAGAGCTAACATAATATTTCATCTGAATTTTACCAACAAATTCAATTATTTTACCCTTTCTGTTAAGTATTTTACCCTTTCTGTTTTTTCAATAATTAGCCTAAGCTGAAGTGGGCACTAAGTTGTGGTGTAAATTTCTAATGGCAGTTTCCAGTTCAGCTGTGGAATAAGACAAGTGTGAGAGAAGGATTTGCAGATGGAAACACCTTTATCTTCTTGGCCAACCATCTGTCTCTTGAAGAGTGGGTATTCTAGGCATTTCTTCTCTTTTTAGTTTATTTCTGCATTTATAAATTTTAAATGTTGTTGCTCAGAGGCTATGTTTGGCTTATAAACCTGGAAACTTTAAAGTTCACAGTACTGTGCTAAGGAACAAAATGTAAGTGTTTGGCAAGATTGATGAAAACTTTTTTACCCTTATAGCAAAGCCCCAGGTTTCCAAATTCTTTTGCTTATCTTGCAACAACTGCTTACCTTGCTATGAAACACTGTGGTACTATTTGTCTCCATGCTTTATGAGACTGTACCATGAAAGTAATCCTTGGAGGGGAAGCTATATAAGCAACAAGAGGACTTGCTTTTTGTCTTCGACTGTTAGGTAATGTTTCTTTATGGCAATGAGTTGCTTTCTGTGGTCTTGGTAGTCACCTTGGTGAAGATGAGATTTCTGAAAATATTGTCCTATAGTCTATTTCTTTTTTCAGACCTCCATAAATGTGTTAAAATAAGAGTTTCCTGAACATAAGCATAGCCTAACCCTATAGAACTGCCTTATCCTCTAAGGTTAATAAAGTTATAAGGCCACCTTTGTCTCCAAGAAGGCCATGGTAACAAGAATGAGCAACAATATCTGCCATTATTCTTCATTATTGTTATTCACACCTGCAATTCTTCCAGGGTTGTGAAGGTGACCTAGGCGGGACTGTAGTAATTTTTGGAGCATGTTAATGTGCCATATTGCTATCTGTATTCTTTTTCCAGGTCACTGTCTAAGCCGTTCCAAATACCTTCTGAATGTCTGGATTTGCCTACTAATTAGCTTGAATCAAGTATTCATCACATCTGTGTTGATAGTATTGGTTGAAGATCTGATTAACCTTTAAGTGACTCAATCACTAAACACAAATTCTTGTCTCACTGATGGGATAATTTCTCTGCTCTATGTTTTTCTTGTTGCTCAAATCTAGAATTATTCCAATAAGTTGCCCAGTTCCTATTGGACCCTTGTCTGACCTTAGTTTTGCACAGTATAAAAATATAAAATAGTAAAAAATATATATTTGTTTTTTGGATAGAAGAATAGGAGCCTTATTATAGAAGAAAAGGAAGAGTTATGTGATTCTGGGGGAAAAGATAAGACTTAAAATGCTGAAGGTTTTCTTCATGTCATATTCTTATAAATCTGCTACTATATTTCACTAACATTCATCTATGAAAGTTATGGTCGTGTTATAATTTCAAGAAAGCCACATGGAGATAAAAATGAATTTCCACATGGAGGGATGGGAAGAGCAGATCACTGCCTTAAGAATACTGAGACCTGTATACATAATTTCCTAGAATTTATGTACATTGTAGGCTCCTTTTATGCAACTCAGTTATAAAGGGACTGTTTTCTATGTAGCTCTTAATTTGAGTCTGAGCACAGATAGTGTAGCAGAGAATTAGAGCATATAACTCTGGTGTATCTAATACATTCTGTATTCTCCTAATATATTTTTTGTTAATCTGAGTTTACACTGACAATTACCCATCCATGTGCTGGGGCCATGTAAGAGTGGTATTTTATCATGAATATTATTTTTCTTATTGGGAGAAGACCTTCCTATGGCAACATTATTTCTAACTATTCCTAGAGACCCACAGAGGAAGATTCTATAACTTGGTCTTTGTCATACAAGTTCTTTTCCAAGCAGGTTACCAAAGGTTGAGTCTACCTGAGCATCTGAGCCTACCCTAATTGCTACTAAAGGTTAAGAAGGGCGGTCAGATTAGGCCTTGACCAAAGAAACCTGCCTCTTTCATCTGTCTTGGATTTTTGTACAACTGCTTTTCTCTACATATTTGCTTTGAGGGGGCTTATTTTATAACGCAGATATTACCAATGGACCTTCCCTGTTTTTTACCTTTTCTTGGTACTGAAAAGTCAGTGTGGTACTACAGTTGGATCTTTCAGCAAATCCCTTGACTAAGTTACATTATTCAAATGTTCAAAATTGGCAAAAGGAGTAAAGATGAGCATAAGTTCTCCTGTGTATTCCTAAGCAGAAAAATAAAAGTTCTATAAAGCTTAAGATATCCAAGCAACAAGGCTCAATTTGTTCAATAAAATCATTAAAAATATTGTAGCAGAATAGCATTAACATGCACTTATTGAGAAAATGTACCTAAAACAATAAGCTTCTTTCAATAAACGAGTCTTTAATATCTTTAAGCATTAGAATATTTAATTTCAATTTTGGTGTTGTGATGGAGAGAGTAAATTAACTTGTGAAATTAATCATTTTATTTTTAATGAAAAAATATAAATACAGAAGCAATTCTCTATCTATAATATGACTTCAGGGGATGATGATTTATATTAAAAATACTGTTCTACTGGAATTTCTTCTACTATTTGAGATAATTTAATTTGTGTCATTTGCATATGAAATTATGCAGTGAACTAGCAGCAAAATAACCTTTACACAATTCTATAATATCATAAAATACAGTACATTACACTTTAAGTTATTAAGAATAAAAATGCTCATCTAATTTTGCAAAGAAAATACTTTATACAGTTCAAAAGAATGAAGTCAAAAATCCAATAAGAACTTATACCAGATCTTTGCAATTTGTCTTGCTTTGTTATCATTCAGAGATGTGAACAAGTTAAAGGTATTTTCAGGTATTTTATTTGGCAATTTTTTTTTCTATTTTTAAATTATTTTTTCTGATATGTAGATGCATTGTGTACTCTACAAGTTTTCTAGGAATGTTGTCCGCAAACACAGTAGCACATATAGACTATTATAGATGGACAAAATAAATTGTTTTTCTTCTTAATATTAAAAATGTTTTTCAAAAAAAAATGTTTTCTGGTAACCAAATTCCTTGATTATTCTAAAATTATGTTTCTTATTTTTGCTAGTCTTATCCTGATAACAAAACTCAGACCTACCTTAGTGACTCCTGGCATACACTGGCTTCATCATGCCTTCCTTTCTGAAAACCATCAAAGATTTCCGTTATGCAGGTTATTATCCATCATGTTTATTAAAAACAGTATCTTTCAGAAAAATTGGCACTCTCTTTCTGTGTTTACAGAAAATTTCCCTAAGCATTTGGCCTACATTTTAATTGGCTTCTGAAAGTGTGTGTGTGTATATATATATATATATATATATATATATATATATATATGTCTTTCAGAGGTATTATAGCAGCATCTCTTCCCTAGTGACAGAAGGGAAATTATGGCAAAAGCCAAGAAAAAGCAATGTGGGATGGGTAGTTATTTCTTTCTCCTCTTGCTATTTGTTTGTGACTCTTCCTCTTCTTATGTAGCCCAAAACAGCAGAAGAATGTTGCCTCTTTAGTTAATCCTCTGTCTTTTGTCCTTTAGGGCTGGCAAATGGCCCAAATCTGTGCTGAACCCAGGGAATGGGAATCAATTACCATCACTGCCTTCCTGAAAGGACACTCTCCTCTCCCTTTGGCAGTAATTTTATTTTATTCTACTAAAAATAAGTTTTTTTAAAAGGAATAATGATTGTTTCTTTACACCTTTCTCTTTTTTTCCTGTATGCTTTATAGTCTTCAAGTGTCTCTATTCCTCCTTTTGGAGGTGATCCAATTTTTCTTGCAGTATGCAGTATATGCAATCTCCTCTTCTGACAGAGGCAAATATATACATCCTTCTCACAGGGCCAGCTCCTGTTTATTGCCTTGTAGGGTTGCCTAGCACATGTTTACAAGAAGAGCATGCATAATAATTACTTTTTTGCAATGCTTACTTTGTATATATTTATATTTTCTTTTTAGATACTTAGGTAAAATGTAAGAGAAGACATGCTAGTCCTATTCCAATGTTGATTCTTCGTCTTCCTGATTTATCCTGCAGGAGGATTTTATTCTAATCATGACCCAGGCATTTTACCTCTGCAAATGGAAACAGATCAAGAAATTTTCTCATTTCTCATTTTTTTGATAAACAAAAATCGGATCAGAAGATGAATTAGCTTAATTTTTCTGTACTTTCTCAGAATAGATGTACACAACAAAAATATACTATCTGATCCAAAAATGAGAAAATGTGAGTGCTAGTCTTTTAAAATAACTATAAAACACCATTTTCTATACCTAATTTGTAGAAAGTACTAGAATTGTAAGTGTATGAGTAGTACCTGTCTGTTTGTATTTACCATACATTATCTGCCATAGAGAAGGAAACCTGTATTACAAAATACACAAGTTTTACAGCAATAGAATGTTTTTAATAGATCAGCAAAGCCAGAGGTAGAARTAGCTTTAAAATATTTCCCCTCCGCTGTAATTTGTAGCAATTTTAAATATTAATCAGGTGTGAGGTAGAGAATAAAAAAATCCATGTAAGGGGGCAGAGGAGACAAGACTCTGACTGGCATTTCCTGATATATCTCCAGTGAAACCCAAATTACCCTCAAGAGTTCAGAGCAGAGTTTGAAGAGCCTTCCAGGAAGAGCAGAATAGTTGTGCTCTRTGTTGCAGAGTTGCCACCTCTTGGTGGCTTGTGCTCTTGGTTGGCTCTCTGGACCCAACTGCTCCTTGCAGTGGAGCAAGGAGCAACTTCTCCAGGCYGGTGGTCTGTGGGATGCATGTGCTGCAATCAAGTTTCCTCTTGATAAAGAGATTGCTTGYTTGTCTTTGAGATGTCCCTACCTCCATGTTCACTGTGTTATCAGCCAGTAATTTTGTGACATGTATGTAAAATATTGTGTGTGTGTGTGTCGTGTGTGTGTGGTTCCCATTCCAGTTCCCCTTCAAAAGGAACCGATCAAAGATAAATTTATTCCTCCTTCACATCCCAGGTGAAATGTTTCCTTCTTATCTTGATCTCCATAATTCTATAMAAATACTTAGGTTTTCCTTTAATACGTGTTATGACTATTTCTTTTGTGAATTAATCTTTATGGATATAGTTCAGAACTATTATGACTAGCATATTTCTTGAGGAGAAAATTGTGAGAGCCAGGCTAAGTCACCAGTACAGTGGTCCTGGTYTCCAGAGTGTACCTTGAGGCAAATCTTTGAGCTGAAGTCAAACAGATTTCAGGGATGTCACTGAAGAGTAGGTCATCTTATTGTAAAATCATACATAATTAGGTGAGAAACCTAATTTTTTTGGTAAATACACAGCTTAGTCAGATGCAGGTTCTTTAGAGGAAATGCCAGCAGATGAATATGTTTTGCTATCTGTTTTTCCTTCCAGAATAGCATCAGAGTTATTATAAAAGGTTGCCAATAGCATCATAATAATTTCCATCCATGGCACAACTCTGGTGGCCTGCAGCTTGCTGGTTCTTGTAACCCGAGCAGTGTGGTTGTGGTTGGAACATTYTAATGTTACTGAAAAGGCTCCTACAATGACTTTTTATTGTTGTTTTTGTTGGATGGTGTTTTCTTCTGTAGAAACAGCCTGGGTATTAAAAGTTTTTATGGCAAGCTGAAACCATGGCGTACTTACTGTTCATATATATGTTACGTAGGGAATGTGGCACCAAGCTATGCTTTATTTTCTCAGCAACATTTAAGAATGAGCAGGCCAGATGAAGGTACCATCTTTGCTCACGCCACCAATCAACTCATACTCATGGACCAGAAACTGAGAGCATGGGCTCCTTCAATGGACATATAATAAAATATTCCATATACTCTTTGTAGTGCTTAAAGTATGCTGGACAGGCAAGACCAGATTACAAGATAAAAGCAACTTTTATCAAATTCCTGAGTGGGAGTTATTGGGTTTCTTCTTTGAAGCTGTTGAGGGGTCATCAAATGAGCATGTTGGGCCCTGCCCTCCTGCCTGGTGATGCCGTCACTCTGCAGCCTCCGTCTGTCCATCCGTCAGGCAGGATTAATGCATCCGGCCATCTGTATTTACACCCGTTCTCTCTCCCCAGYTCCCAGAAAGCTCTTACATTGCTTATATATACACAGTACTTAATTATATGGAAATTCACCAGTCACAACTTTAATGAATAACTTTTCTTGTATTCAAATGAAAAAGATGCTGATGGCTGTTCCTTTGTACACAGCAAATGGTACTTATATAAAAGACACAGTAAATCAAGCGCACAAGCTGATTTAATTACTAGCTTGTTGCAGTGGCTATTCCCATACCTATCATAATACTGTATTTTAATTATCTTTTACCCTAATGCAGGTATGTTTTAGGGCTATATTTCTAAGCAGAAATAGTGAATTTGAATTTTTCTGTTTGTTGGGTTTTTTTTTTTTTCCTTTTTGTTGTTGTTTCTGCTGTTTGGGGGTTTTCTTTATTCTTTTCTTTTTCCTTTGCAGCTGGTAAAACTAGCAGCAACTAGCATGTGTCTAGTGATTAAGACTTTTTCTCTTTGTAATTGTCAGATTGATTGGGACAATTGAATGATAATGAAAAACAGCTTGTTCTCTCATTTCCAGAGGTGACACTTTCTGCATAATACTGCAAAATATAACAAAAGGGTTTTCTTGGACGCTGCTTAAAGTTAATTGACAGCATCTGTTGTTTGGAACAATGGAGAGAAATAGCATTCCCTTGGCTCTTGGGCACGTTACTCAGGATTAGGCACTGTCACGCCAGCTGATATCTGAATATACTGTATCTATCCACAGGGTCTTAGTTGGGCTTTCTCTTACATTAGGGTTTCCCTTTATACAGATCTGAATTGAAAAAATTGCATCCATAATGTTTACAGTTCACTAAATTAATAAGTTGTAAAAAGAATACACAGCTTTCATTAAAAAAAAAAAAGAGGAAAAATTGCAGCAAATTGTGTAACAAATTGTTATTAACTATATGTTTTAGAAACATCTTTTAGTTTCAAAGTTTTAAGCCAAAGACTTCCACTACTATTTTACAACTGCCTAAGGCCTGTATATTCATAGCAGTGGTTATTGTTGTGGGGACAATATTTATTTGTTCTGGCAAATAAAATTTTAAATGGTCTTGAAAGCATGTGAAATATTTTCAGCCTGCATTTCTCATAGAACAGGAAGATATAGGCTTAATTTTGCTCTCACGCTGGCTGTATGTGTTCCAAGAGCCTGAAAATCATTAAATATGTAGGCCCTTTTATCTTTTGGCAAACTTTCTTTTCACTGCTGCTCTTTAATCAGATGTGCATTCTTCTTTATGGGATTTAATATTTCTCTTTTAAAACATTGATCAGTGTCCAAAGTCACTTAAGACCAGTGGAAAAATCGATAGGAAACGGTGATTGGCTGATGGGGCGGCTGCTGCTGCTGCAGATGATCGCCCAGAAGGCTCTGATTTGATTTGATTTTGCATTTTCAAGGCATCCCCTTTCTCTGTACCCTGTGTCCGTACACTTTGGAAGTGCCAATTGGAAAATAAATGAGCACATGGTCCTGGTTGAATCCATTTCTTTTACTTCTTTTGGTAATTAGCACAAACGGGCACACACGAACAGTAGCATTATTTTTGCTTAGATGGCTGCAGGTGTGTGGTGAACTCCACACCGAACTCAAGGTCAGACACTTTCTGGTCTAAACTCTTGAAAACCAGGTTTGTGTTTATGTAGAGGTTTCATCAATCAGCCTATATTAATGAGGCAGATTTTTCATGTAATTCCGGCAAGTAATTTGACATTTTGCTGAATTGCTCCTATGTTGAACTCAGCACCACTGACAGATACTAAACAGATTGTAATCAGTGCCAAGAGAAAATATTTCATATTCAATGTTGTAACATAGAATATACTGTAGTGTTAGGTGTATTCTGCAGGGCAACATATATCAATTTACCTTTTTACTTATTCTGATATCTTTAGATATCAGTACAAAAACTGAGTTGAAATTGAAGTAGCTTTTTGCTGGGTTTTGTTCTCTGAGTGTATTTAGGTTTGATTATGCTTTGTTTTTTATGCCTTCTATGTGTGTGTACATAATGTTTTGGACAGGGAAAGAACTAACAGTTCTAAACATTACAATAAAATATGGACTTGTGACATACAGTGTTCAATTATTTAATTAATTGACTTCAAATTATGCTTATGCCTTTGAAATATGTCTACTTTTAGTTATTGATATGCATACACATGTGGCTATCACTCCACAGTGTATATAATAACTTTTCTACTTCCGCTTATTGGACCTTTGTGATCAGGAGTAGATATAGCAAAATCAAGCTGCGTCCATTTCAGAGTTAAGTACAGGTACACAYATGAAGTGTGTTTTTACTAACAACAACCTCATTTTTTAACACTTGTTGTGATACAGATACAGTGTGCACTTTTCTCTATTCACACCTCAGCAGCAGATCCAAAGGATGCTTTAAAGAGCAACTGTAAAGATTTTAAATATTCATTTCATGTTAGTGATGCTATTACGATATTGAGAAACATAGCATTAAAATTACGCGATTTGAAAGTCCTTAATGCAATTGAAGCCTGTCCTAATGCTATAAATACTAACGCGATAGTTCAGGAAATGCATTCCTCCCATGTTACTTTCCCTTCCCTTTTGGACTGGTTGGGGCTGATCTCAGCAGTGTCAGTAATTATTATTCTGATGACTTGCCCCTGAAAGGCATTCGCTTGTACCTGTGGGGACACAGAATCCATTTGCCTGGCGCCAGGGAGTCGGAAGCACAGGCTGGCGCCAGCAAGGAGAAGGGAAAGATGATTAATATGTCTTATAGATTCACTGCCTCTTCACTTGTCCTAGACCTGCCAGTAATTCCACTCCCCTGTGGTTCCACCTTGATCACAGATAATGGAGGCAGATTGAAAGTTTGAAGACACGAGCCTTTCTCTCCTCCCGAACTGACATTACTCACCCGGGCTAAATGAGCTACACAGCCACCAGCACCTGCCTATGGGAAGGCATCTCAGTGCACTTAGCAGTAATGCTGCAATAAAGCAGCAACTGTACTCTAATTAACCAGGCTCCTTTCCCTTCCTTTTTTTTTTCCCCTTTCTTTTTTTTTCCTTTTTTTTTTTTTTTCATCTGCACAGCAGGCTGCCATTAGCAAAGCTATGATATTGCAATGGAAACAGTAACATAAGTGTTCCTTCACCTTTGCAATTTATTATAAAATACCTTTCTCTCTCTCCTTTTCTTTTTTTTTTTAACCCTCCCTCCATAGAGAAATAGTATAATACAAGGTTGTTTTGTAGCACCGTGCTTGCTGTAGCATACTAAGGAGCCAATTGCTGAATGACAATGAAAAAACAACCCTGTAAAAAAATCTGATTAAAATAGTCTTATATAGATATGTCTTTTTAAAGATAAGCTGCTTTGTATTTATTTTTTTTAAACTAAACTGGGCTTTGTAGAACAAGTGTCAAAGTAAAATAATCTCAATAGTCTGTCTATTAAAACAACTTCTAACAGAAATGTTTTTATATATGTGTGTAGATATGTTTTTATATAACAGCAGGAAAATGAGCTTTATTTTAGTTATAATTCAGCACCAACAACAAACAGTGATTACTTTTTAGGTTTGTTAGATGATGCAACAGCATAGCGTAAATTAGTATATATACATGTGTATATGTTCACTTTGCATGTTTAGGTAAAGGCCTTATTATGAGTTGCAATATTAAAAATAAAAAGGCCTTTTTTCTTTTTAGAAGCAGATTGAACAGAACATATAAAAGGTTTTACAGTAGGAAAAAACATTGTTTTGTACAGTCTCCAGAGAGATTAGCCGTAACAAGAACCTCTGAACATAAGCTTTTTTATTTTTGTGTCCATGAACTGTTTTGCTCTGTACTTCTGTAAGCATTTGAGGGATAGAGCATTTTGTATAAGACACTGGGTATTTTAAAAGGTTTTTGGTCTTCTGGGAGAAAGTCTGACAATCCTTAATGGGCATAGTACTTTTTATACCTTTGTATACCTTTGTCTTGTTTTGGTTTTGAACGTTTGCAACAGCACATTTGTATCGAGTAGTGCTTAACTGTTTAAGTCAAGTTAAGCCATATGTTATACATAACCTCATCTCTGTCATAGCCATTCATGAAATTTAGAGAAATTCCAGTTAAAATATGAGATTCATATCTCCTAAATCGTAAAGAAGTCCAGAAGTTCAAGTTGGTGATCTAAATTCAAAAGATTGGCAGAAAGCCTACTTTCATGCATGAAGAGTGATACCATTTCTACGTATCTAGGGTATTATTATGAGAACAGAAGGGGAGAGGAATAAATAGAGTTGTTCAATATATTTTTAAATGATGTACAAGCAGCAGTATAAGTCTTAAAAAAAAAAGAAAGAAAAGAAAAAAAATATTTTCTAGCAGAGTATCTAATAGATACTGTAAGAAATAGGTGTTTACTTGCCACAAGGTCATAAAGAGTAATTTTATCAACACCAGAGAAGACCGAATCTATAAAATTTACTACTTTTTTTTTCATTCCATGTTATCACTGGGGAGACGTCCATTTGGGGATGACCTTTGAACCTACAGTCCCCAGTCCTGCTAGTTGGTTTCTCAAAAGGATTAGCTACTGCAGCAGCAGGGCCAACCATATTAACACAGAGAGATAATTGGGATTATTGTGAGAAAAAACACAGCACATTCATATGGAAATTCTGGGCTCACAAATTGTAAAGGTCACCAAGTTGGTTTGGGGTAAAGGTTGATTTATCATAGCAGATAAGCGGGGGGAAATAATATTTTTAGTTCGAAATGCYCTTCATTGGCATGCTATATTAGAATTTTGTTCTTAGCATGTGTCGTACTAAGAATTTTGCAGTCACTCTCAGTGAAGAATTGTCAGATAGATCTAATACAGTTTTCACTGATCTCCTGAGATTAACATCTCTGTGTCCTAGAGATCTGCTTAGAAGTCTTCAGCAAGTAACAAGTGCTGGAAAACCAGGAAGGAGGGAAAAAAAAAAAAAAGACAAAAAGACATAAAAATCAGTTATCTTTTTGAAAGCAAAACCAAAGAACTAAAGAAATCACTTGCCTCTTAAAGTCAGGAGGTTTTCCTTACAGAAATAGTGTCTGTGACAAACTTGCTTTTTTTGATACAACAGATGAGATAATATATCTGTTCTAAGATATCTTGAAAGATGGGTGGTGTTATCTTTACTGAAAAGGAGGAAATGAAGGCATGGGAATGTGAAATCACTTTCAAAAGATCATAAAGCTGCACATTAGAAGAAATCAAGGCAGAAGATGGGGTCTCCTAAAACCCGGACTTCTCCTGGATCCCCAGGACTGTGTTCACTTCCTGACAAGGTTGATGGGGTTCATGACATGCCCAGGGGTTCAGGGAAGGATTGACCAGAGTCACCTGCAGCTACTTTAGGACTGCCAAGAAGTGACCTGTCCTTTGTTTGTCACCTTAGGCATTGAGTCTTGGTGGGGATTTGCTTTTCTTTCTTATGTGAGCTCCATCTGGACGGGGTGGGAGATAGGTTAATTAGCTATTTTAATTGCAGGAAGSACCTTCCTTGGTTAGATATTTCAGCTGTCAAAAAATCAAGGACTCTTCATTTTCGGAAAAGGGACAAGTATAATTTCTCTGTTTAACCAGAAGTACAGATTCTCAGACTGAAAAGAGAATGAAATAATATATACATTTGAGTACGTATGTTTTTTTTTTCATTATTTTATTATTTCCCAATTTTTCTTGATAAAAAGATATTACTTGGGAGTTCTTATTTTTGATCTATTATTGCTGAGTAAAAGCAATGGCTGATGCAATATCTTTGCAACTGGAAAGACTGACCTAGAGGCAAATAGCAAACTTAGGCTTCATAACTGCATAGTAATTAATAATCATTTATTAATAGTCAAAAAAAGAATCTGCTGGATGGAATGATATGCTATTTACCACTAATTTACTCCTCAGAGCTGGAGGGAACAGGCATCCATTTCTTCATTGGTCCTATACAGAGCACATGTAAGAAAGGGAAATGCCAAAATACTTTTAGAATCTACATAAATTCTCACAGTATAGCTTGGCRTTTTATTACTGATACAGTTACAAAACCATAGCATGTATTTTTTTCTGTGTTGACATCTAAAAACTCTTACTTCCAAGCATAAAGTTTACTGCCATGAGAAGTCTCTCTAATTTACTGTGGTAAGCAGTTCTCCTACATGAGTGCTGGTAATGATAGCAAGTATTACACCTGCTGGTCAACATTTTCAGATTTGGGGGTTTTAATAATGCTGGGTATTGGAAGACTAGGCATTAAGTTTAGATGTATAATTTTGTACACAGTGCCACCTGGAGAGTTTGGGAATAAGATTTTGAATACTGGATTATTTTTGCTTCATTTCTTGTCTCATATTTATTTAAGCTTTAAAGACACCTAATGAACCTGCTCCAGTTCCACTTTGTTTTAGCATTGGGAAGACCATTTGGTGTTTGTAGGCATCATTTTGTGGTTAGTCTGATATAGAACCTGGATCTACATAATGACCTGGGTGCTAGATCTCCCYGTGCAAGTGATCTGATTCTCTTCCYCCTCAAACAATTTCTGATTTTTAGGTTTTTGATTTTCTTTACGGTGATCAAGGACCCAACCCTTTTGTATAGAACTTGGCCCTAAATAAGCAGTCAGTGCTCTGAGCTAGACACTCTTTCATATAAAGCCTCTTTGATCTTAGAGCTTCACAAAGCATTCATGAAGAAATTCAGAATAATTAACTTTCCCACTTCATTAAAACTCWTCATCTTTATGAAAACCTTCAAGTAAATGTGTCCCTTTGCTGACTGAGCAAACATAGGGCTAGATTTTGGGGAAGACTGCATTTTATGTCATGCATAAGGGCCAAGAGAAATGTTTGAGCTGTACATTCTTTCTGCATGAATATAGTTTTGAAATAATGTTGTTTTGAGAGTATAACTTTCTTTGTACTTCTACAGACACTTTGCAGTAGAGAGATTCAAAGGTTAAAACCTCTAATTTTAGAAGGATATTATGGTAAACATCAAAACCACAATAAACAAATAAAAAGCATCATGAAAAATTAATGTTTTTGATGTTTTTCAATATATTTTCTTTTGCTAATTCAAAAGATAGATTTGAAAGGTCCTAAGGAAGATTATCTCTTGTGCAGCAAACAAGATTTACTCAGAGGACACTCTTGTTTTTATAAGTTTTCATTTTGATATTCAACTTGGTCCAATGCTCTTGTCATTCTTCAAGAGCACCGTATCTGAGTAAAATTGGTCAGCCCTTTAAAATGTAGTACTATTACAAGATGGTCATATTTTTTAAATACAGTTGAAATTAAAGAGCTAAAAACAACCTAGTGTTTGGATGCTGTGTAAAAAATGTTATAAACTGAGAGTAATTAGTGCGTCATTTCCATTGTTGGTGACATAAATGCATCCAAAACTMTTCTCCTTCTCTCAGTGGAGCATGTTGGGATGGCTTCTTTGTTCTCTAGGTTCTAGGTCATGTTCAGGACATGCCCACATTGGATGTGGCCTTGGAAAAATCTGGCTTATTCACTGTGGTAAGAACATGGTGCTCAGTTCTTCGTAGGTTTGTCTTTCTCTAGCTGTGTGCACTATGCAGCACCCTTCTCTACTTCCAGTTCTCTGCAAATACTAGGACTGCACTGTTTTGAGAAGTATAAGCTAACTTTTGGTACAGCTGATAAGCTAAAGTTCAGAACCTAGCGTAATGGGGGTCTATTGGTCTGGGATCACAGAAASAAAGAAAGAAAGAGAAAGGAAGATACTTCTCAAGAATCATAAGAAGCATATGGTGACTTGTAAATCTCCTCTTTTTAAAGTTTACTGTCCCAAGAAAAGAAGGCTTCATGTGCTTATGAACATGGTTCCCTAATTCTAAACATATCTCCCACTGAGAGACCTGGCAGGATTTTCTCCAGCCCCACTATGTCTATCCAACTATTACTTAAAACAGTAATGGAACCAGAGAGCAGACTGCTTGGGCAGCAGGAYGAGGTTGCTACCTTAAAAGTGAGATTCTTCACCTCCTGGTGTTGGCAAACATAATGTTCTCTGAAATAATATCCTTTCTGATATCTGTAGGAAAYTCTAAATAAGGACTTTTCCATGCATAATGCTGTCCATAAATTTCTCTACTATGGGACAGAGAGAAGAAAGGCAGAGAAGAGGAGGCAGAATTCTGATTTTCCATATAAATTAAAACTCATCATGCAACTGGATTATAGGGGCAAGGTAGAATTTACTTTAGCTGCAGCTATAATAGCTTGTAGTTCTAGGACTCATTTGCTTCTGCCCATGAATTTTTTATGCAGAAGGGGAACATATGGTCCTAACTCCCTCACTTGTTTGGAGAGGAATGGTAAAGCAGAAAATCTAAACTGCTTCTAGTCAAAGCCTTTCATAAATTAAGGCTTCTATATATTGCTTCTCTTCTGACTGGCACAGCATTTTTCTTTCTGTGTGTTGTTTTGGTATGTTTAGTGGCTACATGTGAGAGCAGTGACATTTCCATGAAGTGAATCTGTTAAATTCTTTATAATGAATAGCATGTAACTGTAAAACATATACAGTTTTCTCATTTTGCCCTCCTCTGGGAGACTACGACAACATTTTGGCAAGTAGGAGTAAACAGCTTTGTGTTGGCATGCAGTAAATTAAACTGAGTAATTAAAATCAATAGCAAAACACTAGCTACGCAGAAAGGTCATATAACACAACAGAAAACTGTTGGGTAGCATATTGCAGGAAATCAAAATAAATTTCTGAACTTTTCATTATTCTTTACATGCCTGAAATTGGTCTGAGAAAGATTATAAGACCCGGCAAGGTGTTGATAATAGATAGGATCATTCTCAGAGATGGAGCAAAAATATTTACATGCTGATATACAAGTATTTCCAATGCACAAGTCTGTCAGACATAGTGAAAAATACAAAAGAGGTCTTTAATTTTATGATTGCTATTATGAATATTTGTGTATTTTGTTTGGCTTAGTATATTATTTAGTAATACCTGCAAGAACTGAAGTCAGGTATGCCAGTTGTGTAGCAGTACAAGTGCCAATTAAAAGTTTTACATTCCTGACCCCCTGGCCAGTAATGTTCTGTCTTCAAAGGSAAACAACTGCACTGAAGATTTTCAAGATGTTTCAAGTACGTCTCTCGCAGCTAAGAAGAGGCAAGAGAGAGACAAAATCTGCAGAAGATTGAAAAAGAGCAATAAACCCAAAATGATGATGGTTGAAAGAGTATGACCAGTTTAGGAGATAACAGTCAGGTTATAAGGGTACATATAAGGTCTCTTCTCTGAATGCTAGGTTCTTGTATATGGAAAACAACTCAGGTTTTGAAATGTTGTCCTAATTTGCAACACTTTTTTTTTTTTTATGGTCCAGGCCTTCAGAAGGAAATCTGTTGTAGGGCTTTAAGCGTTTAGAAATGTGTCAGCAAAGAGAGATACTGCATTCTTGGAACCTAGTGGAAGTGAGAGATCATGAGGGAAAAGAGGAGCTGTAGGTTTGATGATGCTTTCTTGGGAGAGACTGAAGAAGAATCAAAGCTAAGAATCAAAGCTCAGGTATGAAGTTGCAGCAGCGGCGTTATTGCAACTATGATGACGAAATCATACAGGAAAGTGGAAATGAGTAGAAAGTGATGTGTTTTATATGACCAACTGATAGATGTGGAAAAGGCAGAAAAGCTTYAAGGCACTTGAGCTCTCCAGGCTCAACTTGTTTCCTTTTTCCAGCTCAATCTTTTCTTTTAACAAATGAGGTTACTCCACCTTTCTTACCTTTCTTAAATTTCCCAGCTCTGTTAAATTTACCTCAGGCAGTTGCCAGAGAGAAGAGGAGAAGAGATCTTGTTGAGTCATAATTCTGTAGGACTGACATTTTGCGTTCATAATCCTTTTTTTTTCTTCCTTTTCTTTTTTGGCTTTGGGGTCTGCATGAAGCATTTCTCTTATGTACCTTTGAGAGCCTGCCCTGCTTACACAAATCCTGGGATACTGTCTAGCTCTAAMAACTCTCAGCTGATCAGTGTTTACTTTAGGGTAACTGCTGATTTACAGTGCATCCATCTGACAAACCAGAGCCCTTGGCCAGTCATTAGACAGTTGTGAAATGAAAGCACTGGGTTATTGTTCGCGCCCACATTTCCATGTGCTCCTGAGACGCTTTAAATTCCCTTCCAACGCTTGTGGTTTTGATTTAAAACAATACTTCTATTCTTCCACATCCATTCATATTGCCTGTTTTGAATTTATTCCTAGTAATTGTAAAATAATAACAATGTTGGGCAGTTGTGCATTGGCTGTTTGTGAGATCCCTGTCCTGGCACCTACCAGCCCTCCTGTATGCTCATAAATCAGGGCGAGAGCAGCAACAGTGCAGACTGCTCTGCCATTTAAAGTCATGTTCAGATGGGATTTGCCTGAGTTAAGGAGATGGCTTGAATTTTTATAGTCAGTGATGGAATAACAGATGACATCCACCTTCCTGCCTGTTAATACTTAACCCTAATTAATGATTGCTATTTAAAACTGAGGCTCAAATTCAGTAGGATTATACATCTGCTTAAAGCTAAGCTAATGTACAACTATATGCAAAAAGAGATGGATGCAAATAGTCAGGCTTCTAACAAATATTTCAAGTTATTGTTTTACAGTACACTAAACATTAGTTTGATGCTTTTTCCTTTGTGTGAATTTAATATATGGGTGTCTATTTTTTCCTATTATCACTGTAAAATACACTATTGTTAATCTTACTTCAGTATTGCATAGCTGAATTGCTGAAGTGCCAAACATAATAGCTGACAAACATGTGAATACATGTGTGTGTATGTGCACATATATACATGTTTATATGTATATATATAAATGTTTATATGTATATATATAAAATCTCAATATTTCCTATCACATTTAAAGACCAGAGGGACAGTCTTTGATACATTCTGTAGCCTGAAAAGCAACAGATATGAAATTGCAACTCCTGCTGAAAGCCTTTAATTATTTAAAGTAACTACAACCTACATTTTCACCATTTGTGTGTTTAACTTGATAGCTGTATAAATTATATGTCAAGTACTCTTACAAACATTTGCTGTGAGTGTACCGACAAATGCCCTGTCATTCTCCTGAAAATATGCAGTACACACAGCATTTTGTAGACTATTTGCTTATAAAACTTTTTTTGTATCCCATATGTTGCTTTCTCTTTTTTGCATCTGCCTTTTTATTTATCTAAACATAAATATTACATCAGAATCTTTTATGTGATGCTCCTTGATACTATTAGGAAGATTACTTATGGATGTTTTGCTTCAAAGAGTGAGCTTTATTGCAGTATAATTTGTTATTTTTAACATAAGTGCCAGTGTTACAAAGCTTTACTTGTCTAAACTGGCATTAATATTTGGGCTAAACCTTTAGAAATGCAGATGAACTGAGACAAATGTAAAATGGAGTTTGGAAACCCTATCCAAAATAAATGCCATAAGAATCCTTCTGGCTTTTCTGGAGGTTATTTTCTATGCAAGGTGCTTTAATGTGATGGTGGTGGTAGCAGCAGTGGTAATAGTACAAAAGCCTAAGTTAAACTGAGCAGCATTCTTGTTACTTTTATGCAAAACAGAAACACAAAGCTGGTTGAATTGATGGCATTTTGTGGGTGTTAAAAAGATTTCACTATACGTATGACTTGATATTAGAACTGCATTTTGGTGTTTTTAGTGCTTATCATTACAGAAAATGTTGATAAACATAGAAGGCTCCCCAAGTGTCTCAGGTCTTTTCTCCTCTGTTTCCTTAATTATATCAATGGAGACTGTGACATAAAAATTGCTTCTAGGATGTTATCTGCCCACTTTTTTTCTCATCTGAAATTTTGTGTCTTCTTCATGGTTCCAGCAAGCATGTGCAGTGTTAGGAATATGTGTTCTGGGCCTGGGTTAGTAACTTTTGAAGCACCAGTTTAGATAATCCCATTGATTAAGTTTTGGGAAATCAAACATTTGAACAGTGACTTTAAAAGTAACCTCTCTGCAGTTTTCCTCTGTGTGCCTAGAAATCCTTGAGGAAATAGTCTTTGCAGGCACGTACGTATCACTTGGAGCTCAAACTAGCTGCTCCAAATCACTGTAGCACTGTTGACCCCCAGCATTTCGCTGAGGATTTGCCTCCAAGAATCTCCCCTGGCTTCAGCTGACTGTGCTTCCTTCAGGAACTGAGAACACAGAAAAAAATACYTTTGTTGGGAAAACATTATTTAATAAGCAACTTTTTAAAATAAAGTTCCACACTGCTTCCACACTGAGTCACTTCGTAGGTATATCATGTCACCTCACACCATCCCCCTGCGGTGCTGCCCCCACCCAGCCTCCTACCTAGCTGCAMGTCGTGTCTTCTCTCTCTCTGTTTATAGCAATGTAAAGAGGAAGAGAAGTGTCTGAAGCTTTGCCATTTATTGCCTATCAAGAGTCTCTCAAGCCTGAATAAAACTTGGTGTTGTTTAACGGTGTAGCCTACATTCCCCTTCTCCTCACTGTTGCGTTCGGTTATACGTCAGAAGAGGATGAGGGACACAACGCTTTCCTATTCTGAACAAGTTCAGCCCTGTGAAATGGGATAGTGCTTTAAAATATGCATGAGGTTTGCAGTTGCTCCATTTTGTGACACTGTTCAGGTAGGAAAAAAAAAAAAAAAACCCTGCAGATTTTTGCTGAAATGAATATATGTTTAAAAAGCTATCAAGAAAAATGATACTAGAACTATTATTGTGAAAGATTGGAGTGGTCTGGTAGGTATCACGCATACGATTTTGTGAAACAAGATTAGTGCTACACATACCATTTTTCATTTTCTCCTGTCTTCAATAGCATCAGCCATTGCAGCCTCTCGTTTTTTAGCTTTGTGTCGAGGATGAGAACTCCCAGGAGTGTACAATTGCTTCTGCCTGCCTCCTCCCCGTGCTTCTAAGTTTCCCTCTGCTTATATTTTTCCCTGTGTACCGTAAATAAGAAGTGATTGAGAGGGAAGGATACTTAGTCTCTTCTTAGATCAATACCACTCCATGGGTCATCAACTAGAAATTCTTGAAAAGAGAGGAGGGAACTGAATTTTATTTCCCCTGTAGACTGAAGCCAACGCCTTTGCAGAAGGTTCATCTTTGTCATCTAGGAAAGAAAGTCTGCTAAGTTTGTGTATGGTGAAAATAACACTGTGAATAACCTTGTAAAGAATTTATGTAACAAGAACATGTTTGTGTGTGTGTTTGTTTTTCCCTCATTGAAATGGGAATTTGGTGACCAAAATGTCTGGCTGCCCAAGTTTGTGGTTTCTTCTTTGAGCTCATCTCTGGGAGAGGAAAACTGAGCTTGGGATATGTTGGAGCTGGTGGGGGGCTGGATGACTGCAAAGCAGTATTTCTTGATCTGAGAGTCAGTGTATTGATGTGACGTTGCAAGACGTGTATTCACTTTGGTCTTTGAAGAGACGGGCTTGCCATATTTGTTGCTTTCCACTCTTTTTAGCTAAGCAAAAAATGAGATGTTTCATTCAAGCTTTCTCTTTTTTCCTGATTCTGTGTCTAATGTGATATCTCTGAATGTTTGTCTCCAAATGGGATGAATGCAGGGCACGAAAGGCAGGTCTGCAGAGTGCAGGGCTGGCATAGTCTGTACCACAGCCTAAAGGATGGGATGTTGTAAAATAGTTTGTTAACAGAGAAAGATGGAAGAAGACAATATGAAGGAGCTCATGGAGGAGAATGCAGAATAAAATTTGTGTATGCACAAGATGTGTAGCCTGGGGAAAAAATATAGTTTGAGATGCTGAATTTAAATTGTTTGCCCTCATATTGTCATATTTAGTACACGTGTTAAAATGATTGCTTTCATGAAAAGAAATCAGGTGGTCTATGTCATAAATCAGTCTTTATGGCGAACAGGTTTCAGAGTTACCTATCCTAGGCTGGTTCCTTTCAAGGAATAAAGATGAGATGCTATCAGAGATTGAGGAGATGGGGCAAATTGATTAATTAAAAAGCAGTAAATCATCAGCCCCACATGATTTATGAATAAAAGAATTTTGAAGAATCTTAGGAAGGAATTAGCTGAACTGCTAACAAAGATATGCAGTCTCATTAAAACCAAGTTCTGTTCCAAAGGACTGGCAAGTATCTGGGGTGTATCCTATATTTAGACCAGTAAGCATTACATCTGCACATTGCAAATGGTCGAAACAGAAATTTAAAAGAGAATAATAAAACACCTGGAAGATCATGATGTGAGGGACTTTAATGAGCACAGCCTCAGCAAAGAAAAATCACATTTCACTCCATCACTCAGAACTCTGTGAATGTGCCTGTAAAAAGAAATATGAGTGGCCTTACTGGATCAGACCAAAATCCATCTAGCACAATATCCTTCCTCTGACAATAACCAATCCAAGCAACATGGAAAAGAGAGGAGGGTAAAAAGGCTAAGAAGACCTTTTTCTTTTCTTTGACTTGCCTGACAGCAAAAAGGGCCAGGTTTAAATCTAAGGTATTGAGAGCGGGGGGTGATGTCACTTCAAACACGCTGGTATCATCCTGTACCTAGAAACGTGGGAAAACAGTACTGAAGTTAATGGTGGTCAAAGAGAGAACTTATCCCACTCACAGACAAGAATTGTATGTTTTACCTAATAATGTCCTCATAAAAATGAGAAAAGAGAGGTCTGASAATGTAGATACCAAGTAGCAATAGTAAATTCCCAAAGTACAATTGGAATAATAGTCTTTTCATGTAGCAAGTCCGCTGGTTGTGTTCACATGCCTTCGTTCAGCATTTGGAATTGGCAGGTGCTGCTGGGCAGGAAAGCTAAATGGAGGATGTGCTAACCTGTGACATATTTTTGAGAGCTGTTTTTCACTCCTTTCCCTGCTAGCCACACGCATTCTCTTGCTGGCCATGACTCCTTGGAAGAGCCTAAGAGCACGTCTGGTGATGAGGACCAGGTGCAGGTTCAGTTCATAGGAGAGATCTAAGCAGCTTCCCTTATCTTGTTCATCCTTTTTAACTCAAATCTGTTTTTTCTTTTTCTGGGTATGTTAACCTTTATGCACTGGTGCTACTCATTTTTTCCTGAGTTGGCTTACTTGAACAGTTAGTAGGCCTAGACTGGTGTACTATTAGAAACATGAACTTTCTCCACATAATGAGACAACTCCCTTTCAAAAAGAAGATTTAAAAATCGTAATGACGATCCTTGCAAAAGAAATACGTTTCTGGCTTGCTCATTAATCTTTTCTATTTATGTCCTTTTTGCACTGTAAGATACCAACACTCCTTTGTCCTTGGGAATTCTTGGAAGGATGTGCATCACCTTTAAGTATCAGCCTGGGCTTATGAAGAGAAAGAACTGCCTGACATAATGTATTTTGACTTTTTTAAAAGCTTGCGACAAAGTCTGTCACAAGACACTGCTAAAAAGGCTAAGTAGTCACATATGGCGACAGGGCAAGTATCATCATAGATCAAAAAACGACAAGGAAACAAAAAGATAGAGGGCGAAAATGGTCAGTTTTCATCACAGTAAAAGGCTAGCAGCTGTGTTCTTTAGAGTTACCTATCAGRTCATGTGCTTAATATATTTATTGATGATCTGGGGAGGAGAGGTGAAGAATTAGGTGGTAGCACTTACAAATGATGTAATTACTTAAGTAATTTAAGCCTGTAGTGCAGACTGTGAGAAATTTCTGAGTAATGTAAACAGGCTKCTCATTTGGATAAACAAGCCTTAGTCCTGATAAATGGAAAGTTATTATGTGGAGGAAATCACACAAAAATCTTCTTTAACTGAAGAGGAAAAAAATGAGCATCATTGTTGACAGAACGGAAGCCTTTGAGATGAGGATGTGGTTGAAAAATTGAACAAGATGCTAGAATGCATAAGAAGAGGGGGTTTAAAAATAAATGACCAAATTTGGATTTCATTTTATGGACAAAGATGTTAGGATAAAGTACAAAATTATAGGGATATTTGCCCATCTAATCAAGTCTGACCCATGATGACAGTTTCTGTTTTCTTTTCTCTTTATCCTGTTTATCAATTTTCAAGAGGTTTATCAGAGATACTCTGGTACTTGTGAAGAATAAAATTGAACAGGCTCATGGCTGGCAGAGAGTTTCTGAACTTCCTAAGAACAGCTCAGGATTAACCAGACCTCAACTGGTAAAACCTCATCTGTCCTCTTCTTTCTTTGGTATTTAGTTAAATTTCACATCCAAATGACATGATAAGTTAACAGTTTTGGCTTTGCATGTATAGTGTGTGAAATCAGCAACATTTTTAACATGAATTTTAGAACTCAGACATTACTGAAATACTTCCTCAAGTTGGGACTCTTATGAGACTTATAAATTATTCTTGCATACAAGGGAAATCACCTGAGGATAACCTAAATGAAGTTAACATAGATTTTAAAAATTATTCTTGCAGAAGAACAGGGAGTGGTGGGAATAGATGAACAGATGGGAAAGGGAGAAGAGGAAAGTGAAGAAAAGGCTAATTAGGTAATTGAGGCTAAGAGGCTATTAGGGATGACCCAGTGGTCTACTGGTAGTGCAGTTCAGGGACTTGAATTTGGGATTGAAGCAGTCTCTCATTCCCAGGCCAACACGTACTCCAAAAAATTCAAAGACTTAATCTTATAGTCTGTATGATGCCATGTGTTTTCCAGTCAGCATAATCTGGAAGGATTAAATATCAGGATATAGTGGAGCCAGGGAGGAATAATGCGGTGAAATGCTGAGTTTGAACATGAAGGAAATAAAAACACACCAGCAGGTAAAAGGCTTTGTGGAAATCTTTGTCTTGGCTGTCTGGGTAAAATCTAGTTGAAATAAAAATATTTTTAAAGAGCTTCTGAATGGGAATAAACTATCCCTTACTGAGCAACCTTTTCCATAGGTGTCCAGTACATATGATGCTTTGAACACCTCTCTTTCACAGGTAATTATCTTATTAATCTTACCTTCGTAAGGCCTAAAAGGTCATTTATTCAAAGTCATTCCATCACCTGGTTTCTGGCCAGCTTGAAGGGGATGTGCTTGATGTGCCAGTCTTCTTTACTTCCTCCAGTCTCCTGCTTTGACTTTTCTAGCCCAGTTACTGGTACAGTTTCTTCTGTTTTTTTAGATGCTTACTGTCCTCCTCACGGTGGTATATAAAAACTGTCTTCTGAAGCTGCAGTAAACTTCTTTTATGGCCAGAGAGTCCCGTGTAGGTCAAAGCTAGGACAGTCATTGCCCTGTGGTTTTCAGATTTATATGCTGAGGTGGAGTATTTCTTGTCCTCATCTTTACTGATGCATCATTATTCATGCTGAATTAATTCTTTGAAATTTCTCCACTTCTTTAATAACTTTTGTGACTACTCTTTCTGAATTGCTTCCAAAAAAATCTTCCTTATTCCTTCCACCAAGGTTAGACCTGTTGCAATGCAACGTTCTTTGTTTTCTTCCTTTTCAATGTTTTCTATCACAAATTCTCAACATTTTTTTTCTTTCTTGTTTTTCTTTTTTTTTTTTTTCTTTTTTTTTTTTCAGGATCTGCACTGCAGGACAGGAATGGTTCCTGCTTCCATATCTTCCATTTCTGACCTCCTAAAATGATGACCGTGCATTTAAGCTATATGCCACTATAGCAGTCTCTTCTTATTCTGGTATTTTTTGTGGAAAGTCAGCTTTTCATCCTTTCTTTCTCCTTTTCTTTATAAGTGCTACATCAGAATATTGCTTATAGAAGCAATACGTGGCTGGAACATTGTGGTCAGTAGGCAAATCATATTTCAACAGCAGAAAAAATCAGCACCATTCATTATCCCTGCAGTTTAAACAGAGTTTTCATAGAATAATTGCAGTGTTGGAGCAGCTGCTTCAGAGGGAAGTCACTGCAGTGGAGCCTTAAGCGACTGGACAAAATAAACAAAAGATGGAGGAAAGAACATAGATTTGATAACATTGTAGGCAGGGGGGAGCAAAGAGGATAAAACTGCTGCTTGTCTGTTGGAGAGGCAAAAAATCTTGGATTTTTCTACCAGCTGATACTTCCCCTAAGACAGATATTGGAGTGTTTTGTACTGGACCTCATGGAACTTCTCAGAGTGATGTGCTGATGGGAGTTGGATATCACTGGAAAAAAACTCCTTCCACAAAAGTGATATGAGATTTGGAGAACCAGAATCAAACTCTAAAACACTTATCTTCATCAGGGGAATAGAGACTTGCCCTGCCTGAGATGAAGCTTTGTTAAAAGTTTGTCAGTCATTTTATAGACACATTTTTGCCAACTCATAACACAGCAGCCCTTCATTTCATAAAGATATGTTTATTCTAGCTATTCACCAAGGTATGTTGGTGAATAGATAGAATAGTTCTGCCAGCAGAAGCCAGTAACAATTTTTTAATATTGCATTATGTCTCGTAGTCACAGGGCAAGGCTAGCTCCCTGACCCTTGCATGCTGCTTCCTTATGCCTCTCCCAGAGGATACGCTTTCCTTGTCATTTCCTGTCCTTTTGGGGAATAATGTGTACTACTGTTTCCCCTGGTTTTATTCATAGTAGATTCTTTTTTTTTTTTTTTTTTTGGACACAATACATAGAGCTCTGGCCCATGGGTGGACAAGGTCCATGTGTCTGTGAGGTATTTTGCAATCCCAGAAGAAAGGACAATTTTCATTTTCTGTTTATTTCTGTTTATTTATCTCCTTACTGCTGAATCTTCCTTGTCATAACATTGCACTATGTTGAAGATAGGGTTTTGTTGAAACCCTTTCTTAACAAGTTTCTGCAGAATGTATCCCAGCATGTATGAAGTGTGGGGAGTTATTCTCACAACATTTGTTCATGCAATTATATGGTGGTGATAGAGGAATCTGTTTCTAGGTTCTGGCTTTCAGGCTGTTTAAAAAAAAAAAAAAGAAAAAAAAAAGAAGGAATGTGCTCTTAGGGTATTTTCACAACCTCAATATTGGTTTATGGGATTGATTCTTCTGACATGTATGGAGCACTGCTAGGTCCCATAAAAAAAAAGAAAAACAAAAATATATCAAGTTAAAATATCTCCTAGAGCTGATGGAGGTTTCCCATATTTATTACAAACTTTTTAAATGCATAGTTCCTCAGAAAAAAAATGAAATCTACATTTTTATTGGTCACTTAGATTTGAATACATTTTAAGAAAAAAAAAGGAACTCAATATTTTTCTCTTGAAGTTGTAAAGAATGCACAGAATTACAGGTGAACTTTGTACAGTTCATTTAACTATTTGAATTACCAAGCAATCTTTATGGAATTCACTTAATTATTTCATTAACTGTTGAAAGCTGTATATACTCAAAATATATACTTCCTGATTTTAAGAAAGCTATCGATTTACAGAAAACGTTGATTTTTGTACTCGGTAAGAGGAAATCAGACATCTGTAGAGGTGGAAAACCTTGAGCTGCATAGTGGGCAACGGGAAGTGTTTCCAGAGAACATTCTAATAAATACAAACAAGAAGAAAAGGAGGCCTTATTCTGAAGTGTCTAAAATTGAGTTGGCTGTGCCAAAACCCATTCTGTTGTCTGCAAAAAATATTTAACACCACCTGACATATTCACTGTCACTCCATGCTCTGTGAATCAAATATAAAATTCTGCTCAAGCAAAAGACCTACAAACTTATTTTGTCATTTGTAAGCTTGGGATTTTGAAGATTGTCAGCTCCACTTGTCAACAAGAATAAGCAAGAAAAAAAATAGTGGCTTACACTAACAGAGAGAAGAGTCAGTAGTCAGTAAGGCCTTCAATTTGAAAGGGCTGCCTCCCAGTAGAGAAAGAGGTTGTAGTGCATGATTATTCTCTCCATAGTTTGTTGGATTTGTYTTTGCAGTTAATAAATAAGAACATCTAGCTTTAAGAATAAAATCTGAATGCTTGGAAGGAACAGTTAGATCTTGTATTTTGGGTACAGTCAATAAACATCCTCAGGTTATTTTCAAAAGCCAAATCAGAATCAGGGTTTGTGCTTCAAATGTCTCCAGAATTGGGGTGTAATTTCCTCCCAGGTTGTCATTCAGGGCTGCCACTACAAATTACGTAAGCAAACTTGGAAATTTTTCAGAAAGTTTGTCTCTGTGTCAATTGAAAATGTTCACCAGAGTGTGTCCCCACAGCTAACACTGTATGGCAATCAGATCCACTAGAGCATTTCACTACAAGTCCGATCACTTATTTTTCCTTCTGGCCACTGGTCTTTGCCAGTACCTGCAGCTTTTTGTTTCTCCTCCAAAGATCATCATTTTACTTTGAAGTCTACTGACTGYGATACGTCTAATGCAATCCTGCAGAGGCAAGCAACTGAATAATTACTTTATGAGTGCCATATGAAACCTGGTCCAAAGACTGTTTAGGCTGCTCATTAAAGTCATTGGTAGTTTGGCTGGGTAAAAGCTCCCTGCTTTGGTCAGGCAGTAGGGGAGAGAAGGTCCTTTAAAAYTGTGATTTTCGGATTATTTGTATTGTAGTAATTTGTGAAATTTGTGAGGGTACTACTTTTAATAAATGTGAAATGTTTAAAATCTAAGGAAGAACGGATCTTGCCGTCTTCATAACATCCCTTGAGTGCTAGGTTCCCAAAGCCTTGAATACATCTCATTTATCAGAGGCAGCAAAATAGTAAAACCCAGCAATTTCATCTTTACACTCAAACTTATGGTTAAGATAACACTGAAATTAAAACTGTATTGCTGTATTGAAAAAAGAAGTATAGTCAGGACAAGATTTTCAAAGCTGAGTCATGAGGAACACCTCTCATTGCCTGTGAGTAAAGATCTGGGGCCACTGAAATTGGTCAGAGATTTGACATTGACTGAAGAATGAATTTTTTAGCTAAACTGGCAACGCTAGCAAAACAGACCGTGTGCAATGTGGCAAATATTGGTACCTTAAAGCAAAGGTACCTTGACACTGAGCAGAACAGGTCTGCTCAGTTAGGGGCCCTCCCTTGTGAAGTGGAAGATGCTCAAACCCCTGGCTTGGATACCTTTGTCTTTGTACCCCTGTCTGATACCTTGGATACCTTTGTACTGAACCATAAGATGAATCAAACATAGAGAGGAAATCTCCTTTTTGCTGCTTCGTTAAAAAAAAAAAAAAAAAGTTATTTAAGAAAAATCAGTTTAATTTTGTTTAAAAACCTTGTAAACTATTAAGCTTCATTTTCTTAGTATATTTCTAAAAAGAGAACGGAAATTTATGTGCTGTGGCTGTGCTTGAAATTAGTGTGGTTCTCCTTTAAAGAACCACGCAGCAGTGCTGAAATGCAGGCAGCGCTGGATCAATTAGCCAGGCGCATTGCTTAGTGCTAGCTCCTAGAAATGCAAAATGGCAAGTCGGAATCTGAAGGTTTCCTTTGTAATTTTTGCTTCCTCACCTCTATCTACAAATCAGCTTCCTTGTGACTTACGGTGTAAGAAGTTGGTGCGTTTCTGCAGATCCACGATAAGATATTTGTCTCTACTTGGAAATGCAGTTAAAGTCAGCATCCGAATCTGTCCCTGCCTGGGCCTCGGTGCATTAGTATTCCACTGGCAGCTGCCTGTAGGTAGGAATATTGTTTTTGTCCATAACCAGAGGGAACAATCAGGCTAAGCYGTTCCCCGGCTATAAACCAGCCAAAGTAATTGGGTTTAATTTTAATTTTTGTAATAGCTTTAAATTAATAGGAGCAGCTGCTGCCACAGTGTGTGGGTGTCCTTTTCCAGAAGGCACAGAACAGAAAAGGGAAAGAGTAAACAATAGTGCGTCTAGGACACAAAGGTTAATTCAAGAACTGAGCAATGTCTTTTCCTTATCAAAAACTCAGTTGGTGATAGCCAGCACCATGTCTCTCTCCTTTCTTTTTCTTTCCTTTTTTTTTTCTTTTTTTTTCTCTTTTTTTCCTTTAATTCTCTGATAAGATCGGAATCTGATTAGGCTCCTGTGTGTAAAGATGTTTTGTTGGTATCTAAACACTGACTCTCTTTCTCTGTATGACTCACGAATAGATTAACAGTGACAAAGTGCTAGGAGAGATAAAAATAGATTAGCAGTGACAGGAGTACTATTATAATTATTTTTGGAAGATATGGTTTGAATTAAGAGTTTGGGCACTTTCTGCCCTGAGAGGCTGAATTTAAGCTTAGGAACTGAGGATGGTTTCTGCTGTTGTGTCAGACACCAGATAGTGAAATGTCAATACCAGATGTCCTAGACATCAAGATTAGCCATAATAGCCAAATGCAGCCATAAAGTGATGTGTCAAAGTGGATAATAAAACAGATGCTTAGTTTCTATAATGAAGGGGAAAGGGAACAAAATATCAAAAGTGCCTTTAATACTTTAACAAAAGTTATCTTCAGCTTGCTTAAAAGTGGAAAGTTATTGAACCAAGGAGAACTATGTGTCGTTTAAACATTAACTATCGTCAGATGAATTTCAATTACCATTACCCTTTCTAAAATCCTGAATTTCTTCCTATTGGTCTCATTTTACATGAAATTTTTATTGCAGAAAGTAACGCTTGTCCTTTGTTATTTCCCCCATGCTAATTTGGAAACAAATAAAGTTCAACAACTCAGCAACATACTGTTTAAACTTGCATTATGGTTTGAGGACTGGGAGCTAGAATACATTTACCCACTGCCATATCATCTGCTTGATTTGAGATCAAATGAGGGATGTCCTATAGCACTCCAGAGTAAGGGTGAATGATAGAAATATATTAAGAAATTGGAGAAACCTATTAGGTTAGGATACTGCATGCAGACGGCTGGCAGCCTTTTTTCCCCCATTGCTACTTTTGAAAATTTCATATATATATATTTTTTTTTTATCCTTCACACTTGTGGCTTAAAAAATTTTTTAGATCAATGTGATAAGCAAGTATTGTGTTTACCCCTAGAATGCTGGAATCAATTCTTGAAGCCCCGATTGCTCAAGAACCAGGACAAGAAAGGGGGGAAATTATTCTTATTTCAAATCTAATTAACTGCATCACTAGCTTTTTATTGTATTTTTTCGAGAACATCTCAATTCCTTTCTGTTCCTCTTTGTAGCTACTGAGCCTTGCTGATCAGACTCCCTAACTGCTGCTAATTGGCAAACACGTCCTTCTGCATCGTTGGAGGGTTTTGTCCTCTATTTCATATTAGCACCGAAAGGCCAAAACTGCTCCACAGTCGGCCAGCTTCTCAGAACCATTACTGAGAGGCACATTGTTACTGCTATGGCTGTAAATCTTATTATGTTTCCCCTCACTACGGCCCTAGTTTAGCTGAGATCTGCTCCAGTCATTAGATGAGACCTGTTTATAATGTTGTATAATTCAATTAGTTAGAGTCTGCAGGACCATAGTGTTGTGTTGCCAAACATGACTGGTAACTTAGTTACATCAAATTACAAGTACAAGGCATGCCTAGAGAATCTCATATTTACTGAAACGTAGACAATCCATGCACAAAAGGCAGAAGAGGCACAAAAAGAAATACTGAACATCTACAGAACAAGAGTTTGATCCCCCTTAGTTCTATGAGAAATAAAGGAATAATTACAGTTGGGTGAAAGATGTGAGGCAGACATTTGTTATTCCTTAAATAGATACCATCTTAATGATACTAATGTCTTTACTATAATTATTTACTATGACATATCTTCATTTTTATAATGTCAGCAGTATAAGCCAGAAGTCTTGAGGAGGGCAGCAGTCCCATTTGGAAGAGGACCAAAAGCCCATTTCTGTTTCTAATTCAGCACTAGATAGCTATACCATATACCATAAYAATACCATATAATACCATACCATAACAATACCATATAATAATAATAATATACCATAATAATAATATACCATAATAATGCCATATAATAATAATACCATTGCTGAAGGCTTTGGGTTGGGTATTTTCCTTCCAGTGATAATTTATCTTCTTCCTTCATTCCTGGGCTAGATGTTGATATGATATTATTTCAGTCCTGACTATGGTGGGCAATATTATCATGAAGGTATCCTGAAGCTCAGGATGAGTCACTGATGTGCCCAGGCCTATGGTGTGGATGATCCCCAATTGCTCAAGTTGATTTGCCTCATTTGTTTCAGATGAAATATGAATCTCACAGAGCATTTTAGTTCAGTGTTTTTGTCACTGCTTACATATGTTTCAATGTATGCATCTTGTTTCGGTTTTTCAGGCAAAGAATACCCTCCAAAAATGTGTATTACTACCGCTGTCCAGACCACAGGAGGAACTATGTCATGTCATTTGCTTTTTGCTTTGATCGTGAGGATGACATCTACCAGTTTGCCTACTGCTACCCCTACACCTATACTCGCCTTCAGCATTATCTAGACAACCTACAAAGACGGAATATGGACTACTTTTGCAGAGAATTGCTTGGACTTAGTGTGGTAAGTAACAAGCGTTTTTGTCAACTGCCTTGGTTCTTTAGGAATKTCTACTCTTAAACGCTTATAGAGTATAATTGATCGTCTCTGCTGAAACACACACACATGTTGGCTTTAAYGCTATCAATGGCAAGTGAGGCAACTTACTTACATGGTGAAATATAGACAAATGCCAATTTAATTTCAGATATTTCCTTTGCGATTTGCAAAGCAATGTTAAAATTCTCACGTAGGATAAATTCACCTCTAAAGATACTAATGAAAGTAGCTGAAGCAGCTTTATTGAAGAAATATGCTTTTTAGAGTACTCTGTCCACCTGTCATTCTGGGAGAGTTTTGATGCAAAACATTTAGAAATCTACCTTTTTTTATTCTTAGTAGTATCTGTTTTGCTGGTTTGAATAACAGATGTTTAGTGATCTCAATTTAGATGCTAGTGGCCACAGGAAAATGAAATGTGATGGTTTTTCCTGATACTGGAAGCAGCCTTAATGGGTGAGGCTGATGCTCTGCTCACTTTATTACAACCTTTCTCCGAATTGTTGCCCATCCTGAGGGTTCTGGAATCATGACTCAGCCACTCCCATATCAGCTCAGAAATCATCACATTAAAAATAATTGCTGAACTCATGTTTTTTTTTCCTTTTTGCTTTCTCAGATTTTATAATGCACTTGCTTCCCATTTTTAATCTTTTCTCTGAGCTTGTATTTTTCTGTGCTTGTAATGTGTGTGTGAGGGAGTGAATATAAGATGAAATGGCTTCAGCACCTGAGGTTTTAAAAACAATCCTATATCGTGAAAATCAGAATAAAACTGTATGAATAGTCAGCATTGGAATAAAGCAATAAAGAATTTGCACTATTGGCATACCCCACTGAATTCCCTATGCTGACAGAAAATTAGGAGAAAATAGCAACTCTGGTCAAAGGAAAGGTTTAACAAAAGAAAGAATTATGTTAACCTCGTTGTCAGTTAAGTGCAGTTCCTGGTTGACCATTACATATTCCTGACTGACATTAATTATTAATCACCTCAATTAGGGGGCCAGACAATTATAAAGGGAACAATTATAAGGGGAAAAGAGTAAAATCTTCAGAAGGTGGGTGTAAGGAGCACTGCCATTTTAATATTTGTAAGGTTTAAATTATTAATCTTAGAGGACAGAACTGTCATTCTATAATGGAACTGAATTTGTTTCCTCTCATTCTGATAATAGTGTATAAACAGTCACATTTGCATATTCATCAAACCACGATCTAGCTGATAAAAACACTGAGATAGATGGATTTTCTTTTATCTGCATTTTGACAGACAGAGCTATACTCTTAAATCTTGTTAATATTGTTACCAGTTGCTAAATATTATTTTTCATATTTCAGCTAACTAAACAAACATATGCCATTCAAAATATGGCAGGAAATGTGCTGCGTATAAGTCSTGATTTTATACCGATATGTACACACACAGTATGTTTTGCAGAAATTGATATGGTAACATTTAGCAGCTCCCCATGCTGATCTGTATAGAAAAGCTTCTGAATCAGGCTCCCAGTCTAATCTCCCTAAGTAACATTACAATCCGGGAGCATTTCTGGCTTCTCTCCACACACGACTGTCCTAGAACAGCTTGGTAATTTAATGTCTTTGCTGAGCTTGAATAGACAATTTCCATAAGTTCTCTGTGAGTTAAATATTTTAACATAGAGCTTTGTTGCTATCATACATCTTTAAATGATGAAAAACAGGATCCTTCAGCTCTTGCGGCACAGTGCTTCATCAAAGCAGGAGCCAACTGCACTTTGGAGGATTGCGTGCGGGATAAGGTAGATATAGAGCTGTGAACTAGGAGCTCCTCCCTGTTCTGCCCCCCCTAAAAGCTCTATTTCTGGCCAAGGGATTTTGCCCCTGGTAGAAAGCGCTGAAAGRAGATGTATTGATGCCTTCTGAGGACATCCTGTGAAGTTCTCGTGCAGGATTAGGGCTGGAGTGGGGCAGCAGCTTAGAGAGATGCTGTTTTGTAGTTGTCCTTACCTTCTGTTTTGTCCCAGCGGAATTTTACAGCTCCCTGCAGTGGTTTAAGATTTTGGGCGTGTAGAATGGTTTGACGCAATTTCAGTTTTCCGGGTTATAAAGTTTTGCACCTCTTGGAGACAACAGAATTTCAACACGTTTTTTTTTCTTCTTCTTCTTCAGTAGCAGAACTGTAAAATGCAAGTCACAAGAAACCATGCTTAGATGATTGCTCCTGAAGGCTTTCTGAGTGCGCATTTTGCTGCATGTAATGTTTTCAAGGCAATCTAATTTCTAATCTAATTTCATATTTTCTCTAAAGAAAGTACTATACCTCCATTAACTCCTTAAATGCTTTCAGTAATTCTATGAAAATTGAAAGTGAAATATCAGTATGGGACATGTAATTGTCATTAGGATGTAAACTGGCAAAGTGATTCAGAGCCAAATGGCAAAGATTCCCATTGCCTGTGTGAATGGATAACTTAGCTGTCTATTTCTGACCTTTTAATGTTTATATTCTTTACTTCAGAGAGCTATCTCACATTCTAGATGTGCCAAATGATCTTGAAAATAGTCTCTCCTGCAAGCTAGTTATCATGGCCACGTAGGTATAATTTCTACCATCATTTTCATTCTGCCATTGTTGGCCTTGGATGACTTCAGACCTTGTGCCTTCTGTCCCAACAAATCTTAAGTTCAAAACCTGTGGGCGTTTTTTTTTTTAAATAGTACCGTTAGTTCTTTTGCATTTTATGTATGTGTCAGACACCTTGGCATGTACTGGCCAATACTGAACACTATAAGATAATGAAAAATGATTTCTATCTTTCTGCGAAAGTAGAAGCACAGATTCAATTTATGTTTACTATACCTATTTTATGATTCTCACACAGTCTTACATATAATAACAGTCATGTGTAGCACTATAAAAATATTTCAAAATTGGCAATATTTTTGTGTGGGTAACCATTTGAAATTTGTTGTCTAAAGTAGCTTTATTTACTTAAAGTGTGTGGGCTATTGATGAGACCTGTACCTCTACCAGTATGTACCTCTAGCACTATGACGCAGGCACAGCTTCTCCAGTCTGCTTTACAAATTACCTCTGTCTTGGCAATATTTTCATTATTCACTCAAAAGAGAACCAAGATTAATTGGAGACAGACACTTCCTTTCACCCCGTTAGGCAATGGTCCTTCCAAATTGCAGTTGAGGACTATTGAGACTGCACATACAAACCACAAGCCTCCGTGGGACTCGCACAGTACACAGAGATAGGGATATGGAATTCTGTTAAATTAAATATTAAACATACATATTTTAAAACAAGAGGCAATATGTCTAATGTAGAGCTCTGTAAGCGAGCCAATCTCTTAAGTCAGACAGGGGATAGTGTCTGTCTGACTGTGTGTGAAACACAGATTGGAACACAAGGTGCTTCATTCTGGTCCCACATCAGCTTGGGATATGCTTTTTGATTTTCTAAGTTATTCCTCATTTATGCTGGTCTCAGAGAGATCTGAATCAGGCCCTATGACCGTGAAACAGCACACCAGATGTCACATTGCTGGTTCATTGATCAAATATCCCTTATTTGCTGTCTAAATGACTGGATACTCCAGTAAAAATAGCTAATCAGTTCTACTGGTATCGACTAGTTCATTTTGAACTGCTCAGTTATGACTGTTTTAAAGCATGAAGCAAAGAAAATAGACAATTTTTCTAAGGTTAAATTTCCCATTTCTTTGCTCACTGTTATGTAATAACAGTTCTGTAAAAGAAAAGCATACTCTTCTTGAAAAAAAAATAGAAGTTACAAGCTTCAGTGTGATGTATCATGCCTTTGAAATCATATTGGTATTAGATTTTGTGCTTTCCAATGGATGTAACTGCAGCTACTTTGAAATATCATCTAAATGTAATTTGTGGCAATTTACTTGGTCTGAAAAAGGCCACAAAAATAATGCTAAGGGAAAAAAAAAAAAAAAAAAAAAAAAAAGAAAGGTTAAGCATAGATTCTCATTTCTTTGGGATGTAAAGGTTCACCACATACATGCTTGAAACATGTACTTTTTAGTCACTGATGCAGCTATTTACTTTTACAGTACTGCTATTTCTGTAGCATTCCTAATAGACAACATTCCCAAAATATCTGCCAGATTTTAAATGCTTCTACAGATTTACAAGTTCTGGTAGATAAACTGACATGTAGGAATCAGAGATAACTTAATATATGTAAAGCTATGTTACTGTTGCAAGTTACCATCTGTCTTTAGGATGTATGCAACTGTTCATAATAAAAACAAGAATACTCTGGTTTAAGATGGCAGCAATATCTGTTTTTAGGGGAAAAAAACCCCAATCTCTCAATAAAATCATTCTTTATAGTTAATACTGAGCAAGTTAGTACACGTATAAACTACATATTCCTTACAGAGCAGGAAGAACACTATTTCATACAGAAAAATCATTACTAGGAGGAATTGCAAAAGTTCTTTATCTAGCTGCTAAAGTAACAAATCTTATATAAAGAAGAGAAGACTCAAATCTTCAGTCAGCTTTCTTGCACACAGAACTGTAATTTCTTTTTAGCTATCCTTTAAACTTCTAGAAAAAAACCCACAAAACTTAGAACTTCACAAGAAAGAATTTTTGAGCATAATGGCTCCTTTGGAGTAGGAAATAAACTGCAGAAAAACTGTTATGATCTACTTTATAACATGAAAACCTCCTGAGAGGAATGACAGTAAATGAATTATATGTGTTGTTGTTAGTCTGTACAAGCAGTTTCATCTATAGGTCCCAAGTGGCATCTCTTCATCCTATAGCAATAAGGAGAAACCTTTGGAAAGTCAGTGACCTTTCTACAGCTTTCACTGGGCTTTCTGTAGCTGTGCTGGTTGGCCTTTGCTTCATGGCCCTTCTGCTTCCACCTCAAGCTCTTCACCTCACCTCTTCACTTGTCCTTCTTCTGGCTTGCCCTTTCTCTGTCCCCATTCCTCATTTACCTTTTCTTTCCATTTAGTTGATACTTTCCAAAGCAAACTTTGAAGAAAAAGTACTGGCACTTATTTAAATGTTTGCTGCTCTTCTGTTCATACCAGGATGGAACAAAATAGTCATGCTCTTTTCTGCATACTCAATCTCTTCTGCACATTCAGTCCTCATCCCAGTGCTGCATTGTGTAATTTCATCTCCTGTCCTATGATCTGTTTCTTTTATTCTTATGTCTCTTTTTCTCCCTGTTTTTTTTTTTTTTTTTTTTTT
>NW_020454092.1:16158720-16170996 GCF_003342845.1 Nothoprocta perdicaria | reverse complement strand
TTTTTTCCTTTCTTCCTTCCTTCCTTCCTTCCTTCCTTCCTTCCTTCCTTCCTTCCTTCCTTCCTTCCTTCCTTCCTTCCTTCCTTCCTTCTTCTCTTTTTCTCCTTTTTTTTTTTTTTTTTTTTCTATCCTCTAATACCTACCTCTATTTTTCTTGGGTATTTTTTGACTCATTGTTAGAAAAGTTATAGGACTTCAGCCTCAGAGGAAACATATTGCCTGCCTGAAGACCTCCCCAATTTGCTAGTGCACCTTCTCTCTTAATGCCTTTCTTCCTTTTGGACAAGCAGATTGTTTGGAATATTCATGCTATACTGCACTGTTGTGAACTTTTCCAGAGAAAAGATAAAATTGCCTCTGCAGCTATTTTTAATCTATGGACACAAAGATAATCTCAGGCACTTAACTTCTGCCTACGGTTATTTGTGTTTAGAAACTTACCTGAAGAACCCAGTTCATTTATGGGTCGTGAGTATATGTAGGACATGTGGACGACATAGAGGTTAGTGCAGAATTTTCCCAGAAGAGTGCTTAAGAGAAGTGATGATCTAGTTAGTCATCCTGACATTCTTGAACTATCACCGAAGTGCAGAAAGACATTTCCTAGTGATGACCAATTTCGGATTGGCAGAATATCACACACAATCCTGTTCTCAGCACTTTCTACTGCTTGGCTGGGAGCCACACTCCTCAGTGCCTTTTTTGATCCTGTTAGGACACAGTCACTTCCACCTGCAGATCCRGTCAGCCACCCTGAATTATGACACTCCATAAGCTTTTCAAGCCAGTGACCATTTATACCACTTCACTTCTATTTTAGTTGGCATTTGGGAAGGGACAGAATAAATCCAGTTAATATCATTTCATCAAAAAAGGAAGTCAACGGTCCCATGTATAGACCAGTGTAAAGTCTTTTATGATTTTAATATTTACTTAATTGTCCTTACGCCATATATATATTTTGAACCTAGGTACAACTCTAGAAACCAGTGCAAACCTTAGATTACATTTGTTATTCTTCTGCTTTCATTTACAGAAATTTGTTTTCTCTCTTTTGCAGCACAGCATTAAGCAATAATTACCATGTTGATAGTGATGCTGAATGCACTTGCATGTAGGAGAAATTGTGCTATGTGGAGCTCTTGGACACATTTGCCCAGTAGCACTTCACTACATTGACTCTGTTGGGATTTTGGTAGTGTTTGAGTTGGTTTCTGTATATATCTCTTGAGTCATGACTGTGTGATACATCTCCAGGGCTAGAGTTGTGTTTTAATCTTTAATCTTTGATTGTAGAGCCAGAAGATGGTTAGCCTGATCCATGTTACCTGTGGGGCTGAGCTCTTGAGATTGAAGGCATATCTAAAAAATTTTAAATCTGCTCAAGCCAAACAATTTGGATTTATGCCTTTTAATTTAACCAAAGAAAGGGCTATTTATTAATTTAGCTTTAAACTTGCTATATAATGTGATGGTTATTAAAATCTTTGAGTACCTTAGGCAAAATCTTGTTCACATAATTTGTGCAAACTGCACATTGTGACGCTGATCCAGAAAAACATTTATGCATAGGTTTAAAAGTAAACATGAYCAATAGTACTATAGAAGTCCCTGGCAAGGTTCATCAAATTGAAATTAAAAATATGCATGTAAAAGTGCCTCTAGTTGCAAGGTTCTTCTRGATTGGAGGTCAGAGCAATCAACATTTTACAGGGTCAAGGCCATGTACCTTAATATTTTGCCATCATACTGTGAYAGCACTAAAGCAACATGCATGAAGAAAAAAAAAGAATATAAATCCTACACTTTAAGTCCAGACTCTCTATATTTGGCCAAATGCATTTCTTACAAAATAAGGAGGATGACAATGCTTTCAGTGGGATCCTCATGTAGGAGGATCCTACCCATGGATTGGACTGTCATTTGATTTAGGTTTCAAATTTTGTTGTTGTTGTTGTTTTTCCAATAAACTCTCAATGTCTTATTAATCAAGCATTTCACCTTTACCTATTACATGTTGACACCACTGAGGCTAAGAGCTGAGTTAGAGCTTTATTGGGAGGATATGGTGAGAATTTGTTTAACAGTTTTGATAATAAAGGATTAGCTAATGACTTCATTCACTGCTTGCAGTGTAAGAATAAAGCAAACTCACCATGAGGTAGATGTGTTTTCAAGTAACTTTCTAACAAAATTTCCACTGAACAAGTTTTCTAAGGCTTGTGCATAACACTATGAGCCTTTTACTGCTCCTTTAAAAACAACAGAAAATACCTAAAGAAAAAGAAATCTTTCTTAAATCTGGGGACGGTTTGAGGTTTTCACAAACCTTCTTCCACTTTCCCTTCAGATTCATCTTTCCTCTTGTCATGATTTAAGCACAGATATTGTAATGGGAGAAAGAAATTACCTAAGTGATTGGAGGATTCATTAGTTCTCAAATTTGATTTAATGAAGAATTTATTTGTCTAACCACCTAATTTGAAGATATTGATTGATATACATCATGACTTGTGCATAAGTCTCTCTATTTCTATTTGGAGAAGCTGTTTCAGGTCATGTATTTTGCAGCCCTTCTTCAGTTCTCTATAAATATGCTAAATGCTCATGTGTAAAGTCCCACCTTTGCTCACCAGTCCTTTTTGTAGTGTACTTGGAATGTGTGTACTTGAGGCCTTGTATGTAAGCGGTTTGCCAGTGCTAATCCTGAGTTCTGCATTTTTCTGAATTATTATGAGTGCTTTTGCATAATAGAGCAATGAAGAAAGACATCAGCCTTGCACACAAGGGAGGCTAGTGCTCTTTTTATTTTAAGATATGAGTTTATATTCAAATAAATTATATTTTAGAATAATCATAATATTTCAGGAAAAAAAAGGTTTTATAAAATGCTGTCTGCTGTTGAAGTGGCACTTTCATCTACAAATACCTAAAGCAATAATTATCTTTGTTTTGAAGACAAAATAGCATGCAAATAGCATAGGGATACAGGAACTTTTTAATGTAAAGCAGTAGGTACTTAATTGAAAAGTGTTTTTAACTTTCAAAAAATACAATATTTTTTAAAACCTTTTAATAATCCTTAAAGGAGGTCTTAACTGGCAACCAATCATATTAATACATGAAAAGAACCGCATTCTTAGATAAAGATCCTCTTTTTCATGTTTTCAAACAGCAGCTGAGCACCATACTGTGGCAGCAGAGAACAATCTGAGAAAAATGAACACAGATTGAAAAGGTCTCAGTTACATGATATTTTCAATAGAAAAAAGTAAGCCCTAGGCCAGGAGTTGAAAGTTTTCACTCAAGATTCCTTAGAATTGTGGACGTAGCTTTCTACAGAAAGTATTTATTGTTCTGTACAATCTTATTTTCTATTCTAAGAAATGTGTAACTTCAAGGAAGACAGAATAGGGAAGTAAACCATTTCAGGAATTTTCATAAGTGTGCACCAAAAAAAAAAAAAAAAAAAAAAAGAAATGAGATTTCTCCCATTTCCTAAAACATACTTATTTTGAATTCCATCTTAATTGCATCTAATTTGCACATAGTCTTAATTAGCTAAAATGTAAGCGTACTGTTAGTTTCTAAAAAGTAGATATAAAGGTTTTTATGTATGTATTAAACATTTTTTCTCTTTAGTCTTTCTGCATTAAGATGGATTATAATTATGCATTAATATCCATTATGATACTTTTTAATCAGCTGCTTAGTTCATTAGTAACATATGTGCATTGCTAACGATTTTTTATTTAAGTTGTTCAGAATTAAAGTATTAACTAGTCTTTTCCATATTTATGAAAGCTGCACAGTTCTTCAGCGTTGCAGGAGGGAAAGTCTTAAACTTACCTTTACAGAACTCCTGAGAATTTGTGGCCTGAGAACTTCTAAAACACTATATAAATGTCACCAATTTAAGGTTTGTAACATTCTTCAGAGCATGTTGTCATTGCAGCTACTTGATAGAGCAGATTTGTTAGGTGATCATGGATCAGAGTAGCAGTCTCTGATAGAGACTTTGGGATTCATTCTCTGAGTGTATCCATAGAGTTAGTTTGTTTGGAATTTCGTTTCCGAGTCTTTGTGCTGCCAGGACCACGGACAGTGCACCCACTGCCTCCCTGGGAGGCTGTCATAGCCTCGTCCCATAGAGCTTTCATAAGCTTGAAGCATAGCTTTTCTCTTTCTTGGTCTTGGTCCACAAAATTGAAGCCAATCATTTGATATTTTAGAACAAAGTACAGCAGAGGTTTAATGTTTTGGAATCCAGACCCTGTTTGTGGCTGCTGAGCTCTTCAAAGTGTGATCCATAATGTCTGAGAAAATAACTGGGAATGAATTCTGCTATTTTGCTCACTTCATATGATTGAAGACTGCATCTCTGTTTTTCTGATTTGCCTTCCTGAGAATGAAAAATGACCAGTAGGGCCTTATGTCTGATGGAAAATTTATAGGAATGTCGGAGATGACTGATTAAAGGCACTTTACAGATTAAAAGATAAGGACTAAAACAGAGGTTGATGGTACAGTGTTGGTAAAATAGAAGGCACTGACACGTCAAGATTTTTACTAGACCTAGACATTGATGTTAATCTTAATCCAAACTATTAATATTTCAAAATCCTGAAGGTACGGAGTAAAACAAGAATAGTGGTTCTACTCCCATCAAGGTGCTCAAAGTCACTGCATCTACAGTGAATGGAAATGCTTCATCTCTGTATTGCCATGTAGCCTGCTCTCCCTAAAGCTCAAAGAAAGAGTTGAGATGTTTAACATGGCTCTAGACAATTAGGAATTACCAACACAAAGTGGTTTGTTGTCTTCTGCTTGAAGACTCCTTTATTTGTTATAGGAAATAATAGTATTGTAGGGTCCCAGACAACTTGTAAAAGGCTGGAATGGTCTCATTATGAAGAATTCAGATGCTATATTTTTTTACTCTCAAGAATATAAACTGCTCTGCATGTGATTTTCAGAGAGAAGAAATGTATTGCAGAAGTGTTCTTTTCTGCTGTTGTCATCTTTACAAGGTGATGTGGCAACACTGTATATGCCTTCAGCTCCAACTGATTCAGAAGCCCTTCTGAGTTTTAGGAATAAAACTGCACAAATCCTCTGGAATTATTATTATTGTTGTTATTATTATTATTACTATTATCATTATTATTATCATCATTATTATATTCAAATAAGATTTTATAGCAACAAATGACACTACAGTGCTGAATGAAATTGTCTTCTCATAAATGAGTTTTGGCTGCAACCAGATCAAGCGAAATTTACTCGTATTACAAAGGATTGTAGGCAGGCAAAAAAGAAGATATAATCCTCATGATCAACAGAATTCCTATATGTCCATCTTGGCCCAAATTCCATTAGCCATGGCAACCAGTGAGAGAAATGCACAGTAACAGATAACATCTAATTTGATCCTGACAAAGAGGTGGGATGCATTGATTTTTCTGGCAGAAAACTTTATTCTTTTTCATTGCTATAATTCAGATTTTCTCATTACTGGACACAGATGGCAAAATATAATTTTTATTAACTATAACCATTTGTTTTGCAGTTCATCAATTAAATTCCAAAGAGTATAGAGACTAGTTTGTATTGGTCGTTAACAAAAACAAGTTAGAGGCTAGAGCTATGCTACAAATGGTGTATACAGTTCTTGAAGATCATCTGTTGATATGACAGTAATGAAATAGAATCTGATATCTCAAATTTCTCTTGTTTCCAGAGAGTTTCAGGTAAATATAAAAAAAATCTTTTGTTAGAGAGAGAGATTTCMTTTATTTAAAACTCCAGCACACTTAGAGGTATATTACAAAATAAGCTACTCTGTGTCATTGGCAAGTTATATCAGAAAAGGAATAGACAGCAAAATTCCTGGATGAAAAACCACCTCCTCTTCTATTTACTGAAAATATCAATACAAACCACCAAGGAAGCTACACTGTTGTTTCTTGTATACTTAGCATCTCTGAAATCTCCAGTGTCCAACCACACAGTCTTTAGCAGACCTGAGTGAGGAAGGCGTGTTAATATCCTTTCCTGATCTCATACATCTCTTTCTTTCCTTTACCAATAATAAGTGTACCTATGGAGATTTTTGAACATCTGCAGAGCAACCTCGTTTGTGGAAACTATCTGGAGCCTATTTGTTACAGGCTTCCAAATAATGGCATAACGTTCCCAACCTGTTTTTGTGATGCTCCAGCTGAAAGCTTACCCTGAAAGAAAGGGAATTCTCTCCTACGATCAGTGACCATAGAGTAGGTACTCCATAGTCTCTTTTCCTAAATAACAAAACTATTTATTAGCTTTTGACTTACGAAATGCCTATTTTGTATATTTATATATTCAGCAAATACAGATAAGCTCTTTTCCTTCAGACTGGCATAAATGACTAGCAGTGCCTGTGGGTATCCTGAAACACAGCAAAGGTCACTGAGTGGCAGTCGCTAACATACATGAGAATATCCTTTCTGTAAACTATTCTGTAAAGATACCTTCTTTGATTAATTTCAAATGTTGCTGAATATAATTAGAGACCTGGTCATAGTGCTAGGATTTAGTAGTCTATATTCTAACATAAGTGCTTACCATATACACTGTTGGAAAACACCAGTGACAGACATGTTTCTAATGGAATAGGGAGCCCACAGCAGGAATAGACAATTCTGTATAGTTGGATTCTCCTAGCATTGTTACTCAATAACAATTTACTAAAAATAACAAAGATGTTTGAAATTCAGGTGGTTTCTTTGATTCAAAAAATCTCTATAATGGTTATAAGATAATGATGTCTATTACATAAACAGACTATATCTTCTCCATTATTCATTATGATATTAAACTCTGGAATTGATCGTTTATCATCACATTTCCCTGGCCAGGCTTAACTTACTAATAATACCAGAACGATCTTTCTGACGACMTTAGCAGACATATTTCTACAGTTCTCATAGATGTAATTCCTTAGAGCAGATTCATACTATATTCTCTATGCTTGGGCTATCCATCTGTACCCCTATTTGCAGCCAACATGAATATGAAATTTTACAGCTTCTGTTCCAGGGGCAGTGGAAGGCAAATCTCTCTAGAAGCCACCTTTACCATGTCACAGTTGAGTAAGCTGGTTGTATATTGTTTATTGTCAGTGCTTGTGAGATTGTGAGTGCCAAAAGAACAGAACAATTCTCACATTAGAAGACAATATATAGCTAATGTTTTTTTTTTTTCTCAGCTGCCAATTGTATTTTTGCTCTAATTCTATCACAGAAGAATATTTTTTCATACCAGTCTTATTATTTTACATCTTAGAGTGTTACATGAGGATGTGAATTTAGAAGGTCAAACTCTTTTCAAGTTAAACATACTGTCTAACAATAGAGATGAACCTAAGAGAAAGATGTTAATATCTATAATGAAAAATGTTTATATTTTCACTCTGCCAGTAAATACTATTGAGACTATTGTCATTAATTTTGGAAAACATCTCCTTCTCTTTCTTTACATTTTTAAAAAACATACAGCATTTGAATTTTGTGAGAAAGTATCTCACCACAAATCAAAGAATTTTTTGGTATTCTCACATTCAGTTTCTTAAAATTGGTCAAAGGCCTTAGAAGGGTTTTGCATTATTGTCAAAACCACGTCTATTTTTTCTTTTATTTCTCCTGACACCTACACTGAAGCACTGGTCACATTCTCATTACTCTCCCCCTGTCAAAGTTGCCTTCCTTTTGAGTGTAGTATTTGTTACAGAGGCAGTGGTGCAGGGAGATCTGATATCTGACCTCTCCTGTGCTCTTTCATTAGAACAAAAGTTCTTCTGTATCGCMTCCAAAAAGTTTTCTTAAAGTTGTTCCAGAAATGACCAAGTTGTTATTTCGCCTGTGTTCTTCCTAGGACAGTGCTCAGGTGCCTTCCTTCTGCCCAGAGTCATTTACACAAGCGTGGGCTCATTCCTCCCACACCAAATGACCTGTCACATGATGCTTGAAATGCTTGCAGATGGGGATGCTTGAAAACTTGCAGAATTTTTATATGTTGCATTCTCAAACCACATTTCCAGGCCCTAACAACTTGTAGTTTATGACTTCCTGGGGCAGCTATTTTAATGAGGATCATCCTGATCCTTATCCAAATTTCCTGAATGAGCTTGTCCCCTGGAAGAGATGAAGATAATAATGAGCACCTGTTGGAAGGCAGAGATGTTAGACAGGGAAAATGTCTTACGGTATATTTATATGTATGGAAAAACTCASTTAAATGTGGCTGCCACTGTTAAATTTCTGTGCTCCTTGCAAGTGCCTAGACTGCTATGAGAGGAGATGTGTGCGCATTTGGTCTTGTCCGTCAGAGATCTTAGAGACAGGATAATGTTCAGTCACGATGTTAATCACAGCACAACAGTTTCTACTGAAATGATTCTATAGAGGTTTTATTCTCCCATGTATGCAGGTGCTTAAAGAACTCTCTTAATGGGTGGTGCATATACTCAGTAAAAGAAYAGACCCCTTTGTATTTAAATTACATGTCTGGGATTTTAACATAAAACCTGAAAAATCYCACAGTGCAAAACTGACTTAGACTCAATTTCCCTCTCCCCTTGTTACAATGTCAGGATGCCTGAGTGCTCAAGTGACTGAATAAGTACTAAATATTTAATGCATGGAGGTTACATTAACTGAGTCTTTGATCTGAAACTTCTTAAAAACATCTTAAAAGCCCTTCAAAAATGGGTTAGTATTTCATTACAGTCACTTAAAATAGATTTATTTTATCAAAACATCCTGTCAGAAACCCCAAAGCTATGATTAATAACCTATAGCATTTTGACTAAAGCATCTCCTAATACTAGTTTCTTAATGTATCAACAGATTGCCCATTGTGGGCAGGAAATAGCTGGCCCCATGACCTTTGTTTGGCACTTGCTCATATGTAGAGTTTCTCTGTTATGAGTTTGAGCAAGTGCACATGTTAGAATYCACCATCTAATTCTGCCTGCGTGGCACTGTTCAAGTAAAAAGTCTTTTATTTAATTTTGAGATTAAATTAACTTTTGTTTTCTTTTTCCACAGCATAGAATTCTGCTAGTAGAATCATTTTCTGCAGGTCTTTTTCTGTAGTAATAATTACAAGTATTTGAACAACACGGACAATGAGACAGATCATTAAGAAAGATTATCCTGGGAAAAAAAATACTATTCTTTAATCTCTAGAGCTATTCTRTTGCTTCCAGCAAACCTTTGTCATGAGAGAACTTGGCCCACCCCAATCTACCCTTTCTACTTGGTGTAGATTTGTTTCTAGTTAGTGTGGCTTTGTGCACCTGCAGATCTCACTCTGAAATTCCCACTGTTCTTCTGACTGGGCTTTCCTCCTGGTCCTGGCTTTTGAAATGTAGTTCTGAATTTTTCATCTCATGCCTGTCTTTTCTATTTCTTAACTTGTACCAGCTTAATCTGTGTGAAAGAAACTGAGAAGATAAGTTTAAGAAATCCTGGACTCTTGCTCTTTCCTTAAGAATTAGTAGATTAAAGCAAAATATTGAAGGTATTCTCRGATAATAAAAGAAACTAAGCACTAAATTCTAAGCTAACTGTAGAATCGTMTCTGGTGATAGGCGGTTACTTTTTCAAGGCAAAGGTTAGGATTTCTTCCCAAGTCTCCTGCAGTACTAGTGAAAGGCACGTGGCTAARCCCTCGTGAATCGCTTTGAAAATATATCCCTTCTTTCTTAAGGGAAATGCACCTTTGTCAGTGTATAGCTTTTTTCAAAGATGTTTTGCATATAAAAACCGTGTGTAGATTGAATCCTGTTATATAAAGCGAGGCTGGTTTTCTGTGGAGTTCTTTTGTAGTACCAACATTAAAAGGGTTGTTATAAATAAAAGTGGAATATAATTATAAATGCCCTTCTGAGGAAAAAAAACCCCTTGATTACCTTTGAATTCTTTTGCCCTTTAAAAAGGTTATATTTAACTGGTTCAGTTTCTTACTTGATGTTTCAGTTCCCAAGGGAAATCAACCTCCAGTACGAACTGTTTCAATTGGGTTACATGACTTTACTTTGTGTCTTGCATTTGTTAACAGACAGGTTATATAACACTGCAGGCTAAATATACATTGCTCTGTTTTTAGTTACTATTGTTACTCTGTGTTTGGAGGGATGACCAGCCAGTGAGGAGAATGATTTCCAAAAATTCAGCTGAGATTAACCCTTCCTGTTAACAGCATAAGCTGTTTGAAAGTATAGACCAGGAATAATTCATGCCTCTAAATCTTAAACCATAAAATACATTTAATATTTTGACCTGCCTATCATCCATATAGCTTATAACCCAGAGAAGTGCTCCAAATTCTGTCCTTATTTCCAATGGGTTTCTTTGAGTTCCTAGTGTTATAACYGAGAAAGCAAGTGGAGCGTGTGTGYGTAACCTCCCTGAAACACAGCAGGCTGCCTTCACGAGGGATATTTTCCATTTCTGGATAGTTTGRAGCTGAATGCATTTAGATTCATTACTCTTATATTGCTATCAAGTCATATACTTTCCTGGTAATGGAGAAGATGAAAGGACCTTTTAAAAAATATCAATAGCAAAAAAAGGAAAGAAAGAAAAAGGGGTTTCATTGAGGGTGTTTTTCTAGTCATGGATCAATAGCCCCGTGAGAGGACCATATTTAGAGAAGAAAGGCAAGGAATCRAGTAAGAATTTTAACTACCAGGAAGCAGTGTCTGTAGCATGCCAGTGTTTAGGCAATGGATAAGAGAAGAGTTAATGTTTATACCAAGAAACAAGCAAAATCGAAACACGTTTTACTACTTTGCCTATTTCACAAGATCAACATACAACACATTGACTCTGGAGGCAAATTGTGAGTCATTTTCTAAATTGTGTGGCCTAAAATTTGGACTGGGATGGAAAATGAGATATGTCAAGCGATACTTTGATTCACTATGCAATGGTGTTTGTACTTGAGACACTACATTTACAGTAGAAATTAGAGGAAATTAGTACAGAGACTGACTATGCTCTGTATATCTCTTGTGCAGTAAGRCAGCACAGTGCAGGTATTCACCAAAAACTGTTCTGGCCGCTAGCTCCATATGATGGGCTATGGTGTATGTAATGCTTTTTACCTATATAAATTCAGAGAACTTAACTGATGCTTGTGGTATTTCATTGCTGTGCAACCTGTGTGCCTGTGCTTCAGAGCTGATGACAAATTAGACTTTAATTCTGGGTTGAAATGGCTTTTTTTTTTTTTTTTTTTTTTTTTGAATGCTGCTAGGCTAAACCAAACTTTCTATACCTTCCTTTGTAGTCATTGGTGTTCCACCAAGCAAGCAAACTTATTTTTGCATTCACCTGTTTATTATTATATTTTTTTAAATATAGCTTTTGTGCTTTTTTGGGAAGTGTGATTTAAAAAACAAAACAAAAAAAATTAAAAGCCATAAAATGATCTTTCCAGATTTTCAATATCCCATAAAATCTAGTTAAAAAAAAAAAAATCCAGAGCACTTTTTCCCCTATTTTCTCTTTTTTTAAAAATTTTTTTCTTGTGCCAGCTTGCTCCTTTTATTCATTAAGAACATGTCTCTTCCTGTCTTCAGACTGCATAATCTGCTCTATTACATCTCCTGTGTGAAACCCACTCAGTGACAGATTTATTTGTTACACAAACTCTTTCAAACTCTTTCAAAATCTTTTCTAATTACTAATGTAAATTCCTTGTACTAAAAGTTTGCAGGTCTCTTTCTGTAACTAAAAATGAGTTACTTTTAATTCCCTTTTTTCTGTTCTTGAGACAGAAGGAAATACAGCCTTAACTGGTCTCATTTACAATGTTGTTCCACATGTAGTTTTTAGACATCTAAGAGTCAGGAATTTTGAATTGTAATTGCAATTTTGGACTTGCTTTATATATTTCAGCAAAAGCCTACTATATTCTATAGCATTATTTTGATCTTGTCTTAATACTTGCAGGAGAATTTTAAGTTCTGGGCATTGTAGGATTAAGAAATACTCTGATGCACAATGATGCTGTCTCTTTTAAAGTTTTGAAAGTTGTTTTGCTCACTTTTTTATTTTTGTTTTGTTTTGCATTTGAGTATCTATCATGCAGTAAATTAATTTCCTGTGTGCTCCTCTCATCTTGTAAGATTCATGTACCTGTAGAGTTGAACTTGTTCTTTCTTACTCGTTTTCTAGGGTTTTTTTTTGTATGTATGTGTCCTTTTTTTTTTTTTTCTTTTTTTTT